>NC_080571.1:190012592-190612592 GCF_030247185.1 Malaya genurostris | reverse complement strand
CGTGCCTAATAGGGTATCAAAATTGCCAAATAACCTTATGGTAGAATGCACATGACTTTTAGCTATACCGTAAACAGAAGCACAAGTTCTAATATCATTTACCAGTAAATGTAGTTAGATGAATAATGTTGGCCATCGTGGCCGTGAGTTGAACAAATCAAATTATGTAACGAATTTTTAAGTAATAATGATAGGATTCTGGTGTTGAAATAATGAGTTCAAATGAAAATATCTTCTTGGCATTTAGCATGCTGAAGTTTGTTCAGCAGATTCGGGTAAGTTTTCAAGAGTGGTTTACTTCAAAACGGTCTTCTTAGGATGCTATTAATGACATTTGTAAGCTGCTTAAGCCAAATCATTTCATTTTCCGAACTTTGGATTACTTGACGAATTACCATATGCGAATCGTGAATATCATACCTGAAGGAGAAATCGTGGCATGTAAGAACCATTAGTTGTGAAATCTGCTGTTATATACATTGGCTTTAACGATAAGAAGAATACTGGTATAATCACTCCTCATGTTCGCTCCGCTAGAACAGAATATTGATTCTCAGGACTGAATACTAAGCAAAAACATGTGGTGGCTCGACAAATGAGAGGTCTTTTGATACAATTCTTGAACGAATCCAGCGTTCATGTCACAGTTAATGGACACAATATTTAATAAAAGATTAATTTGAATTTTCGAATGGTCAAGAATTTTACATTTTATCGCTAATTCGTTAATCGAAAATTGATCCTGTAATTATCATGCTACGAACATTTATCAAACACGACTAAGTAATATCACTAGCGGTAAAGCAGGTTATGGACAACCGTTCAAAACCAAATTATTACTTTCGATAATCCCTAAGGATTTGCTATTAAATTTTTAAACGTCTTCAGTACAAGTAAGTCTTAACATCCAATGACAAACAACAATCCCCGAGGACTGCTTTTGGAAATTTGTGGGATAAATTTAAAGTATTCATCTTGGTCGTCTCTTTTCCATCCGTTTATTTGTTTATTTGTTTATTTAGGAAAAGCCTGCTGGAGCTGAGATTTTGGTTCTCCTTCTCCAGCAGGCATAAAACCTTCTCATCTTTTGTATCAACAAATCATTAATTACCCTTATTTAAACTACAAAGTTACTAACAACTATTCACATTGACTAATTATCCTAATAAAACTAGCGGGAAAAGATTTGGAGAAAACGGGTTTCAATGGCGTTACGAGATAAATTGAAATCAAATTCATCAGAGCAAGTATTGAATACGCGACACATACTCGAAAACGGTTCATTGAAGCCATAGTTAGTTCTAGCACGAGGAATTCTGAGAAAGGGATTAAACCGCAAATTACGTCGAAGAATGTCCAAACTTAGCTGCTGTAGGAGATCTGCACAATCAATACGAGATTGGATTAAGTCCGCGACGAAAACAGCTTTTTGTGTATCACGGTGGACTGATAGCAAATCGAAGTGTATGACCCTACAACGATTTTCGTAGCTTGGAAGATTCAATGGATCTCTCCAGGGCAGGCGAGGCAAAGCAAAACGAATGAACTTGCACTGAACAGTTTCAATGCGTAGGTTATCTGTTTAGTAATATGGTGCCCAAACAACAACAGCATACTCGCGAACTAGAGTGCAACATAACGATTTCAGGCAGTATATGTAATTGAAATTTTTTTAGATGCGAAAGATCTTTTAAGCCATAGAGAGGGTATATTCTATGTGATCTTTGAGACTAAATTTTGAATCCAATAACACTCCTAGATCCTTAATTGATGTCTCCCGTTTCAGTACAGCTTGCGAAATAGTGTAATCATACATGATCGTGGTTCGTTTACGAGAGAAGGAGATAACGGAGCATTTAGAGGTGTTCATAACCATTCTGTTGACGTTGCACCAGTTAGAAAATACATCCAACTGTGACTGCAAGAAATTTGAGTCTTTCAGATCTTTGATGAGATGAAACATCTTGAAATCGTCGTCGAATGATAGCTTCATGCATTGCAATGTGAAATTCAGATCATTTAGATATAGCAGAAATATGAATGGTCCTAGATGGCTTCCCTGAGGAACGCCAGAGCTCACAATGATTGATGGAGTAACGCAGTCGCCAATTTTCACGGTCATACTACGACCAGTCAGATATGATTCAATCCAATCCATAATCTCACATGTCAAACCTTTAGTTTGAGAGAGATCTACAATCTCTGTTCAATACACTGACTCGAAGGATGAGATGGCAATCGGTGCATTTATTTAGTTTTTTGCGTACCAAACGCATTGAACATATCCACAATAATTCTTGATGATGTTTCTTTTTCGGGACAAAGTTAATGTGTTGGATATGAATTTTTCGTAATTCGTTTATTGTAAGCCAAGTAATCAGTAAAATAATGGAAAGAAACATTAACTTTTAACTACTCTGCTGTCTGAAAACACAAATTTAAAAAAATAATTTCAGGCGAGACTAAGTTCGACGGGTCAGCTAGTAGTATATAAAAATAACTACATATTTAATTCTATAAAACAAATTTAAATATAAAAACCCTTCTTAATCCACCTAGTGGTGTGATATTGCCTTTCTCTTCTTTCATAACAGTCGCATGAAAATATGTTTCATACTTTTATTAAATAATTTTGGATACTAATTTTGTCACCAATTGATTCAGATTGATTCGAGTAGTTCACAAAAGCATGATTCAGTGTTCATGTCACACAGTCAGCATCATTTTTCCAAACTAGTGCTTGACATTTGCGTTGCCTATTTGTAATCAGTGATGCTAATCTGTTACGTACAACTCCGCTGGGCCGTTCAACGTTACCAACCGATAACACTTCATCTGGCAACACTCGATACGTGGAAGACAATCTGTCAAATAACAACGGAAAAGGCGAAGAAAAAGTAGGTCGATAATAAGTAAAGTTGATGTTAAAGTGAAAGGTGGTTTCTTTGAAAGTGAGTTGAATTTTATTAATTATATTGATTTCTCAAAGCATATAGTGCGTAGGAGATTTACAAACTTGAATTCGTAAGTACGGAACTGAAATGTAGAAATTACAATAACATCTAAAACTTAGCCTAATATCACAGACACTCATCACAGCGAGATTGCACTTAACCTAGTATCACAGATAAGTCGCATTTGTTGAAGAATTATATTGCTATCGAATACTGTAAAATAGAACTGAATTCCAATCTTTAGGAGGTTGCAAGATAGGACACCAATTAATGTAAGCAAACAGATAAATTGAATTTGAACGTTTAAGTAATAATATTTTTGCAGCTTTGATCTGCTATCACCTGATACAAAGAGTGTTCTTTCACGTTCCGAACATAAATCAAAGATTAATTGTTCAATTGGAATACCCTTTAGAGATGGAAGATTCATCCGCTGATAATCATTGCATGCTCTGCTAAGACCCGGACGGAGCAGATAATATGGTACAATGTGATACCTGCTCGTTGTGGACTCATTTTCGCTGCGCTGGTGTTACCGATGAAATTAAAAATTGTTCATGGAATTGTGCTAAATGCTCAAATCAATTGCGCTTGCCAAAGCAAACTAAAAAATCTATAAAAAAGGGAGTTTCCAAAAGCGAAGGCGGATCCGTAAGAAGTACAGTGTCAGCATTGAATGCGTCATTGCGACAGTTGGAAGAAGAACACTTAATGAAAGAAAAAGTACAGGATGAGGAATACCTGCTACGGGAAAAGGGTTTGGAATTGGAGCGTATGCTTAAAGAAAAGGAGCTGTTACACGAAAAGCAGATTCAGGAAAAGAAGAGAAAACTGGATCGAGAGATTCAAGATCGTTTATTGGAACATGAGCAAGAAATGTTTGAAAAACGTCTGGCGGATGAGGCCGCGTTTCAAAAAAAACGACAAAATTTGCATGAACAGTTTCAGATACGCATGAAAACTATAAGGAAACTTTCTGCTGGCGAGGGAGCCGTGGGGGGTGTCTCGGATAAGAATAACGACAAAGAGCTGCCCAACAAGAAGAAAGTTCAGCTCTGGTTGAGTGATCAAAATGAGTCTCAGGAAAGCGAAAGTAAAGATGAAATTAATGATACGAAAGGAAAAATTTCGGAAAAAAAGATCGGGAAATTAGTAGGAAGAAAGCAGAGTACGTTATCGGAAATCATTAAATTAATAGAGGAAAATGATGAAAACACGAGTCAGTCCGACGAAGAGGATAAGGACGACAAAAGGTTGATGGAAGAAAACGAGCAAAACGGGCTGGGGCAGAAAACTAAATGGCCTCTGGACATACCAGAGAATGACGTATTTAGCAAGGAAGAACTTGAAAGACTCGCGAAATTATTGAAGATTCATAAAAGGGCTGGACAGGCAGGCCCTAGTATTACGAAAGAGCAACTAGCTGCACGCCAAGCTATATCCAAACATTTACCTACATTTAGAGGAGAACCGGAAGTTTGGCCTATGTTTATCAGCAGTCTGGAGTATACCACCAAGGCCTGTGGTTTTACTAATTTAGACAACCTGAAACGCCTGCAGGATAGTTTACAGGGAGATGCACTAGAGGCGGTGAAAAGTCGGCTTCTTTTACCCGAATCCGTACCAGACGTCATTAACGATCTGCGGGACTTATTTGGAAAGCCCGAAAAGTTATTGAAAAGTCTGCTTATGAAAGTTCGCAAAGCACAGGCACCGAGAGTGGATCAACTAAATACATTTCCACTATTTTTCACCTGGAGCTGTTAGCGGAATATATTCAAACAGCTGCACTATTTTTGTACCATTTAATTCCACTATTTCACTGTCACGTTATTACACTTTCACAAAGTCACTATACTTTAATGAAGCATAACAAACGTTACAATACAGATACGCGTATTTCGGAATGTTACTTACATCCTTCTTCAGTGTATCGGTTTTATAAGTTTGTTTTTGGAAATAGTGGAATTAAATGGTACAAAAATAGTGCAGCTGTTTAAATACATTTGTTCATTTTGGAATAACCGTAAAACAGCTATGTGACCATCTTGAGGCGGCGAAGATGTCCGATCATCTCAATAATCCCATGCTGGTGCAGGAAATAGTAGACAAGCTTCCTCCAAGCTATTAGCTAGATTGGGTCCGTTTCAGACGAAATAAGGATGGCACACCCCTTCGAATTTTCACAAATTTCATGAACGGTATAATCTCTGATGTCTCTGAGATATCGGAATTATCGCCAGGCGAATCGAATGAAGTATTCCGTTTTAATAAAATGCGCCCGAAGAGAGAATTCATGCATATGCATACCTCAATGACGGAAGGAAAGGACCCGTACTCGTATAAGAAAACTAGTCTATTTTGTTGGTTTTGCAAAAATGCCGATCACAAAATACGATTCTGCGAAGACTTCAAGCGATTGAAAGTCCCGGAGCGCTGGACGGTAGCAGAACAGTTTAATTTGTGTACACTTTGTTTGAACAATCATGGAAGGAGTAGATGCAATTTCAAGCTACGATGCAATGTAGGCGCCTGTCAAGGGAATCATCATCCACTGCTCCACCGCTCTATCGAACCAGTACCGATGCTGGAAGCTGAATGTAATACTCATACTCGCCTAAACCGTTCGGTAATATTCCGCATGCTGCCGATTACCATCCACGGGGATAGCGTCAAACTAGATGTCTTGGCGTTTTTGGACGAAGGATCCTCGGTCACCCTGGTAGAAGAAGATGTAGCTGATCAGTTAAAGCTAAAAGGGCATCTTGAACCCTTGATTGTTACCTGGACTGGGTATGTCAAACGCTATGAGAACCATTCGAGGAAGGTTGATTTTACGGTGTCCGCGAGTTGATCAACTGAAGAATTCCCGTTGCTAAATGCGCGCACGGTCAAACAGCTCGTATTGCCAAAACAGGAGGTGAAATTCCAGGAAATCGCTGAAAGGTATCCTCATCTACGGGACCTACCAGTTAGCGACCACGCCCTCGAAGAACCAAAGATAATGATTGGATTAGACAATTTACACATATTCGCACCAACGGAATCACGAATTGGTGAAGTGGGCGAACCAATCGCAGTGAAGTCGAAGCTAGGATGGACTGGACCATTGAAACAAACTACGGCTCAGCACATGTATGCTAATATGCACGATTCACCAGTGGTTAGCAATCAGGAGCTCCATAATATTTTGCGAAATCAATTCGTGCTGGATGAAGCTGGAATCTCGGGCGTAATGCCGGAATCAATCGAAATCGAACGAGCTAGAACTATTCTAAAACGTACCACTAAGCGAATAGGATATCGATTCGAAACTGGCCTGCTTTGGCGTACAGATCTTCGACGATTTCCGGCCAGCTACCCGATGTCTGAAAGACGAATGAAAGCATTGGAAAGAAAGTTGGCGAAGGATCCGGATCTATTATCCCAAGTAGATCAGTAAATAAGAGACTACGAAGCTAAGGGTTACACGCACAAAATAACTGATAAAGAGCTGTTTGAAACCGATCTGTCGAAGGTTTGGTACCTCCCGTTAAATGTAGTACGGAATCCCCGAAAACCAAAAAAACTACGCCTGGTATGGGATGCAGCAGCGACAGTGCAAGGAATATCGCTGAATTCGGAACTATTGACGGGACCTGATATGTCAACGTCTCTTCTCGGAGTGATTCAACGCTTCCGAGAGCGGCGTTACGGTTTTGGAGGTGATATCAAGGAAATGTATCATCAGCTTCGAATCAAATCTGAGGACAAACAAGCTCAGCTGTTCCTGTATCGTTTTGACTCCTCAGGGCCATCGCAAATCTACGTGATGGACGTAGCAACGTTCGGCTCAACGTGCTCACCCTGCTCAGCTCAGTTCGTGAAAAACAAGAACGCCGAAGAGTTTGCAGAACTGTATCCGGATGCCGTGACAGCAATTATCAAAAAACATTACGTCGACGATTATTTCGATAGCGTTGAAACTATCGATGAAGCGGTTAAGCGAGCACGCGAAGTAAAGTTTATTCATTCTCAAGGAGGATTTGAAATCCGGAACTGGGTCTCTAATTCCAAAGACTTTCTACGAGAAATGGGAGAGCAACACCAGTGCGGTAAAATTTCATTTTCAATCGAATAATATAAGATGAAAATGAAATTTATGGCCGCTGACAGTCAGCATATCCCTACTAATTCATTTGACTTTTGCTGCCATTTTCAAGTGAAGCTCCCGGAATTCATCGTCAGTTGATTAATCGTACCTAGTCATTTGAAGTTTTGCTTGCTCAGTTTCGAGTGCCAAGTAGTCTACCTGCTTCAATGCCTTCGCTCTTGGTAGCAAGCAAATTCGAACGAATAGAATTATAAATGGAGTAAAGTATTAAAAATGAAAACTAAAGGAGGAAACAATTAATTTATGTGTATTCTGTGATTGATATTTCAGCTATCTGGTTTGTCTTTCATTTATTATCTTGAACTAATTCGAATGTTTACATGAACCTCATTTGAAGGCCGCTCTCACACTATTGAAATAGATATTTTGACATTTCAAGAGATCAACTGACGGTGGTTAAACTGAGCCTCGATTGAAGAGAAACGAGTGATGAATTGAATGCTGCCCGTGCGGGCCGTCAGCAAACATTGTGTGTGTCAGAGAATGAAGTTTACTGCATTAGAGAGATCGTCAATGTGTTCCACATTCAGTTTCAATTGAATTGAATGAAGTTTTACAGCACTGAGCAACACTCAAACCAATCCATACACTTTCACCAGAACAAGGACACTGAAATTGAAAGGGTTCTGGGTATAGTGTGGGATTCAGAAAGGGACGTTTTCTGCTTCTCGGCAACGCCGCCAGCGAAGGTGCAGGCTATGCTCCAGAGCTTGGAACGTCCATCAAAAAGGGTCGTTCTCAGTTGTGTGATGGCTATGTTCGATCCTCTGGGCCTTCTTGCACCATTCACGATCATGGGAAGAATGCTCGTGCAGGATTTGTGGCGAACTGGTTGTGAGTGGGATGATCCGATTGACGATGAGTCGTTCGAAAAATGGATAAAATGGACGAACATGTTAACGGAGGTCGCCAAAATCCAAATTCCTCGTAGTTACTTCGGTGATGCTGAATCAAATCAAATGGAAAACCTTCAATTGCATATCTTCACTGACGCCAGTGAGACCGCATACGGTTGTGTGGCATATTTCCGTGTCGAAGTTAATGGAGAGGTGAGATGTGCGCTAGTAATGAGCCGCAGCAAGGTGGCACCGCTCAAAATGCTGACAATTCCTAGACTCGAGTTGCAAGCGGCAGTCTTAGGGGCCAGGTTGGCGGAATCCATTCGACGTAATCACAGTATAGAGATCAAACAGCAGTTCTTGTGGACAGACTCAAGGAACGTTTTATCGTGGATCAAGTCCGATCAGCGTCGATACCGGCAATTCGTGGGATTTCGTATTGGTGATATTCTATGTCACTCTAGCGCAACAGATTGGAGATGGCTTCCGACAATGGATAATGAAGCAGACCGCGTGACCGCTTGGGAAGAGTATACACTCCGACAGTTCTTGGTTTAAGGGAGCAAGAGTGCTATTCTATCATCAAAATGAGTGGCCAAAGCAGCCTGTAATTCCTGCAAACACCAACGAAGAGTTAAAAGCACACTTGCTTGTCCACGACGTTACTTTATCCAAAGTGCTGGTAGATTTTCGTCGCATTTCAAAGTGGCGGATTTTAGTTCGGATGGTTGCGTGCGTGTTTAGGTTTATTTCTAACTGTCGACGGCGAATTAGCGGTCAAGCGATCGAAACATTGAAGGCAACAAAAACACAAGCAAGGTCAATTCAAATGGTGAATTGGCAGACGGAGCGTGCTCCCTTGAAGCAAGAAGAATTCCAGAAGGCGGAATACACTCTATTTAAAATAGCACAATATGAAGCATTTGGGAATGAATTGAAAGTGTTGATGCACAATCGTGGCTTACCAACGGCTCAATGGATAACTGTAGAAACATCCAGTCAACTGTATAAACTAACTCCACTTGTTGATGAAAATGGATTGCGTTTAGAAGGAAGAACAAGACACGCTGAATATCTACCGTTTGATCTTCGGTTTCCAATTATTTTACCAAAGGAGCATCAGTTAACCATTATGCTCGTGCAGTACTACCACGAAAAGTTTGGCCATGGTTATCGAGAGACTGTGAAAGCTGAAATAAAGCAAAGATTCTTTGTGCATGGTATTGTAGGAATTATTCGGAAGGTAGCTGCGACATGCACGTGGTGTCGAGTTAACCGTAATCGCCCACATACACCGAGAATGGCACCACTGCCGGTTCAACGGCTGATCCCGTATCTACGCCCATTTAGTTATGTGGGTCTGGACTATCTAGGGCCTTTTGAAGTGTCAGCAGGTCGTCGTAGCGAGAAACGCTGGATCGTCCTTTTTACCTGTCTGGTCGTTCGCGCGATTCATTTGGAGATTGCACACGGTCTTACAACGCAGGCATGTCTAATGGCAATCCGAAGGTTCGTTTGTCGTCGTGGACCACCTCTGGAATTTATTTCGGATAATGGGACCAACCTCAGAGGTGCGAGTAGAGAGCTTGAAAATATAATCAAGAGTATTAATGAAGACTGTGCCGACGAATTCACGGGCGCTCGATTGAAATGGAGTTTCAATCCTCCCGCCTCTCCTCATATGGGAGGCGTCTGGGAGAGGCTTGTTCGATCAGTTAAAGAAACTTTGGGTGTTTTAAATGACGGCAGGAGATTAACAGATGAGATCCTTCAAACATCGATCAGTGAGGCAGAAGATATGATCAACTCAAGACCTCTAACGTACGTGTCACAGATAGACGAAGTAGAAACTTTGACTCCCAACCATTTTCTTCGCGGAATGTCGCCAAACGAATCTCATCTTACACCTCCGCCTCCCCATGCGGCAGAAGCACTGCGAAATGCCTATCAACGGTCACAGCAATTGGCTACTCAGCTATGGGATCGCTGGATTAAGGAATATCACCCGACGCTTAATCAACGATCAAAGTGGTTTAAAGACACGAAACCATTACAAGTTGGAGATATCGTATATATAGTTGAAGGAGACAAGCGGAAACAATGGATACGAGGTTTGGTCGAAGAATTAATCGTATCTAGCGACGGGCGAGTACGTCAAGCATGGATTCGGACGAAAACGGGAATGTATAAACGAGCTACAGCAAAGTTGGCCGTTCTGGAAGTTAGGGATAGTAACACTGATCAAGATGCACTCATCGAACCAGGATTACGGGCTGGGGAATTGTTACGTACAACTCCGCTGGGCTGTTCAACGTTACCAACCGATAACACTTCATCTGGCAACACTCGATACGTGGAAGACAATCTGTCAAATAACAACGGAAAAGGCGAAGAAAAAGTAGGTCGAGAAGAAGTAAAGTTGATGTTGAAGTGAAAGGTGGTTTCTTTGAAAGAGAGTTGAATTTTATTAATTATATTGATTTCTCAAAGCATATAGTGCGTAGGAGATTTACAAACTTGAATTCGTAAGTACGGAACTGAAATGTAGAAATTACAATAACATCTAAAACTTAGCCTAATATCACAGATACTCATCACAGCGAGATTGCACTTAACCTAGTATTACAGATAAGTCGCATTTGTTGAAGAATTATATTGCTATCGAATACTGTAAAATAGAACTGAATTCCAATCTTTAGGAGGCTGCAAGATAGGACACCAATTAATGTAAGCAAACAGATAAATTGAATTTGAACGTTTAAGTAATAATATTTTTGCAGCTTTGATGTGCTATCACCTGATACAAAGAGTGTTCTTTCACGTTCCGAACATAATCTAAACAACCCTTCTTAATCCACCTAGTGGTGTGATAATGCCTTTCTCTTCTTTCATAACAGTCTCATGAAAATATGTTTCATACTTTTATTAAATAATTTCGGATACTAATTTTGACACCAATTGATTCAGATTGATTCGAGTAGTTCACAAAAGCATGCTTCAGTGTTTATGTCACACAGTCAGCATCATTTTTCCAAACTAGTGCTTGACATTTGCGTTGCCTATTTGTATGAGAACAGTGATGCTAATCTAAAAAACCCTTCTTAATCCACCTAGTGGTGTGATAATGCCTTTCTCTTCTTTCATAACAGTCTCATGAAAATATATTTCATACTTTTATTAAAAAAATTCGGATACTAGTTCACAAAAGCATGCTTCAGTCTTTTATGTCACACAGTCAGCATCATTTTTCCAAACTAGTGCTTGACATTTGCGTTGCCTATTTGTAATCAGTGATGCTAATCTAAAAAACCCTTCTTAATCCACCTAGTGGTGTGATAATGCCTTTCTCTTCTTTCATAACAGTCTCATGAAAATATATTTCATACTTTTATTAAAAAATTTCGGATACTAATTCACAAAAGCATGCTTCAGTCTTTTATGTCACACAGTCAGCATCATTTTTCCAAACTAGTGCTTGACATTTGCGTTGCCTATTTGTAATCAGTGATGCTAATCTAAAAAAAGCTTTCTTAGTCCACTTAATGAAATTTTCATATATCTTGAAAAATCACCATAGGGGGGAGTACATGAAATTTTCGAAATCGAAAAAAAAATTTTGATGGCAAAAGGCTTAGAATTGCATGAAACGTCGAGATTTAGTGTCATCTCGAAAAAATTTTTTTTGAAAAAATCGACTTTTTGGGACTTTTGGGACTTCTAATAAATTTTTTAAGTCCCAGAAAGTTGATTTTTTCAAAAAAATTTTTTTTGAGATGACACTAAATTTCGATGTTTTATGCAGTTTTAAGAGTTTTGGCATCAAAAAAAATTTTCGATGTTGGAAATTTCATGTACTCCCCCCTATGGTGCTTTTTCAAGATCGAAAATTGTCAAACCTTTACCACCGGGCAGCACCCCTTAAGCATGTCCGATTTAGGTCAAATTTTGCATGAAGGCTTTTTTCGAGGTGCTTAAACTTTTGAGCACTAGAACTTTACGAAAATAGAGTTGATCCCAAAATTTTGGCACCCTTATATATATATAAGAGCGGTAAAAATCAACGTGTTTTGTCGGTTACGTCACTTATACCATCATATATCGGGAACCAAAAGTCACAACCATTTGATCTTCGAACCTGATCAACGGCCCGACAGTAGCTTTCAAACGAGCCCAAGTTTGTTAAAATCGGATCAGCCATCTCTGAGAAAATTGAGCGCGTTCAAATATCTTCGAAAAGTGCACACACACACATACACACACACAGACATTTTCCGATCTTGTCGAACTGAGTCGAAAGGTATATAACACTATGGGTCGACGAGGCTCCGTTCGAAAGTCGGTTTTTCCAGCAATTCTAATACCTTTCTATAGAGAAAGGCAAAAATGAGAATCATTTTCTGTAACATTTTGTTTTTATTACTTCAAGCGACTTTTTCATAGATTATGGTTGAGAAAAACAATTTTGGATAAGTTTTTTGCTTCCAATCGATTTCTTCTCTCGCTGCAAATTTGACCTGTCTTCGAAAATATTCGTTCGCACGGAACGGATGTCGCCGGAATACATAATATATTTTGCATTACATTGTATAAATTCGTTCCTCCCACCAGATCAACGGATCGTGGGTTTCAGCCATGTACTTAACCATCTCTCTAATACATGTTGGAACCGAACCTTGCTTACATTGATTCTCGATCACAGATTTGCCGAATTCTTTCCAAATGGACATATTGTGTGTCGGTTTCAAAATATTAACATTCACAGAACTATCTTTGTGAGTTTTGCTCTCTTGTTGCATGCATATAGAGTTTAGAAGCGTTTGATATGCAAATTTGCACTGACTGTCTTCCTCAAATCCTTGATTTTTAAAGCGAGGATCAAGAAATACTGCTTGAGAAATTATTTCATTCTCTTTTCTTGAATCCAACCGTTTTGTTAAATCCATCTTTCATTGCCTCCAAGTTCGATTACCTCTTGAGGAAGCTTTTCTGCGTTTGAAGCCAATTTTTGCATATGCTGATTCAGTATACGAGTTAGTACAACGCTTTTTGATAAAGACACATTCAACTCAGCTGATATTTCGACTGTAACTTCGTGAAAAAATTTTTAAGACCTCAACTGATCCTTCGATGATTAACCAATCTTCAGCGTTTAAAGTCAACTTAGTATTCAGAATAGTAAGAGTGGAAACAATGGAGTTTTTATTTTTCAAAGTACGGTTAATCATATCATACGTTGAGTTCCAGCGAGTGGGAACATCCTGTTTTAATTTTAGCGTATCTTTAACGACATCCAGTTCCGTCTGAAGCACTAGAAGAAATGATCGATTTTCAATCAAAATTTACCTTTTATACTCGTCCAGTAGATAGTCGGAACTGATATGTGTCTGACTACCTCAAAACCATCGTATAACCTAGTATAACCTACAGAGTGAAACAGTACTCAGGTCGGTTAGGCCATCTCTGAGGAAACGAAAAGAGGTACTTCCGAAACCGGAATCTGGGAACCGGTAAAATCGAAGAGATAAGTGATTGGGATCCATTTTTGAGTCTATGGCTACAATTTTCGTTCATTCATAAAAAACCCAAGAACAAGGAAAGCCAAATTAATGTTTGGCCGTCTGCTGACCAGTACTACCGATTGGAATAGTTTTGAGACATGTTTAGAATTTTTTTATTTCCGGTGCTTCCGGAATCAGAAACCGAGAACCAGCATACCCGGAATCGGGTTGTTTGGTTGTCTATTGAAAATGGCTACCGATTGCAATAGTTTCGAGGCCAGTTTAGATTTTTTTACGTGTATTGTTTCGCCGCTTCAAGTGACAGTATTCTATTTTTATCATACTTCACCCTATAATTCCGGAACCGGAAATCGGATCCGGATAAAATTTGGAAGTATTGTATGAGACCATGAGACCTTTCATTTGAATCTAAGTTTGTTGAAATCGGACATGCCATCTCTGAGAAAAGTGAGGAAGTAATTAGAAATAAGAATTTTTTCACTAATCACGCTGTAACTCCGGAACCGGAAGTCGGATCAACATAAAACTCAGGAACTTTGTAAAAGAAATTGTTCTTTTCAATTGAATCTAAGTTTGTGAGAATCGATACAGCCGTCTCTGAGAAAAGTAAGTGCACTTATTTTCATTTTTTGCGCTTATCATCCTGTAATTCCGGAACAGGAAGTCGGATTCAAATAAAATAAAGGAACTTTGTGTGTGGTTTCAAGACCTTTCATTTAAATCTAAGTTCATGAAAATCGGTTCAGCTATCTCCGAGAAAAATGAGGAAGTAATTAGAAAAAAAACAATTTTTTCACTAATCACGCTGTAACTCCGGAACCGGAAGTCGGATCAAAATAAAACTCAGGAACTTTGTAAAGGACAATTGTTCCTTTCATTTGAATATAAGTTTGTGAAAATCGATTCAGCCGTCTCTGAGAAAAGTAAGTGCACTTATTTTCATTTTTTTGCGCATGTCACCCTGTAATTCCGGAACCGGAAGTCGGATTCGAATAAAATTAAGGAACTTTGTGTGTGGTTGCAAGACCTTTCATTTAAATCTAATTTGATGAAAATCGGTTCAGCTATCTCCGAGAAAAGTGATTGCAAAAAAAGTTACATACATACATACACGCACACATACACACACAGACATTTTGCGTACTCGACGAACTGAGTCGAATGGTATATGTCGGTTTTCACAGTGATTGCATAACCTTTCTATATGAGAAAGGCAACAACCTTGTCACCAATAATAACCTTCATGTAAAGAACAATAGAGAATTAACACTTCAGTTGGAAGAGAATATCTTTAAAACTAGAGACGCACTTAAGCTGTTCAATGCAAAATCTTCTGAATCTCATACCATAAACATTCTTATGAATCTTGAATACCTACAACATAGTATAGAAATAATAGTTTTAGCTAAACTAGGAGTTTTGAACATTCAGATATTAACCGAATGAGAGCTAGGGAACACTTAGTCACACACACAACTGCCGATATCATCTCCTACGTCAACGCATCAATCGCCACGAATCATCAGGAGGTCGTATTATTGATAAAAGCAGAATCTTCCATAAAGTCCACATTCACCCTATCATTACAAATCATAGCCAAGCTCATTGGCCATAACGCAATTATCTCATCTCTAAGAACGAATGCATCGCCATAAAATCATTAGACAAACATGAAATAATGCCAGTAAACCTAGACTGCATCCCAATGCCTCTGAGAGGAAAACCAGTAAGGTGCAACACCACCAATCCAAGAATCAGCCAAATGACCTCCATCGTGTCAACACATATTAATAAACCAGATGGATAACCTAACCATAAAGACAACCTGCGGAGAATTCGAAACGAATCTCACCGGGTCATATTTGATCACCTACACCAACTGCGCCATAAATGTGAGCAATTATAGTTTTTTCAACATTGTACAATATCTCACAGGAGCACCGATTAAACTACACCTGAATGGAGTACCCATTACAAACAGCAAGATGTTCTAAATCTCAGTTTGAAACACCTCTACAGCTTGCAGATGCAAACTAGGAAGTATCTGGAGTTCATCAGACTGAAGAGCAAAAGCATCCAATGGCCACATAGGTCCATCTTTGGAAGCACATTTGATACCCCTATAATTATTGGTCTTGGCATATTTTTTGGTCTCTTCAATCGCAGACGAAAAACAGCAATACTGATGAGCCATCAAAAAGAAGAATCGAGCCAGTCAACCGACACACGACCGAAGTTCAAAAATCGGGCGTTCATACGGAGCCTCATGTCTAAAGGGGGTTCAGTTAACGACCTTGCTACCTATGACAACGTGTGCAGGACGCACGGCATCTAGGGTATCGTTAGTTTAAATTATCTAAATAAAGCAGCGCCGTTTTTACGGGGGCAAGATTTTTGTCTTGAATACGACTTACTTTACTATGGGACGCCTTTTCAAAATTTACCCTGTACAAGAATGGGCAGAACTTTATCGCCAATATCTCTTGATGTACTTACCCTAACAACATAAATTTTTCTACAAGCTATCGGAAATATAATCAGGAATTTGTGATTGAATTTTCAACAGCGTCAGATACCCATAAATAACTGAGAAACAAAGTTTTCTGAAACTTTTGGAAATAGTGAGGAAAATTCATCACACGTGCTTGCTTTTTTCGCACCCAGAAAGCTAACCAGTATAGTTATTTATGATAAAATAATGGTGGTTTTTGCAGAACCACCATTATTTTATCATATATAACTATACTAGTTAGCTTGTAATATTTAATTGTATGTCAGAATGTTTAATGTAACTAATCTGTACTTTAGTTCAGGTGTATCGTTTCTAGTAATGAAAAAGGGGAAAGCTTGCACAATTAACACAATCGAACAACTAATTGATATTCGGAAGTATGAAGAAAGATTGTCAGTTTTATTCGTATTCACGACATTCAGTTATGTCTTTGACATTACACACCCGTACTTTTTGTGTGCCCCTAGCTAACTGTCGTTTTTTTGCTCGGTTAATCGTCTTGTCTTTTTTTTTTGCTCGGTTGGTCCTGTCCGGGCCGAGTAGTTGCCCCCATTGCCCCTATTTAAAAGCGTCCCTGGAATAAAGTTATTCTTGGTTTAGCATAAGTGTGAATTGTTGTTTTTTAAAAAGAAATCCTGGTCTCAATTTCTTAACTCACGCAATGCAAAAATATTAGATTTGAAAAATCGCCCATTACTGAGCGAATCGTCAGATCACGCAGATTCATTTCATTAGCCTTGATAGTGACATAATGAATTGTGTTTGCTGTAATATATTTGTGTTCTTGATTCCAAACAAACAAACATGAAAACATGATGAAAAACGGGAAATATGTCCGATGTGTGAGCCCTAAGGTTCGCGGACAATGCGTTAGAGATTCGAGTAAGGAAAGAATAATTTTTCGAGCTGTAGTGGCTCGGCGGTGACCTTCCAATCAAACAAAGAAAAATGAAGAAGAAGTACGATAAGAATATGGTGCGTTTAGCAACGTCGTGCACTTCCGTTTCGATTACGAGAACTGATTTCGACAAAAATGCTGACAAATTTGATATATACTTCACGAATCGTTGATTCTCTGGACCAATTCGATAAGTAGTTTAGAGTAAACTCACTGGGAAAAAAGTTACGTCTCTAGTATGAACCCAAGCCACCAAAAGTTCCACATTTACTTAAAATATTCACATTATTGCTGCTTAAAAGTACACGCGGAAGAGAACTTTGGAATGTACAAAAAGTATTCCGTGTGATATTTCTTGCAGCTTAGGAAAACACGTAATTATTTTTTGACAATACAAGTTCCGCGTGAACTTTCTCGTTTCTTAAGAGAACGAGTGAATCTTTTGGCAATTTTAAAGTATTTATATTTCTGCTGCATAGAAGCTGAACGATGTATTATAGAAGCTGCTTAGAAGTAAGTGAGGTGGCGTCGCGCGAATTTTGAAGTGTGGATAGATACTTGCAAAAAAGTTTAAGCCAAACCAGTACCCTTATTTGAGAGTGAGATCCACTATTTATGTTAGATGACTCGAAGGGTGAATCGAAAGGGGATGCATTCGCTTCCAGTTTTCGCGTCAAGTTAACAGCAGTATTGCACATTTTTCAAACGAATGATGATGTTGGGAAATGTCAAATCACTATTAAAAATCTTTTCCAAACGAAATTATCCTATGTATGATATATCATTCGCTGGGACAATACAGTAGCAATCAAATGACAAGAGATATGCCTATATCTTGAGAGTGGTATTTTTGGATACGATTCAATTTCTTTTAAATAGTACCGGTAGAAGTACTGTCGGAGATTATGGCACAATATAAATAGAAATATTTGATGCATTTCGTCCAAAATATACCTTCGTTTCGGGTTTTAGTGAATTGTTATTAGTTATATAATTATTTGTATATATTGTACTGTAAGCTGCAATAAACAACTTCATTTGTCGATGCCTACCTACCTACAACTTTATTTGTCGATGCCTAGCCTACCTGAGTTCGATTCCCAACCTCGCACACAGGGTCAGAAGGATTTTCTGGTCCGAAGTGGTGAATGACTTTAAGGGGCGGGTAGGGTCTAACAGTTTTGAAAAATCATTTATTATTTTCTTTCTGTTTTCTGATAGTAAAACATTTCAAGAATATTCTGTGAAATTTTGAAGCCTATCGAAACAAAACTCAGCAAGTTATGGGCCTTTATCGTTGCCGATCTCATACTACGAAGAAATAAGAGCTGCGCACACAGGCCCAAGATTTCTGCTTCGATTGACTTAAAAACTTGAGAAAACATTCTCGAAATGCTTCATTATAACAATCAGGGTGGCAAGTGACCGGGAAAACCGGGAAAAAGTCGGGAATTTAGTTTTACCGGGAATAACCGGGAAAAAGTCGGGAATTTTAGTGCAAATCCGGGAAAAAATTTACTAGTCCTAATCTTAGTAACGATTTTCAGCATCATGATTTTCCTGTTACAACAAATGAAAAGATGAAGGCCATTTTGTGTTTGAACTAGAAGCTCAGTACAAGTTTTGAAACTTCTTATTGTCCCTCACAGGTTCAATGGTGCACAATCCATTGAAAATGGGATCAACACCTCAGCAATTTTAAATCAATAAGAGCTTTCTTAGTTGTCATCAATAACAGCACAATGAATGCTCATAATGAAAAATACAGATAATTTTGATGCTTCTGCTGGATTTCTATTAAATCTCGACAAATATTAGAAAAGATTCCAAGTGCAAATGACAGTTTCTCTTTGTTTTTTTCTCTTTCAATTATTACGGCGTATTCCTGTATTTTTCAACACATTTTTAACAGCAGATCGAATGTTGATGGTTTCAGTCGTTATTCTATTCAAATTGTAAAATAGAAGGATTGCCTATAGGACCGTAATAATCGAAAGAAAGAATAAAGAAAGAGGAACTGTCATTTAAACTTAGGACCTTTTCTAGTGTTTCTTCAAATTTTAGAATAAGTATGCATAATGGTAAAAGTAACATCAGGTAATGATTTCCCTAATTTCACTAAAATTTGTCTCAATAATGTCAAATTGGGACAATACTTGTTTAGTAATCTTGGTATTGATTTCAATAGGGTTCACAAAATCGACAAAGCAGTCGACTTTCATTTTATCCACCATTTGCAAGGAGTATTTGATTTCCTTCTTTGACAGCTGAAATTGATTTTTCTGAGTTCCTAAGAGCTTGTTCAGTGTCGATGATAGGAGAATAAAATTTAGATCATCTCAGTCACTAGAGGCATAGGTTGTTGTTGTTTTTCCAAAGTGACAAGCGTACATTTTAAGAATTCTAGAAGGATTTCGTTCTCTCGCCAAAACCCTACTCTGAAAGAATATCGTATATGTTGTTAGCAATGGTCTCTCGTCCTCATGTGCACCTCGTGCACTGCACAACTGGTCAAATAGGCTCTGTGAGAACTTCTATGCACACATTCAGGAGAGGTCAGTTGCAACGTCGAAACGGTTATGATACCATACCGTATAAGCAGTGCACAACCCGTAAATTTTGTCACGAGACGCGACTGGTTGTTAGAAGGAGTCGGGTTTGAGGGAGGAGTGTTGTGCTTTAGTTCATTCATTTTTAATTTTTACCCTTATACTATACCAAACTAAAAAAAAATTGAAATACACTAGAGACGGTCAGTCCGCGTACGGTCCAACAGAACTAGGTTTTCTCGAAGATTGAGTGAACTGGAGTTCTTTATTGAAGAATGATAGCTCACTATTCTTCTCAATAGAATAGTCTTTCGAAACGTTTGCTGGTTTGAGGAATCTGGTAGAAGTTCGCGAACTTTGAAAATGTATACAAAAGAGAATGATTATTGGTAGAACACATGCAAAAAAGACTTTATTATTGTTGAATCTGTTTACTACAAAATATAATTTATAGCTCTCATATTATTTTAGAAGAAACATACAAAGTTTCATAAAAACGAAAGAACGGTTTAATAGAACTAATTCTTTCGGTACAACTATCAAGTTATCAACAGTTCTTTGAAATGAACGGTTTTGCCCATTTCTAGAATACACTCCTAACTTGCATAAGTTTTAAGAAGGACTGATTTTCCAGATAGCCTTTAAAAGACTGATTCAGTGGTAGTCTTGAAAAAGATTGAATAGTTCGAAAAATAATTATTTTATTTTAATTGTAAGACTTGAAATTGATTTTTTCATCATTGGGCTTTCAAATAACTGATGATATTTCTGGAAAACTACAGAACGCCACCATTAATCGAATATGATGTGAAAGCTGCGCTTAGGAGCATTATTGAAAACTGCAAGAAGTTTAAATATAATGTGTTGATTTTCAAGAAAATTGCAAGAATTTTGTTGTTTCATTGCTTAGTGAAATGCAATACTTATCACTTTCATCACCGTTGGCTAGATATGTTTCTTGTTTCAATCGAAGTTACTGACGAAGTAAAAGACAAAATAAAGATGAAATACATTGGGCTGGATGGTACTGTTAGTTCGGACGTTTGGACAAACTGTGGATGAGAATTTGAATCGTAGTTCCAAGGAGATACCCGAAAAATATTTATTTCTCAACTTTAGATGCTTTTTTGGACATGTTGTCGGTTTTTTTAAACCGGGAATTTTTAGGCTCGCGCACCGGGAAAACTGGGAAAAAACCGGGAAATTGAAATTACTATTTCACTTGCCACCTTGTAACAAAATACAAAAGAAAAAATATTGCTTTTTGAGAATGTTAGAGCCTAAGTGCTCCCTTGAGTAATAAATTGTTTCCTTCGATTTTATAGACAATATACTTTAAACGCGTTTTTCTCGAAAGCAGGTTTTGAAAATCCGTGTCCATCGTCATTCAAAAACTACTGCACCAATTATTTTCAAATCTTGCACACACTTCCTACATATAAAAAACCAGACCTCAACCTTCGCAAAAATGTTGATATTCGCAAAAATGTTGATATTTTTCATCATTTAGACCCTTCCCTCCCATATTATACGTTCAAATGTTAATAACAATTTATTTATTGTTTAACATAAATGGCAATATGGTTTGTCAAAAGATGGAAGTAATATCTATGGTTTCGATCATAAGATTCACACGAATATGTTGCTTACTTTTGTTTGGTGATTTGTGTGAATTTTGCAAGGTAAAAAAATGAAATGTTGACACATGAAAACAATTTTAATATACAAAGAAATTGGAAGTGTAAACTATCAACTAGTGCTCTAGTAATGTTATTAGGTATAAAACTTCTAAAGTAAACATGCATTAAAATATAGGAAGTTTTGCGTATGATATATCATACGATAGGACATAATGGGTTAAGTCGTTCCATACATCATTCATTAAATTAAATTATGAAGCTTCAAGGTGTAACACATATTTATAGCAAAGTCTTGGTATTACATTCCTTTTGTGGAATTAATCCTTTCTGTTTCAACAGACTTCGCAGCCGATTCTTAGAGTACAGAATCATTGCATGGCTAGTACTACGATCTTACCTTCTAGGTCGAGGTTCGAATATATGTCAACTGGCTTGTAAGACACCAACCCGCCAACATGTTTATATTCAATTGTAATTGTTTGTATCTGATTATGTTTGCAATACCGTCAAGCCCACCAACCATGGGAGGGAATAGTACCATTACTAAAATCTACAGCAATTTTCCAGATCTTCATTCAGAAAGAAACTTTCAGTTTTTCGCCCCAACCGAAGAAGGATTGATTCATATGTTCAGTACGAGTATAAACGAACAGCTTCCTAACCAAACAGTGTACAGGGTAAGGGCTCCCTATTTCATCTCAGCTCCAATTTCCATCTCATTCCTTCACCTCATAACTTTGAACATTAATCACATCTTTAAACGTACCTGAACGAAACTTTGGAACGTTTTAAAACATTTATTCTAGGTTTTGCCACACTTTCCAATTGAAAAAAAAAAAATAGTTTAAAAACCTTCAACGATCGCTTTTTTCATTTAAAATAAACTCACTTCTTGATTTAGGAACCACATTCGTCTGAAATTTTACAATTCATCATGTTTCTGAATATTTACTAATCGGCTCGTCTCAAAACATGATCACTATTTCACATAATTACACCACTATTCAATGTTGGATGACCTTATAGTTAGTAATGTTCACTTTCCACTTGTTTAATCAACGGCTGAAGACTTCTTAAATTACCTGATAAGCAATAATAGCTATATAAATATGAGATAAAAAATTGCACTTAATTCACTTAATTGCGCTTTATTTTCATCTCATTTCGTATCGCAAGGTTGCCAAGTTTTCTCATAATGTTAAATAAAAAAAATATTTTTTCTTCTTTAAATTATCATCAACAAGTATTTTTTGGTATCCGTGACATTAGTTTAATTATATCATTGATATTTATACATAAAAAAAACTGTTTCGGATTCTAATATTACCAAATAGAGCGTGTTCAATACTAATCAAATAGCCATTGTGGCAAATCTAGTAGCACTGCTTCCTTTTCGCTATACGTCACCATAACACTGTTAAATGTGTGTGTTTCATCGGCTG
Organism: Malaya genurostris; assembly: GCF_030247185.1. Classification (NCBI taxonomy): domain Eukaryota; kingdom Metazoa; phylum Arthropoda; class Insecta; order Diptera; family Culicidae; genus Malaya; species Malaya genurostris. The sequence goes on along the minus strand of NC_080571.1, from coordinate 190,590,086 downwards.
TGCACAGAGATGCCAGATATTTTCATAGAAAATATGTATCTGCTCTATCTGTTTTCACTAATAAAATGAATCAAATTCAAATTGGTTTTAAATTTTAATATAAATGTTCATCAGTTTTTTTTTTTTTTTTTTTTTTTCATAATACGTTTATTTCATAGGCAATATACATAAGTTTTTCTTCGCCGTGGCATCCACAATACATAGTAGTTTAAACCTAATACATTTCGAATATCATATTAGTATGTTGGTACTCATTAGTTAATCTAAACACTGTTTTTATCAAGCGAGTTGCTATTTTAAATTACATTAAATAAAATACATTTATTTTGTACATGATCTTATAACTATTTCAGGATTGTTTGTATCAGTTCACCACTTATATTCAATATCCTATAGTTGGCTATTGGTTGAACTCATGGAAGAGAAAACAGTTTAACATAAAATAAAATTTAAATTGGAACTCCAATGGATTTAATGAAATGATAAAGAAGTTTCATGTATGGAAGGTCACGACAAGCAAGAATGTCGCGAACTGGGACATTGGATAGTCTACCTTGGGTACGCAAGGAATTTATTAGTTGAGATCTGACATCACGAAACTCCACGCATGTCCAAACAACATGGTCAATATCGCGGTAACCTTCGCCGCAAGCACAATGATTAGTCTCGGAAAGTCCAATTCGAAGGAGATGTGCATCTAACGTGTAGTGATTGGACATGAGTCTGGACATCACACGAATGAAATCTCTACTCACATCCAGTCCCCTGAACCATGCCTTTGTCGATATTTTAGGAATAATTGAGTGCATCCACCGACCCAGATCATCTTTATCCCAAGAAGCTTGCCAGCTGGCAAGTGTTCTTTGGCGAGACGCGCTATAGAATTCGTTGAAAGCAATCGGTCTCTCATAAATTTCACCCTCAATAGCACCACGTTTGGCTAAAATATCGGCTCTTTCATTGCCTGGAATGGAGCAATGAGCCGGAACCCAAACTATTGTGATTAGATAATTATTATTCAATATGTCGTTCAGACACTGTTTTATTTTACCCAAGAAAAACGGTTCATTTTTGCCAGCAGCGTTTGAGCGAATGGCTTCAATTGCACTCAGACTATCTGTGAAGAGGAAATAATGGTTTGGAGATAATGTGACGATTACATTCAAGCTATAATGAACTGCTGCTAACTCTGCTATATAAACAGATGCAGGTTCTTGAAGCTTGAATGAGGCCGAAACATTATTGTTGAACATACCAAACCCTGTCGCTTCTTCCATTCGCGATCCGTCCGTGTAAAACATTTTCTCAGAGTTAATATGCCTGAACTTACTTGAAAATATTTTTGGGATTTCCATAGAGCGTAGGTGGTCCGGGATTCCACGCACTTCGCGCTGCATGGATGTGTCGAAAAATAAAGTTGAGTCAGGTACATTTAGGAGGCTGACACGGATAGGAATATATCTTGAAGGGTTGATTTCCTGTGACATATGGTTAAAATATACTGTCATGAATTTTGTTTGAGATCGAAGCTCGACTAGTCGTTCGAAATTATTAATTACCATGGGATTCAGCACATCACATCTTATTAGCAGGCGTGATGAAAGCTCCCAAAATCGATCTTTTAATGGAAGAACTCCCGCCAGAACTTCAAGACTCATTGTATGTGTCGAATGCATGCAGCCTAAAGCAATTCGCAAACAACGGTACTGAATTCGCTCAAGTTTGATAATATGAGAATTTGCAGCGGAACGAAAACAAACGCATCCATATTCCATCACTGAAAGTATCGTTGTCTGATACAATTTTATTAGATCTTGCGGATGAGCACCCCACCAAGACCCTGTTATTGTTCGAAGAAAATTTACTCTTTGTTGGCATTTCGTTATCAGATACCTAATGTGTCCTCCCCACGTGCATTTGGAATCAAACCACACCCCGAGGTATTTGAAAGTCAAAACCTGTTCGATTATTCTTCCCATCATATGAAGCTGAAGTTGCGCGGGATCATGCTTTTTTGAAAAGACGACCAGCTCTGTTTTCTCCGCAGAGAATTCGATACCAAGATGAACAGCCCAAACGGACAATTTATCTAAGGTATCTTGCAATGGTTTTTGCAGATCAATAGCTTTGGATCCAGTAACTGAAACCACGCCATCATCTGCCAATTGTCTTAGTGTACATGGGGTTACTAGACAGCTGTCAATGTCATTCACGTAAAAATTATAGAGGAGCGGACTGAGGCATGAGCCTTGCGGGAGACCCATGTAGCTAATTCTGATTGTTGCCAAATCGCCATGTGAAAAATGCATGCGTTTCTCTGACAAAAGGTTGTCCAAATAATTATTTATAACCGCTGGGAGTCCATGTTGGTGGAGCTTGTCTGAAAGAACATCAATGGAAACTGAATCAAATGCTCCTTTAATGTCTAAAAATACAGATGCCATTTGTTGCTTTTGAGCGAAGGCAATTTGGATGTCAGACGAAAGTAATGCAAGGCAATCATTCGTCCCTTTATTTCTACGGAAGCCAAACTGAGTATCTGACAACAAACCGTTCGTCTCGACCCAAGTGTCGAGACGTCGTAGAATAATTTTTTCGAACAATTTTCTGATGCAGGACAACATCGCAATGGGTCTATATGAGTTGTGATTGGAAGCTGGTTTCCCCGGCTTTTGAATGGCGATAACTTTCACTTGTCTCCAGTCAGGTGGAACAATATTTTGCTCAAGAAACTTGTTGAACAATTCCAACAAACGTCTTTTTGCGAGGTCGGGCAGATTCTTCACCAAGTTGAATTTAATTCTGTCCAATCCAGGAGCGTTATTGTTACAAGACATGAGTGCTATGGAAAATTCCATCATTGAAAAGGGGCTATCAATGGAATCATCATTTGAAGAAGACTCCCTAACAATGCTATGCGTAGGAACGGAATCTGGACAAACTTTCCTCGCAAAATCAAATATCCATCGATTCGAGTACTCCTCACTCTCATTTCCTACGTTACGATTCCTCATTCGTCTGGCCGTATTCCAAAGAGTGCTCATTGAGGTTTCTCTTGACAAACCTTCCACAAAATGTCTCCAATAGCTGCATTTCTTAACCCGAAGTATGTTCTTGTACTTGGTTTCTAAAACCAAGAATTTTTCAAAATTCTGAGGAGTTCCTCCTCCTCGTTTTAAAAACGTCTTGAAAGCATTTTGTTTCGCGTGTTTAGCATCTGAGCACTCTTTGTCCCACCAAGGATTTGGAGGTCTTCTGTTAGACGATGGACCAAGAAATCGTTTGGTTTGGGCTTGTTCTGCGGCCTCCAGAATCGAACAAACGAGGAAGTCATATTCTTCAAGTGGGGGAAGCTCTTCCATTGAAGTTAAGACACTTGAAATATTACTTTGGTATTTAATCCAGTCAATATTTTTTGTCAAATCATATGGAATATTAACTGAATTAGCAATGCCTTTGTTACTGCTAATTGAGATGATGATTGGTAAATGATCGCTACCATGTAAATCAGGAAATACTTTCCAGGTGCAATCTAGTCGAATTGAAGTCGAACAAAGAGATAAATCTAATGCACTTGGACGTGCAGGAGGTCTTGGGATCCGTGTCATGCTACCCATATTTAGTACCGTCATGCTAAAATTGTCGCAAATATTATATATTAGAGATGATCTGCTATCATTGTAAACGGAACCCCACATCATTCCGTGCGAATTGAAATCTCCTAAAATCAAACGTGGAGCAGGAAGGGCTTCGACAATTTCATTAAGCTGTCGTTGTCCAACTTGAGCTCTTGGAGGAATATATACCGAAGCAATGCAAATGTCCTTTCCTTTAATGTTTATTTGACAAGCAACAACTTCTATACTAGAAGTCGAAGGAATGTTTAATCTATAAAAGGAATAACATTTCTTAATTCCTAAAAGCACTCCACCATACGGGGAGTCTCTGTCGAGACGTATAATGTTAAAGTCATTAAAATTTAAGGCTATGTTTGATGTAAGCCATGTTTCGCATAAAGCAAATACATCACATTTTTGACTATGCAACAAAACTTTAAATGAATCAAGTTTTGGCATGATGCTTCGACAATTCCACTGCAGGACAGTGATTGAATCATTTGCGGCGGATGATAAATTATCCATCAAATGATACAAAACCTGTAAGAGCTGGCCATTGAGCTGATAACTGTTTCAAAAAAGTTCTAGCTATTGGAAGGAATGCTGTTATGATGGTCTTTAGAGGTTCAGAAATATTGAATGCAGCGAAAATCCATTCTACAATTTCCGAAAATTTCAGTAATCCTGTTGGTGAATGTGAAATGGAGCCCACTGGATTATTGTCTTTTCTTGAGCTAGTTCCTGGATTGGTTTGTGAATTTGACAAACCAGGAGGCACAGTTTTTGGTTTTAAATTTGGCTTTTTAGCTTTAACACGGGGATCTTTTTTTGAAGGTATAATTTTAGGTGTCTTTTTTGGTATTTTGTGGTTTGTTAATCTCCTCTTAACAGACCCTTGAGGAGTGACAAACGAGGTATCTTCACTATTTCCGTCAGAGTCAGATTCCTCTGGCTCCGCAAGATTTGAAAAACCGTTTTCGGTTTCCAAAGGGGAGACATGTATGACCGTTTTGAGCATTTCTCCATATGTGCGCTTAGACCGTGCTTTTAAAGAAAGCTTCATTTTGTCTTTACGCAGCTTAAATGCAGCGCACACTGAAAGATCATCATGAGGGCTTTCCCCACAATAAACACATTTTTCAACATCTTTATCGCAAAGATTATCCTTATGAGGCCCTTGACATTTGATACATTTGGACTTATTACTACAGTAAGTAGCTGTATGTCCGAATTTTTTACAGTTCGTGCAATTCATAACATGCGGTACGAAAAGCCGAACAGGAAGACGAATTTTATCGATATAGACATGGCTAGGCAATGCAGATCCGGCAAATGTTACGCGAAACGAATCTGAGGGACGATAAGACTTTTTTCCATCGACAATAGATGCTGAGTACAATTGTTTGCACTCGAGTATCTTAACTCCCTCAAGCATGGAGTTTTTAAAACGGCCAACTCCATTTTTAAGTAAATCATCTGCTGTCAGACTTGCTTCAGTCACAACACCGTCAATTTCTACCTCCTTCGATGGAATGTAAACTCGATATTCAATAGCAAATAATTTACAGGTTACAATATCGTTTGCCTGTTTCAAGTCGTTAACTACAACTCGAATTTTATCTCTATTAACCTTACAGATTTCTTTAACTTCAGAGAAATGTGATGTCAAATCCTTTGTAATTTGCATCAAGTTTAAAATCTTTTCTTTTTTTCGAAGATAGACTATCCATGGCCCAGTGGTACCCTGTGGATAATGTTTAGCCCTCGGAGTATTTAAACTTTTACTAGTATCCGGAATCGGATTCGGATGATCTTCCATGAGATCATCCATTACATTAAATTTTTTTTGTAAATTAATAATACCAAAATAAAAACTTATGTTTAGTAAAATTTCAGATATAAGAAATAAAAAATAAATTAAATTAAATCTACCTTGTAGCTGATGTCTCTGTTCCTTTATCGTGAAGAACGACGTGAAGCTCTTCCAACGATTTCCAATTGGCAGTCTTTTGCTGTTTCCAATTGGCAGTCTTCTGTCGTTTACTGCTATCTCAGTTGCTCTGCCGTCGTTGTGAACACCACTGCACTTGCTGTACCTGACCCCAGGTACAGTGCTTTTGCTCTTGGTGGCGATCAAATGCGATGCTTGCAGTGTAGCACCTCGCGATATATGCCGTCTCTTTTGATCCTACGCAGCGTACAAATTCTGGTACCTGGTAGATCAGCACTGGGTTGCTTTAGCACCTCTGTGCCTTTGCACCCCTTCGTCTTCGCACCTTTATGCGATGGCACCTCTGTGACTCGTCACTTCTATGCTCTCGCACCTCTGTGTCTCTACACCTCTGTGCGTATGAACGGGATGGCCTTCGTTGCTAGCTTTCCAGTCGGGAAACGCCCCGAATATTGCGTTTGCTATGGGCAGTTTAACTACCTGAAGCTTAGAATTGTCTCGGTAGCAGCCGTTAACTCACGAGCCAGTACAATCGAAACACAACCTCTTCGCTTGAATGGTTTTTACTGAATCCAAATGTTCATCAGTGTTCATCATCAAACATTTGCACAAAAGATTTCCATTTTAACATGTGATTTGTCCGTTGATTAATAAACTTTCAAAGAAGTACTGTAATCAAATACTAATAGATACTCAGAGTGAAAAGTCCAATCTGTATTAAATTTAGAAAATCTGTAATCTGATTTAACGAACGCGAACGCAAAAATCTATACAATACAGATAAATCTGTATGAATGGCATCTCTGCTTCTACATTTTGTTTTTAAAATGGGCTGATGCCTAAAAAGTAACAATTCTATTTTTGTTTTTTTTTTAAATTCTCCAAATTAACTTCAGAGTAAAATTTTAAATTTGAAACGAAAGGTAATTAAAACGATCCAAAATAATTTTAAACGTCGAAATGATTCCAAACTGTTTTTTTTTAAACATCGTGTGTTGTGTCATAGTTGGCATTAGGCCCTTTTTAAGGAAAATTCTGACATTTTGAACCTGAGAGTGTAATAGTGCAATATTTTGGTTTTGATTGCTGTCGCCATTGCTAATTTATGGGATGAATAAAGGACCAACAATAGGATGAATACAAAACCTTTGAGATGAAATTAGGAGCACAGTAGTGAACATATCAGAAGTGTTTTTAGCTGATTTTTCAATTATTATTTTAATTTCCAAGAAATGTGAATCAATTCCCAATGTGGAGCAAGGCGAATTAAGCAGAAATATGAAAAAATCGTAGTGATTTTGGTGGCTAAATCAGGTTTTTAAGGTAACGTCCTTACAAATGAGATGAAATAGGGAGCCCTTACCCTATGTTTTAAAAATATATACAGTTTGTTAAAGTGGAATGGTGTGATTATTATTTTTAACACAGAGGGCAGTAGTGTCCTTCGTGCAATGCGAGAATAAATCAGCTGACTATTGTTTAGAATTCGATCTAAGCATTTTTTCCAAAATGAGTATTGCGTACGCTTCGCGCTTTGAAGCAGTTTTTTGTGCTCGCACCCGAAAGGTCCCAAAATGACCCAAGCTGCGGCGGCGAAATACATGCAAAAATCGAATCAGTTTGCGAGTAAGTGGGGTGAATCGTTTTAAAAAGGTGAAAAATGTCGACGACTTTTAAAATCGCGGTTCTGTCGATGTATTGTCGGAAAAAGGAGATAATGTGATTGGTGACCTGTTTTTGAAGAATCCGAATATATCGTACGAAACTGTTCGTAGACATTTAATCGCAAATAATTTGAAATTTCAAATTATTTCGCAAAAACCGATGTTGAGTGAAAAACATGTGCAAACACGTCTTGAATTGGCCATGGTATCGTGACCTTGGATTGGCCGATTGAGAACGTTTGGGCTCAAATGAAGATGAAGCTTGGGCAAAACCGACCACACAATTTTAAGCAGCTTGTTCGTTGAATTAACAAAAATTTTGGAGGTTATTTTCAGAAGAATACGCGCAAAAATTTTCAGAAGAAAATCGCTCAAAGTGTCCCTCGAAGGTTTCAAGCCATTATTAACGCTGAAGGGGATTAGACTTGTTATTAATATTTGCATGTAATTTTTTTCATCTAATAAACCAATATTCAAACATATTTTTGTGTTGCGTCTTTTCATTTTCTCACAACTCTGACCACGCTCTTTGTATTCGGATATCGAATACACTATCTTCGATTTGAATATATCTTTTGCTACGAACTGCGCCATATGTGCATATGTTGTATACGAAATGAACTTGCTATCCTAAAAAAAGAAATAAAGACGATGAAAATTAGGTTCCACACTATGACGACACGAATTAACTACCGATGAAACAAGTTCATCTTTGACAGTTGCCTATGGTTTGTTTTGTTTTGCGACAATTAAGTTTTTTTTTTTAATAACTATTTATTGGAATATAAGTTAAAATTTATTTATTAAGATTTAAATTGGGTGTTCAGCCACAAGTGGTGACTTTTCAGCCCTATTATATATATATATATATATATATATATATATATATATATATATATATATATATATATATATATATATATATATATATATATATATATATATATATATATATATATATATATATATATATATATATATATATATATATATATATATATATATATATATATATATATATATATATATATATGATTTGGTTATTACATTATTTGTTTCCGCAATTCTGAGATTTTTGTGTAGGGAAAATTCTAAACCTACTTGTATTGTGTAATGGGAAAAACGAAACTTATATACTAACTTACTAACTAATACAGAGAGCGAATCGATTCAATTGAAGATTGCATCGATTTTTGTCGGAATTTGCTTATAATATTATGTGACATTACATCTAATGGTTCTATATTTGTGAGTCTGTGTAACTCATTTGTACTAAACCAGGGAGGACGCTTCAAAATCATTTTCAGAATTTTATTCTGAATCCTTTGAAGCGTTTTCTTCCTGGTGGAACAACAGCTTGACCAAATTGGTACCGCATAAAGCATGGCTGGTCTGAAAATTTGTTTATAAATTAACAATTTGTTTTTTAGACAGAGCTTAGAATTTCTGTTTATAAGAGGATAAAAACATTTAATATATTTATTACACTTTGCCTGGATTCCTTCAATGTGATCTTTGAAAGAGAGTTTTTTTGTCATACGTTAAACCTAAGTATTTAGCTTGATCAGACCATGTCAATTCCAAGCCATTCAATTTGAGAATGTAATTATTGTTTGGTTTAAGAAAAGAAGCTCTTTGCTTGTGAGGAAAGATAATTAATTGCGTTTTTGCTGCATTTGGTTTAATTTTCCATTTTGATAGATAATCACTGAAGATATTTAAACTTCTTTGTAGGCGACTGCAAATCACTCTTAGATTTCTACCTGTGGCTAACAGACTTCTGTCGTCACAGAATAGCGATTTCTGACAACCAACGGGTAGATTTGGAAGATCAGAAGTGAAAATATTATACAAGATTGGAGCTACACTCGAACCCTGCGGAACACCGGCTCGTACGGGTAGCAATTCAGATTTACAATTCTGATAGCTAACCTGAAGAATACGATCAGTTAAATAATTCTGAATCATTTTGATCAAATAAATAGGAAACTGGAAATCAGACATTTTTGCTATTAAACCTTTGGGCCAAACACTGTCGAATGCTTTTTCTATGTCTAGAAGAGCAACTCCAGTGGATAACCCAGAAGATTTATTTGATTTTATCATGTTCGTTACTCTGACAAGTTGATGAGTAGTTGAATGTTCATGACGAAATCCAAACTGCTCTGGTAAAAAAATTGAATTCTCATTTATATGAGTCATCATTCTCAACAAGATAATTTTTTCAAAAAGTTTACTGATAGAAGAAAGTAAACTAATTGGTCGATAACTTGATGTTTCTGGTGGGTTTTTATCAGGTTTGAGGATAGGAATTACTTTAGCGTTTTTCCATCTTTTTGGGAATTAAGCTAATGAAAAACACTTGTTGAAAATTTTAACCAGGAGTCTCAAGGCAACATCGGGAAGATTTTTAATAAGAATATTAAAAATTCCATCATTACCAGGAGCCTTCATGTTTTTGAGTTTCCTAATAATTGATTTAATTTCATCAAAATTCGTCTCAATAATGTCATCGTGTTATAACACTTGGGATGAAATATGATCATATTTCAGTGAGACTTCATTTTCAATAGGACTCACAACGTTCAAATTAAAATTGTGGACACTCTCGAACTGCTGAGCAAATTTTTGAGCTTTTTCACCATTTGTAAGAAGTATTTGATTTCCTTCCTTGAGAGCAGGAATTGGTTTCTGAGGTTTCTTAAGAACCTTAGAAAGATTCCAGAAAGGTTTAGAATATGGTTTAATTTGTTCAACTTCTTCAGCGAAATTTTCATTTCGCAAAAGAGTAAATCTATGTTTAATTTCTTTTTGTAAATCCTTAACTATGTTTTTCATAGCAGGATCACGAGAACGTTGATATTGTCGTCGACGAACATTCTTCAACCGAATGAGCAGTTGAAGATTGTCATCGATGATAGGAGAATTTAATTTAGTTTGAGCTTTGGGAACTGAAAGATTTCTAGCTTCGATAATATAATGATTCAAATTGTCAATTGCTGTGTCGATGTCCGCAGAATTTTCTAAAATAGTTTCATGATCCACATGATTTTCAATGTGAGATCTGTAATCCAACCAATTAGCTCTATGATAGTTGAAAATAGAACTAATTGGATTAATTATAGCTTCGTTGGAAAGTCTGAATGTTACAGGAAGATTATCTGAGTCAAAGTCAGCATGTGTAATCGGTTCACTACAAATGTGACTTTGATCTGTTAGAACCAGATCAATTGTAGACGGGTTTTTCACTGAAGACGACAATGAAGTTAATTCTCTGCTTGCGGGAGACAAACCATGCGTAAGCGGATGTATATGGATTTTTTTATGTTTTTAACTGGACACATGTAGTTGTATTTGAATTTTCCACAACTATTTAGTGTGAGGCGACTTGCGATTTTTAAATTTAAACGATGAACTGCTGATGAACTTTTAAACTGTAATCAAACTACCGGCGGCTGTGAAATGAAGTTAATTCTTTACATTTTGTGAGGTTATGTCATGTTCGTGTAAATCCTACTAACGCACAAACCGCTCGTAGGTCGCATGAAACGAGCGCGCCGCGCTATCCCATGTGATAAGAGCGCTTATGCCTCGTATTTGGCACAATGCGATGAGATTATCAGGGTGGCAAGTAGCGCTGCCAACTATACCGATTTATCGGTATTTCTACCGATCTTCGGACTCGATACAGGAATACAGATATGTTCTCTCAAAATACCGATATTTCAATTTTTTTCATACAGAAAAATACCGATTTTCAGTTTTGGGGTTTTGTTCCCTAGAGGCAAACCAGGTTGAGCAGGTCTTTTTCCTGTTTTTGCTCGCAAAATCACTAAATCAATGTGCCTAATACAGTTGGCAGATCTAACCTTAGTAACGATTTTCATGATTTTCCTGATACAACAAATGAAAAATTGGAGGCAATGTTTAATTTTGTGTTTGAACGACAATTACGGTACAAGTTTCGAAACATCTTATTGTCCCACACAGGTTCAATGGTGTACAATCCATTGTAAATGGAACCAACGCTTCATGTCTTATTCAACGGTTTTTATGGGTTTGACAGCAATTTTAAATCAATAAGAGCTTCCTTAGTTGTCATCAATAACAGCAAAATGAATGCTCATAATGAAAAATAAGGATAATTTGGATACTTCTGTTTGATTTCTAAATCTCAATAAATATTAGAAAAGGTCCCAAGTGCAAATGACAATTTCTCTTTGTTTATTTTCTCTTTCAATTATTACGGCATATTCCTGAATTTTCCAACATTTTCTTAATTGCAGTTCGAAAGTTGATGATTTCAGTCGTTATTCTATGCAAAGTGTAAGATAGAAGTATTGCCGATAGGACCGTAATAATCGAAAGAGTGAGTAAAGAAAGAGTCATTTGAACTTCTAATGTTTGTCTTCAAACTTCAGAATATGTATGCATAATGGTAAAAAGGACATCAGGTAATATGTTTAATAATTTTTTAAAGAATTTTTAGGAGTATGTTTTTAAGTGCCGGCCATTGATTCCCCTTATTTTATCAAAATTTATCTCTGTAATGTCAAACTGTGACAATACTTGTGTTGTAATCTTGGTATTGACTTCAATAGAATTAGCAAAATCGACAAAAGTTTCAACTTTCTTCTTATCCACCGTTTGCAAGGAGTATTTTATTACCTTCTTTGACAGCTGAAATTGGGTTTTCAGAGTTTGTAAGAACCTTTGAAAGGTTTAGAAGATTGTTTGATTTGTTCAGTGAATCTATGTTTTTTAAGGTTATCAGCTATGATGAGGATATTGATGTTGACGAAGAAGCAGTCGAAGAATGTCAAAATCAAAATTAGATCATCTCAGTCACTAAAGACATATACCGTTTTCGTTTTTGAACCTAGACGCGGGCTACTCTGACTCCGAGTAAAACGAACACGTGGTACGCGCCCTAAACAACTCATGAAAAAAAGAAAAAATAAACAAACTCGGCTGGATGCGTGGTGCGACCCGAGAAAATTTTCAGAGCGAAACTACGCGATTGGAGTCCGATCTAGAGCGACTTCAGGTTGCTAAAACAAACATATCAAACGTTGTTTGGGCGACTCTGGGTCGGCTTTCGGGCTACTCTGATCAATAAACGAAAACGGTAATAGATTGTTGTTATTTTTCCAAAGTGACAAGCGTGCATTTTAAGAATTCTAGAAGGATTTTGTTCTGTCTCACTAAAATCCAATTTTGAAAGAATATCGTATATGTTGTTAGAAGAAATCGGTTTTACGGGAGGAGAGTTGTTCATTAGTTAATTCATTTTGAACATATTGCTGATTTTTCGAGAGAATTGCAAGAATGTTGATGCTTCATTCCTTCGCGAAATGCAAGACTGATCACTTTCATCACCGTTGGCCAGAAATGTTTCTTGTTTTAATACTATTGTTACATCGAAGATACTGGCGAAGTAATAGACAAAATAAAGATTGAATACATTGAGCTGGGTGGTATTGTCAGTTCAGAAGATGAACGTTTGGATAAACTGTGGATGAGATTTTTAAACGTAGGTCCAAGGAGATACCCGAAAAATATTTCATTTCTCAACTCTCGAAGTTCTTTTGAACATGGAATTTTTACTTACAGCTGGAATGAGAGAAATATTTAAAAAAATGCTGAAGATAGGCTATTTGGCCTGTTCCTAAAACGGGCATTTTGATCTCGCGCACCGGGCAATCCGGGAAATTGAAATCGCTAATACCAAAGAGTTCTCTTGAGAGCGGCTAAAGCCCGTCGCATGTTCGTGGTTGTCCTATGAGAATGAGAATAAATTTGTCTCAGCGCAAAATAAAGGGTTCGTGTACATAACGCCTGGGTAAACCCTTTTAAATTCTTTCGCTATTTCTGCGATGTGTTCTTTGTACCGAATATATCCGTCCTCTTCGTCTGTCTAATGTATTTTTTTCTCGCATTGAGAACACGAAATTTGATATATTTCGAATTTTTTTCAAATTATCTATGATCTTTTGTAGATCTCAGTACAGTTTTTAACTGATAGTTCTTTCACTTTTTCAGAAATAAATTCAATGTTACTTACACACTGCCTGGCAAATAACAAACATTACAATGAGAAAGTTAGAAAAAATAAGACAAAAGTAAATCATATTGTTTTTAATATTTGCAGGTGAACGTGAGTTAGTGGAATTCCTTACAGAAGAAATTATAGCTGAGAAAAAGTCTCAGAAGAAAAAGAAAATCCCATTGGAAATAGATGGGTTTGAAATTAAACTCAATGGCGCAGACGTCGAAATGCAAAAACAAACAAATAACGAAAAGTAAAACATATTCAATTAGATTATGTCGATTTTGTTATAGTGTAACAGAACGTTCCCATTTCAGAATAATTATCTCTTTCAACGTTAATCACACTGTGGATGCAGAAAATGACGCAGATATTAATTCTTCTGCTGACAAACCAGAGTTTGCTGAGATGAAAAGCAAACCACAATTTGAAGTGGATATTGTTAAGGGTACCCAAACTCTCAGTTTTACTTGCTCTTTTCTACAGGGTGAAGCACAAGAAGGTGAATATAGTAAGTACATTTAAGCATCCGGGGAAATTTAAAAGTATACTTAAACATATTTGCTTCCTGCATTCACAGATGATCTATTTGGAATCGATGAAATAACGCTTTTCGAGGGCGAATGGAATGATAAAACCTACGTTGTAGCAGGAGATGTACTAGATGGAGTAAGTTAGAATATGTGAAATTGTAAATTATTTAAAAAAATTCTTTTTCAGTACCTCTACGATCTACTTATGAACATACTAGAAGAAAAGGGAATAAGCAATGAATTTGTAGAAAAAGTTGCAGATTTTAGTACCCAATATGAACATTCGGCGTATATAAATTTACTTGAAGGCATTTCAAAATTTACTATTGCAGACAAGAAATAAGCTGTTTCGTCATAAATATTTTATAAAAAGTTAATACAGCAAATTAAGAATCGGTTGGATGTTTATTGTGTTTGAAGATGATGGCCCATGTAGATTTGTACGGTGAAAATTCAAGTATTTCCCGAGAATGAAATAATTTTTAACATTCAGTAAAAAGCATTCAACAGGGTGGCAAGTGACCGGGAAAATGTCGGGAATTTGGTTTCACCGGGAAAAAGTCGGGAATCATGATTTTTTTTCAACAGGTGAAAAGTAGGAGACAATACCCAATTTTACGTTTGAACGAGATGTTCAGTAAAAGTGTTAAAACAACTTATTGTACCATACATGTTCTAGGTTGATGGCACAGTCTCAAGGTAACATCGGGAAATTTTTCATAGAATTATTAATTCTTAGGAGCCTTCATGTTTTTAAGATTTCTGATGATTGCCCTTATTTCATCATGATTTGTCTAAGTAATGAAATCTTGAGTCAACACTTTTCTTATGCTCATATTTCCGTAAGGACTGTTCTGTTGTTGTTCAATAGGACTCACAAAATTAGTAAAGTTGTTGACATTGAATCTTATCCCTCGTTTGCGTTTGGGAGTATTTGAGTTTTTCTTTGAGAGCTGAAACTGGTTTCTGAGGACCAGTATAGAATCTTAGAAAGATTTAGAATTTGGAATGATTTGTTCAGTAAATCTATGTTAATTTTTCTTTTAAAGGTCTTCCTCAACTATTCCGTAGTAGGATCACAAGAACGTTGATATTGATGTAGATGAAGGAGAATTGAATTTTGTTTGAGCTTTTGGAACTTCAATAATGTAATGATTTATTATGCATAATTATGTATGGCTGTATCGATATTTCTCAAAACAATCGCGCATTTAACACAACCACAGTAGCTAATGGAAAAAAATACACCCGTTTCGCACTTGAAGCGCTGTTAGTGTCTCCGTACAATGAGTGTTCCGGAGCAGGAATATTACGTGGAGAGGACACTGAATCTTCGTAGCAAAAATCGCAAAGCCGATGTTTCTTGTGCGATATAGAGCTTAAAGCTAGAAATTTTATTTGTACTAGTTAGTATTACAAATAATCAATGCATGTTCTTCCCGTACTTACAAAATCAGTTTTCGCTCAGATTAGAATAAGTAATACAAATGTAGGTTTAAGTATAGTATCCAATTTAGCTATAAGTAGTAATAAATCACCGTACTATTAGTAATTAGAAAATTTAACGATAAATAATATAGTTTAACGTACAAATATCAAATCTAATTTATCTTTCACCACGTTCACTGTTCCGATGTAAACAAGAATGAATCTACACCTCTGATGACAGCTAAACGCTTCCGCCAACGATACTGTGTTGCTGACGTCTTCCATCCGCTATCTTGATTTACAGACCGGCAGCTTCCGACCGAGGGACACGGTTGACTGTTGCCGTGGCAGTGCTGCTAGTGTCCACAACATCCCCCGACCCGTAACGCTGCTCCATATCTGCTGCAGCTTTACCGACCTCCAGCACTGCTAACTTTGCCAACTACCAATTGACGTCTGCACCACCGCTTGTCTCAATCTCGAGTCTTTCCCTTTCACTAACGAGACGATACGTCCTCTAATCCACCCATTACGTTGCTGCTCGTTAAGTACAACCACTGGTGCCTTTGTTTCTCGATGCCATTTCGTACGTTTCGCGATCGTTGGCATGTACTCGGCTATCCAACGTCTCCAGAAGTGATCGACGAACTGCCTTGTGTGATCCCAATTGTTACGATATACCTTCTCGGCCTCCTTCAGTGGTTTTGGACCTCGTACAACACCATTTGAGCTCAGGAGTAGGAAGTGGTTAGGAGTGAGGGCTTCCTGAACGGCAGATTCGAGCGGCAAGTACGTCAAAGGCCTCGAGTTGACGATGGACTCCGCTTCGGCCAAAATGATGAGCAGGGTTTCGTCATCCGGGTTCCGCAATGTGGTTAGCGATCCTAATGCCACTTTAATTGAACGTACGAGACGCTCCCAAACCCCGCCGAAATGCGGAGCTGACGGTGGGTTGAAGATCCAATTCGTGTGCGCATCCGTGGAGGTATCAGCTAGTTCCTGTTCCATATTCCTGATCTCGTCTAACAGATCACGACTAGCACCTTGAAAATTCGAGCCATTGTCCGAGTATATTTCAAGAGGTGCTCCTCGTCTCGCGACAAACCGACGAATCGCCATTTTGCAAGCTTCCGTCGATAGTGAGTGGGCGACCTCCAGATGCACAGCTCTAACCGTCAAACAAGTAAACAAGACTACCCATCGCTTCGCTACACTGCGGCCGACTTTGATCGGCAATGGCCCGAAATAGTCAAGCCCGACGTATGTGAACGGACGAACAAATGAAGTCAGCCTTGCCTCCGGTAACGGAGCCATCCTCGGCATTGTTGGAAATGTATTCTTATTCCTACAGGTCTGGCACTCTTTGGCCATCCTTCGCACTACCGTTCGTAGGTTCGACACGTGGAATCGCTGCCGTACCTCGTTCACAACCGTTTCGCGATTAGCGTGAAGGTATTTTCGATGATACCAGTCCAGGAGAAGGGCGGTACCACGGTGGTACCGGGGGAGGATGATTGGAAACTTAAAATCGTACGTTACATAAGGTGCCGCTCCGATGCGGCCGTTTACGCGTAGCACTCCCTGTTCGTCCATGAATGGTGACAATTTGTACAGTTTGCTGCTTCTCTCGATATCTTGCTTTTTCTTCGAACCATGCTTTCCCAGCACTGCCACCTCGTCCGGATACATTGCCGCCTGCATCATACGCCAAAGGTTTGTTTCAGACTCCATCAACTCATCTTGTGTCAAGTGCAGTATCTGTTGCCTTTCCACACGGTGACGGCAATTCGTTACGAAACGACGAACATATGCGACTGCTCTCAACAAGCGTTCCCATTTGGAGAACCTTGTGAAATCGATGAGTTCTTCCATAACGTACTCTCGAAGAACCATACAGGGACGTAATTCTTCTGTAGTTTCCTTCAGGTCCCGTGCGCGTTTCTTCGGCCACTCCGATTCCGATTCGTATAAAAATTCAGGACCACGGAACCATCTTGAACCGGGACTAAAGCAAGGACCTTTCCCCCACTTGGTTGCTTCATCCGCTATATTGTACTTTGATGGGACCCATCTCCAATCTTCGATGTTGGTCATCGCCAAGATTTCCCCCACTCTGCACGCAACAAACTGTCGATAGCGCCGATGGTCTGATCCGATCCAACTGAGAACGACGTCTGCATCGGTCCATAGCACTCGTCGAACAATGGGCAAATTGTGTGACTTGCTAGTCACCTTACTCAGTCTAGCACCCAACAGCGCACCCTGCAACTCCAATCGAGGTATTTACAGTGCCTTCAGTGGAGCCACCTTTGCTTTAGACATCACCAATGCGCAGTAGAATCTTCCTTCTATCTCTGCTCGAAGATAGGCGACAGCTGCGTATGCATCCTCACTTGCATCCGTGAAGACGTGCAGTTCTAGCGCACCAATCTTGGAAGATGAGAATCCGGGAAAGTACGACCGGTTTATGCATACCTCTGGCAACTTCTCAAACAATTTGATCCATCTTTGCCACTTACTGTAGATATCACCAACGATCTCTTCGTCCCAGCCGATTCGAATGCGCCAGGTTTCTTGCACAATTATCCTACCGTGTACCAGAAAATGAGAAAATAGGCCTGGAAGATCGAACACGCTCATCACGGTCTTCAGTATGTTCCGTTTTGTCGGCCGTACGCTCCACAAGCTCATTTCCAAAGCAAACGTAAACTGATCCTCGCGCGGCCGCCAACATATCCCCAGCACACGCTCGGTTGCGGTCTCTCTGTTCACGTTGATAACCTTTACCGCTTTGTCATCCGGACCCCCGATCGTTTCGCACTTGAAGCGCTGTTAGTGTCTCCGTACAATGAGTGTTCCGGAGCAGGAATATTACGTGGAGAGGACACTGAATCTTCGTAGTAAAAATCGCAAAGCCGATGTTTCTTGTGCGATATAGAGCTTAAAGCTAGAAATTTTATTTGTACTAGTTAGTATTACAAATAATCAATGCATGTTCTTCCCGTACTTACAAAATCAGTTTTCGCTCAGATTAGAATAAGTAATACAAACGTAGGTTTAGGTATAGTATCCAATTTAGCTATAAGTAGTAATAAATCACCGTACTATTAGTAATTAGAAAATTTAACGATAAATAATATAGTTCAACGTACAAATATCAAATCTAATTTATCTTTCACCACGTTCACTGTTCCGATGTAAACAAGAATGAATCTACACCTCTGATGACAGCTAAACGCTTCCGCCAACGATACTGTGTTGCTGACGTCTTCCATCCGCTATCTTGATTTACAGACCGGCAGCTTCCGACCGAGGGACACGGTTGACTGTTGCCGTGGCAGTGCTGCTAGTGTCCACTACATCCCCCGACCCGTAACGCTGCTCCATATCTGCTGCAGCTTTACCGACCTCCAGCACTGCTAACTTTGCCAACTACCAATTGACGTCTGCACCACCGCTTGTCTCACTCTCGAGTCTTTCCCTTTCACTAACGAGACGATACGTCCTCTAATCCACCCATTACGTTGCTGCTCGTTAAGTACAACCACTGGTGCCTTTGTTTCTCGATGCCATTTCGTACGTTTCGCGATCGTTGGCATGTACTCGGCTATCCAACGTCTCCAGAAGTGATCGACGAACTGCCTTGTGTGATCCCAATTGTTACGATATACCTTCTCGGCCTCCTTCAGTGGTTTTGGACCTCGTACAACACCATTTGAGCTCAGGAGTAGGAAGTGGTTAGGAGTGAGGGCTTCCTGAACGGCAGATTCGAGCGGCAAGTACGTCAAAGGCCTCGAGTTGACGATGGACTCCGCTTCGGCCAAAATGATGAGCAGGGTTTCGTCATCCGGGTTCCGCAATGTGGTTAGCGATCCTAATACCACTTTAATTGAACGTACGAGACGCTCCCAAACCCCGCCGAAATGCGGAGCTGACGGTGGGTTGAAGATCCAATTCGTGTGCGCATCCGTGAAGGTATCAGCTAGTTCCTGTTCCATATTCCTGATCTCGTCTAACAGATCACGACTAGCACCTTGAAAATTCGTGCCATTGTCCGAGTATATTTCAAGAGGTGCTCCTCGTCTCGCGACAAACCGACGAATCGCCATTTTGCAAGCTTCCGTCGATAGTGAGTGGGCGACCTCCAGATGCACAGCTCTAACCGTCAAACAAGTAAACAAGACTACCCATCGCTTCGCTACACTGCGGCCGACTTTGATCGGCAATGGCCCGAAATAGTCAAGCCCGACGTATGTGAACGGACGAACAAATGAAGTCAGCCTTGCCTCCGGTAACGGAGCCATCCTCGGCATTGTTGGAAATGTATTCTTATTCCTACAGGTCTGGCACTCTTTGGCCATCCTTCGCACTACCGTTCGTAGGTTCGACACGTGGAATCGCTGCCGTACCTCGTTCACAACCGTTTCGCGATTAGCGTGAAGGTATTTTCGATGATACCAGTCCAGGAGAAGGGCGGTACCACGGTGGTACCGGGGGAGGATGATTGGAAACTTAAAATCGTACGTTACATAAGGTGCCCCTCC
The DNA here is from genome assembly GCF_030247185.1 of Malaya genurostris. Taxonomy (NCBI): domain Eukaryota; kingdom Metazoa; phylum Arthropoda; class Insecta; order Diptera; family Culicidae; genus Malaya; species Malaya genurostris. The sequence goes on along the minus strand of NC_080571.1, from coordinate 190,570,300 downwards.
GATGCGGCCGTTTCCGCGTAGCACTCCCTGTTCGTCCATGAATGGTGACAATTTGTACAGTTTGCTGCTTCTCTCGATATCTTGCTTTTTCTTCGAACCATGCTTTCCCAGCACTGCCACCTCGTCCGGATACATTGCCGCCTGCATCATACGCCAAAGGTTTGTTTCAGACTCCATCAACTCATCTTGTGTCAAGTGCAGTATCTGTTGCCTTTCCACACGGTGACGGCAATTCGTTACGAAACGACGAACATATGCGACTGCTCTCAACAAGCGTTCCCATTTGGAGAACCTTGTGAAATCGATGAGTTCTTCCATAACGTACTCTCGAAGAACCATACAGGGACGTAATTCTTCTGTAGTTTCCTTCAGGTCCCGTGCGCGTTTCTTCGGCCACTCCGATTCCGATTCGTATAAAAATTCAGGACCACGGAATCATCTTGAACCGGGACTAAAGCAAGGACCTTTCCCCCACTTGGTTGCTTCATCCGCTATATTGTACTTTGATGGGACCCATCTCCAATCTTCGATGTTGGTCATCGCCAAGATTTCCCCCACTCTGCACGTAACAAACTGTCGATAGCGCCGATGGTCTGATCCGATCCAACTGAGAACGACGTCTGCATCGGTCCATAGCACTCGTCGAACAATGGGCAAATTGTGTGACTTGCTAGTCACCTTACTCAGTCTAGCACCCAACAGCGCACTCTGCAACTCCAATCGAGGTATTGACAGTGCCTTCAGTGGAGCCACCTTTGCTTTAGACATCACCAATGCGCAGTAGAATCTTCCTTCTATCTCTGCTCGAAGATAGGCGACAGCTGCGTATGCATCCTCACTTGCATCCGTGAAGACGTGCAGTTCTAGCGCACCAATCTTGGAAGATGAGAATCCGGGAAAGTACGACCGGTTTATGCATACCTCTGGCAACTTCTCAAACAATTTGATCCATCTTTGCCACTTACTGTAGATATCACCAACGATCTCTTCGTCCCAGCCGATTCGAATGCGCCAGGTTTCTTGCACAATTATCCTACCGTGTACCAGAAAATGAGAAAATAGGCCTGGAAGATCGAACACGCTCATCACGGTCTTCAGTATGTTCCGTTTTGTCGGCCGTACGCTCCACAAGCTCATTTCCAAAGCAAACGTAAACTGATCCTCGCGCGGCCGCCAACATATCCCCAGCACACGCTCGGTTGCGGTCTCTCTGTTCACGTTGATAGCCTTTACCGCTTTGTCATCCGGACCCCCGATCCGTCGAAGGACTGCTGGTGAGCTAGATAGCCAGTTTCTGATTAGAAATTCTCCTTTGGAATGAACTTCTGCTACCTCTCTGGCTACCTCTATGGCCTCTTCTTCGCTGTCGAAACTGTCCAAGTAGTCGTCGGCATAGTGTTTGGACACGATCGCATCGGCTGCCCTGGGAAAGGTCTTCTGGTGTTCCTTAGCGTTGCGGTTCTTTATGTATTGTGCCTGACTCGGTGAACAGGTCGAACCGAAGGTTCCTACATCCATGATGTACACCTGCACAGGAAGAGATGGGTTCGCACGATAGAGGAATCGTTGACTTTGAGCATCCCTGGGCTGAATGCGGAATTGGTGAAACATATGTTTTATGTCACCACATATCGCTATCTTTCGCTCTCGAAACCCGAAGAAAACCGTCAGTAGAGGTGTAAGCAGATCGGGGCCTTTCAGCAGCATGCTATTGAACGAGATTCCTCTCACCATCGCAGCAGCGTCCCACACGAGTCGGATTTTTCCTGGTTTCTTTGGATTCCGAACAGCTCCCAGCGGTAAATACCAGACTCGTCCGGGTTCCGACGGACTCAGCTCTTCCGCTGTCGCACGATGAATATAGCCGTTTCCCAGGTATTCTTCAATTTGCCGCTGCACAATCTCTTTTAGAACCAGGTCCGCTCGCATCCGTTTTTCGAAACATTCCAGGCGTCGCTTAGCCATTCCCAGGCTATCTGGGAATTCAATATGGTCATACTTCCACAGTAGGCCGGTCTCGTACCGATCGCCTACGCGCCTTGTTGTCTTCTCGAGGATGTCTCGTGCGCGTTTGTCTTCATCCGACTCGGGCCCAACATCGACTGAAACTCCTACACTCTCCACACTGAAGAATTGTTTCACAAGTTCGTGAAGCTCGTGATCTCGAGAGCACTCACAAATGTGAAAGCTGAAGTTGTCTGAATCGTTGCCTTCGGTTGCCGCTCCAAAAATCGTCCAACCTAACCTTGTCTTAGCAGCAACTGGATCGCCTAGCTTACCCTCCTTTGCCTTTAAAGCAGAAATTAGACCAGCGTTATTGGAGCCGATGAGTATTCCCGGTGAAACACCTTTGTAGCTACGAATCGGGAGGCCATGCAGATGAGTATACTGCCGCGTTAGTTCATCGTACAGCAGTGTCTGCTTCGGTAGGTTCAGATTCGCCACCGTGCGTGTATCGGTCAACTGGTACTGTTGGTTAGAGTCAACGCCACGAACTTCGACACAAACTCGCTGCGATTTCGGCTCTCGTCGTGTGATGTTTCCGGTCCAGCTCAGGCACAGTGGAAGCTCTTCACCATCATCTATACCGAGTTGCTTCGCGATCGACTGCTCCATTAACGTCAGAGATGACCCCTCGTCCAAGAACGCAAAGGTTTCCACCGACTTGCCCTTCCACGACAACCGGACCGGCATGATCTTAAACATCACCGACTGCTTCAAGTTGTGATGCGCGTTCACACGATCCTTTGATGGGTCTGCTGCTTTTGCCTTGTCGACTACCTTAGTTGGTAGGTCCCGCTTGTGGAATACTGCATGTAAGAGGGGATGGTGACGTTGTAAGCAGCCATCTACTTTGCATTGAGCCTGTGATTTACATGGTCTTCTGCCATGTTTACCCAAGCACGTCCGACAAAGATGGTTATCTTGCGTGACTTTCCAACGGCAGTCCGGATCCATCTTCATATAAACAGGACATTCCTTCACCCTGTGATTTGGATTTTTACACACCAAACACAATATTGCCGCCGGCGATGCTGGTTTACTACTTTCATCCCGTTGAGTCAGGCCATCCTCGGAATGTGCATTGAGATAGATCTTCTCCCTAGATTTCTCAGTTCTGCCAGGTCGAGCCGACTTTGCTTTAGCCATCACTGTTACGTCTGAAGCGGCGAAGACGAGGTTGGACATGTACGCCGAGAACGTACGAAGATCTACGGCTGGGAACTGTCGCTTGAACAATGCCCAGTCTAGCCGTAGTTGAGCTGGGATCTTCTCCACCAACTCTTGTAGCAAAACTGGATTGCACATGTGTGCCATTTGCCCCGCAGCTTCCAGGTGGTCACAGAGATTCTGCACTGCCACCCCGAATGCGATGAGTGTCTCCAAACGGTCGGCTTTCGGCGCCGGTACATCTCGAACTTTATTCAGCAATGTGTGAATAATAAGTTCCGGACGCCCAAAGAGGAGATAAAGGGTGGACATAACCTGAGAGACGCATGCCGGGAGAAGTAACCGACCCTTCACTGCTTCGTGTGCCTTACCCTGTAGCGCTCGTTGCAGTCTCGCTAGGTTTTCGGCGTCCGAATATCCACACTCCGACGTACTATTGACAAAGGAACTGTAGAAAAGCGGCCAACTTTCCGGGTCGCCTCTGAATATAGGCAGCTCCTTCGGCATTACCTGCCGCGCCAGCATCTGCTGCTGGGTGAGTCCACCAGTCAGAACCGAACGATCGTTGTAAGACGGCTGCTGACCCACGTTTGTTGTCTGATGGCCCGGTGTGGGCAATGGCATCGTTGGGTTTGTCCATGCCACACCAGACGTAGTAGCTGGGAATACCAACGGCTGTGGAACTACACTACGTCCCGGATATCCCGCTGTCGAATAGGCCGGTATGGTAGGGAACGTTACCGATGGCATCACCTTGCTTCCTAAACTTATGCCCGGAAAACCCGACGTGGACGATGGCATCGTTGAAGTAGTCCATGTCACATCAGCCGTACCAGCCGTAACGCCAGGAAACATCAATGGCTGTGTCATTGCTGGAACTGTGCTGCATCCAAGAAATGCCGACGCCGGCTGAGCCGAGACCGTTGCCGAGGATAACACGTTGGAATCCAAATTCATTCGGAAACCTTTCGGAATTGCACCTTGCTGCTTATAGTGGTCTTTTGACATCCCTGAAAACAATGCTGTTGCCGATGTGTAAGTTTGTTGATTGTTCGGCTGGAGTGAAACGGCGCACGCGGGTGCCGGGAAACTCGTTGATGAGGATCCGCTTATTTGAAAACCGGTTGCTTCAAGGTTCGAGTTCGGTTGCGTCAGCTCGAACATTCCATTCAGTACAGCTGTGGTTGTCGGTGTTGAATTACGGTTGTATGTGGGCATTGCTGGTGACATAACCACTGACGTCACGTTTGGGTGTGTGAACGACAGGTTAGAGAATCCAACATCAACCCGTTTCATCCAATCTTCAACTCTCCCGATACCTGACTGACGAATGCTTGTCATCATTGACCGCATCTCTGTTTCCTCGTCTGCCACTATTTTGTTTTCAGCTTTCAAAAACGCTTTCTCCAACACACACCTCTTACGCTCCAGCTCCAGTTTATGTTGCTCGTACATCTCCTTTTCTAATACGGCACGTTGCTCCTGAAGCCAGCGAAGCCGATCCCCAAATGCATTGGACAATTGCCCTGAACACGAACTGACTGGACTGATTTCTACCGCTGCACCAGTCGCGGTAACCGAGACAGGAGAAGCAAAGCCTGCTGCATTAATAAGTTCCGTTGCTATCTCCATCGTTGTAGGGGATATTATTGTTCCGGCATCCTCATTTGATGCAGGTAGAGAAATTATTCCGCTTCCCTCCACAGTCGTCGGAGCAGCGGTCATCACTACCGTACCTGGTGGCATAACTATTCCAGAACTCACGATTTCCGTAACTGGTATTGGCGGTTTGGGAGGAATCGGGTGTGTCGTTTTCCGACAAACACCACATTTCCATTTCCGAATCTTCCGGACGTTTCCATCAACACCCACACAGCCAAAGTGATACCAATTCGCACATCCTGAGCACAGCACCATATCATCGAGGCTGTTGGATTTACCACACACAGGGCAGTCATTTAACTCGGTTTCTGGCATCTTCTGAATGTGAGGTTATGATCTTTCACGATGGATGATTTTCTTAAAGTTTGTTCCGGAGCAGGAATATTACGTGGAGAGGACACTGAATCTTCGTAGCAAAAATCGCAAAGCCGATGTTTCTTGTGCGATATAGAGCTTAAAGCTAGAAATTTTATTTGTACTAGCTAGTATTACAAATAATCAATGCATGTTCTTCCCGTACTTACAAAATCAGTTTTCGCTCAGATTAGAATAAGTAATACAAATGTAGGTTTAAGTATAGTATCCAATTTAGCTATAAGTAGTAATAAATCACCGTACTATTAGTAATTAAAAAATTTAACGATAAATAATATAGTTTAACGTACAAATATCAAATCTAATTTATCTTTCACCACGTTCACTGTTCCGATGTAAACAAGAATGAATCTACACCTCTGATGACAGCTAAACGCTTCCGCCAACGATACTGTGTTGCTGACGTCTTCCATCCGCTATCTTGATTTACAGACCGGCAGCTTCCGACCGAGGGACACGGTTGACTGTTGCCGTGGCAGTGCTGCTAGTGTCCACAACAATGAGAAATCTATGTTTATTTGATTTATGCTACTGTGGTTGTGTTAAATGCGCAGGCAAACTAAACCAGACCATAAATCAAATAAACATAGATTTCCCACAGTACGGTGACACTAACAGCACCTCTAGTGAGAAACGGGTATACTTTTTCCCATTAGCTACTGCGGTTGTGTTAAATGCGCAGGCAACTTTATGCATGCATTTTAGGAGCATTTACGCACCCATTCTCCACCAGACGGTGCTTTTGATGTCACGAGTTGCTCAACTACATTACTATTACATTGGGAAATATATGTTTATTTGATTTATGACCAGACGTCGCTTTTGGTGTCACGGGTTGCTCAAGTACAGTACTATTACACTGGGGGATCTAGGTTTATTTTATTTATGACAGTAGCTCATGGAAAAAAATACACCCGTTTCTCACTAGAAGCGCTGATAGTGTCTCCGTACAATGGGAAATCTATGTTTATTTGATCTATGGTGGCTATGGTGATTTTTCAAGATCGATAATTTTCAAACTTCAACCACAGGGTAGCACCGACGACACGACCTGCCACTCGTCTATCAAAACTGTATCGTAAATTTAACTACCCCTCAGTAACTGGAAATGTCAAATCGAAAAAGCTAGTGAATTTTTATAAACTGGCAGCACAAGTTGATATATTATTGATTTTGAATAACAGTCACCATAACCTTGGTTACTGCAAGATGAATGTAAACAAAATAAATTTCAGATCGGTTATTATATTACGGAACATTTTCATGGATTTACCTGCCTCGAGCGGAATGTAAAAATTGAGGAGTATGAGTTATGTCTTCAATAAAGCCAAATTCAATATTAAGGTCTTAGGGACATTGGGATGCATAACTCACTGCTGACTTGAAACCGTTGTGTGATAACAGTTAGCGCAAACCAACGAGGAAGACATGGAAATGACCGACAACGAGCTGTGCGAGGCTAGTGCTTTGCGGTATCTACATAACGTACGGTAAAATGATTTCTTTGTGGAATTCCACTAGTAATCCTCGAATTGTGGCCAACAAGGTAAAATCGACGACACGACCAGGCACTCCGAAGAAAAATCTGAACAAAAAGTGTTCGTGAATGATTTACCGCCAGTTACCATAAATATAGCAACCCCTCGATAATCATGAAAATAAACTTCTTGAGCAACACTGTTTTAGTTGCTATGAACTAGTTACCAAGGAGCGCTATAATAAATAAACAAATCATTTGAGAAAGTTGTGAAACTTTTATATAAATTCAAATTTTGTTTCAACGTTCTTTTTAGATTTGCGCCGACCACAATAGTACAATAACCAAATCTGGTACTAGAAGTAGTGTTGCGACAGAAATGCGTCATCCACAGCTACCCGTTAACTCTATCTTCAGTGTAGTCATCTAACTCATCCATGATGATGGTCTTTCTTTTTAGAAATAACCAGTCGAGTTTCCGAAACACATCACTTTTGCTTAACATACTGTCAACCAACTCGGAAGTTAGTACCAGTCTTCACGAAATGAAAATGAGACTTCATTGTTAAATTGTATCCGACACTCTTTACATTCGACTACTTCAACAAGTTCCAGCAGCCTTACGGTAGATCAAATGGCTGTGACTTTTGGTTCCGGAGATATGATTGTATAAGTGACGTAACCGACAAAAATCGTGCTATTTGAACGCGCTCAATTTTCTCAGAGATGGCTGAACCGATTTTAACAAACTTGGGCTCGTTTGAAAGCTACTGTCGGATCATTGATCAAGTTCGAAGATCAAATGGCTGTGAGTTTTGGATCCGGAGATATGATTGTATAAGTGACGTAACCGACAAAAAGCGTTGTATTTGAACGCGCTCAATTTTCTCAGAGATGGCTGATCCGATTTTAACAAACTTGGGCTCGTTCGAAAGCTACTGTCGGACCATTGATCAAGTTCGAAGATCAAATGGCTGTGAGTTTTGGTTCCGGAGATATGATTGTATAAGTGACGTAACCGACAAAAATCGTGCTATTTGAACGCGCTCAATTTTCTCAGAGATGGCTTAACCGATTTCAACAAACTTGGGCTCGTTTGAAAGCTACTGTCGGACCATTGATCAAGTTCGAAGATCAAATGGCTGTGAGTTTTGGTTCCGGAGATATGATTGTATAAGTGACGTAACCGACAAAAAGTGTTGTATTTGAACGCACTCAATTTTCTCAGAGATGGCTGATCCGATTTTAACAAACTTGGGCTCGTTCGAAAGCTACTGTCGGGCCGTTGATCAAGTTCGAAGATCAAATGGTTGTGACTTTTGGTTCCAGATATATGATGGTATAAGTGACGTAACCGACAAAACACGTTGATTTTTACCGCTCTTATATACATATAAGAGTGCCAAAATTTTGGGATCAACTCTATTTTCGTAAAGTTCTAGTGCTCAAAAGTTTAAGCACCTCGAAAAAAGCCTTCATGCAAAATTTGACCTAAATCGGACATGCTTAAGGAGTGCTGCCCGGTGGTAAAGGTTTGGCAATTTTCGATCTTGAAAAAGCACCATAGGGGGGAGTACATGAAATTTCCAAAATCGAAAATTTTTTTTGATGCCAAAACTCTTAAAACTGCATAAAACATCGAAATTTAGTGTCATCTCAAAAAAAATTTTTTTTTAACAAATCAACTTTCTGGGACTTAGAAAAATTTTCATATTTTTTCTAAGTCCCAAAAAGTCGATTTTTTCAAAAAAATTTTTTTTCGAGATGATACTAAATCTCGACGTTTCATGCAATTCTAAGATTTTTGGCATCAAAAATTTTTTTCGATTTCGAAAATTTCATGTGATTTTTCAAGATATATGAAAATTTTACTAAGTGGACTAAGAAGGCTTTTTGCCTTTCTCTATAGAAAGGTATTAGAATTGCTGGAAAAACCGACTTTCGAACGGAGCCTCGGAGACCCATAGTGTTATATACCATTCGACTCAGCTCGACGAGATCGGAAAATGTCTGTGTGTGTGTGTGTATGTGTGTGTGTGTGTGTGTATGTGTGTGCACTTTTCGAAGATATTTGAACGCGCTCAATTTTCTCAGAGATGGCTCAACCGATTTTAACAAACTTGGGCTCGTTTGAAAGCTACTATCGGGGCATTGATCAAGTTCGAAGATAAAATGGCTGTGACTTTTGGTTCCGGAGATATGATTGTATAAGTGACGTAACCGACAAAAAGCGTTGTATTTGAACGCGCTCAATTTTCTCAGAGATGGCTGAACCGATTTGAACAAACTTGGACTCGTTTGAAAGCTACTGGCGGGCCATTGATCAAGTTCGAAGATCAAATGGCTGTGACTTTTGGTTCCGGAGATATGATTGTATAAGTGACGTAACCGACAAAAAGCGTTGTATTTGAACGCGCTCAATTTTCTCAGAGATGGCTGATCCGATTTTAACAAACTTGGACTCGTTTGAAAGCTACTGTCGGGCCGTTGATCAAGTTCGAAGATCAAATGGTTGTGACTTTTGGTTCCAGATATATGATGGTATAAGTGACGTAACCGACAAAACACGTTGATTTTTACCGCTCTTGCATATATAAGGGTGCCAAAATTTTGGGATCAACTCTATTTTCGTAAAGTTCTAGTGCTCAAAAGTTTAAGCACCTCGAAAAAAGCCTTCATGCAAAATTTGACCTAAATCGGACATGCTTAAGGGGTGCTGCCCGGTGGTAAAGGTTTGACAATTATCGATCTTGAAAAAGCACCATAGGGGGGAGTACATGAAATTTCCAAAATCGAAAAATTTTTTTGATGCCAAAACTCTTAAAACTGCATAAAACATCGAAATTTAGTGTCATCTCAAAAAAAAATTTTTTTGAAAAAATCAACTTTCTGGGACTTAGAAAAGTCCCAAAAAGTCGATTTTTTCAAAAAAATTTTTTTTCGAGATGACACTAAATCTCGACGTTTCATGCAATTCTAAGCCTTTTGGCATCAAAAATTTTTTTTCGATTTCGAAAATTTCATGTACTCCCCCCTATGGTGATTTTTAAAGATATATGAAAATTCCACTAAGTGGACTAAGAAGGGTTTTGCCTTTCTCTATAGAAAGGTATTAGAATTGCTGGAAAAACCGACTTTCGAACGGAGCCTCGGAGACCCATAGTGTTATATACCATTCGACTCAGCTCGACGAGATCGGAAAATGTCTGTGTGTGTGTGTGTGTGTGTGTATGTGTGTGTGTGTATGTGTGTGCACTTTTCGAAGATATTTGAACGCGCTCAATTTTCTCAGAGATGGCTCAACCGATTTTAACAAACTTGGGCTCGTTTGAAAGCTACTATCGGGGCATTGATCAAGTTCGAAGATAAAATGGCTGTGACTTTTGGTTCCGGAGATATGATTGTATAAGTGACGTAACCGACAAAAATCGTGCTATTTGAACGCGCTCAATTTTCTCAGAGATGGCTGAACCGATTTGAACAAACTTGGACTCGTTTGAAAGCTACTGGTGGGCCATTTATCAAGTTCGAAGATCAAATGGCTGTGACTTTTGGTTCCGGAGATATGATTGTATTAGTGACGTAACCGACAAAAAGCGTTGTATTTGAACGCGCTCAATTTTCTCAGAGATGGCTGATCCGATTTTAACAAACTTGGGCTCGTTTGAAAGCTACTGTCGGGCCGTTGATCAAGTTCGAAGATCAAATGGTTGTGACTTTTGGTTCCAGATATATGATGGTATAAGTGACGTAACCGACAAAACACGTTGATTTTTACCGCTCTTGTATATATAAGGGTGCCAAAATTTTGGGATCAACTCTATTTTCGTAAAGTTCTAGTGCTCAAAAGTTTAAGCACCTCGAAAAAAGCCTTCATGCAAAATTTGACCTAAATCGGACATGCTTAAGGGGTGCTGCCCGGTGGTAAAGGTTTGACAATTATCGATCTTGAAAAAGCACCATAGGGGGGAGTACATGAAATTTCCAAAATCGAAAATTTTTTTTGATGCCAAAACTCTTAAAACTGCATAAAACATCGAAATTTAGTGTCATCTCAAAAAAAATTTTTTTGAAAAAATCAACTTTCTGGGACTTAGAAAAATTTTCATATTTTTTCTAAGTCCCAAAAAGTCGATTTTTTCAACAAATTTTTTTTTCGAGATGACACTAAATCTCGACGTTTCATGCAATTCTAAGCCTTTTGGCATCAAAAATTTTTTTTCGATTTCGAAAATTTCATGTACTCCCCCCTATGGTGATTTTTCAAGATATATGAAAATTTCACTAAGTGGACTAAGAAGGCTTTTTTTTAGATTAGCATCATTGTTCTCATACAAATAGGCAACGCAAATGTCAAGCACTAGTTTGGAAAAATGATGCTGACTGTGTGACATAAACACTGAAGCATGCTTTTGTGAACTACTCGAGTCAATCTGAATCAATTGGCGTCTAAAATTATTTAATAAATGTATGCAACATATTTTCATGAGACTGTTATGAAAGAAGAGAAAGGCATTATCACACCACTAGGTGGATTAAGAAGGGTTTTTTAGATTAGCATCACTGTTCTCATACAAATAAGCAACGCAAATGTCAAGCACTAGTTTGAAAAAATTATGCTGACTGTGTGACATAAACACTGAAGCATGCTTTTGTGAACTACTCGAATCAATCTGAATCAATTGGTGTCAAAATTAGTACCCAAAATTGTTTAATAAAAGTATGAAACATATTTTCATGAGACTGTTATGAAAGAAGAGAAAGGCATTATCACACCACTAGGTGGATTAAGAAGGGTTTTTTTAGATTAGCATCACTGTTCTCATACAAATAGGCAACGCAAATGTCAAGCACTAGTTGGAAAAATGATGCTGACTGTGTGACATAAACACTGAAGCATGCTTTTGTGAACTACTCGAATCAATCTGAATCAATTGGTGTCAAAATTAGTATCCGAAATTATTTAATAAAAGTATGAAACATATTTTCATGAGACTGTTATGAAAGAAGAGAAAGGCATTATCACACCACTAGGTGGATTAAGAAGGGTTTTTATAAATCGTTTTGCTATTATAACTTACATTAAATAAAATTAATTTATATTGTACATGGTCTTATAACTATTTCAGGTTTGTTTGTATCAGTTTATTACTTTTATACAATATAAGATAGCTGGCTATTGGTTGAACTCATGGAAGAGAAAGGAGCCTAACATAAAATAAAATTTAAATTGGAACTCCAATGGACTTCATGAAATGATAAAGAAGTTTCATGTAAGGAAGGTCACGACAAGCAAGAATGTCTGGACATCACACGAATGAAGTCCCTACTCACATCCAGTCCCCTGAATAATATTTTAGGAATATTTGAGTGGATTCACCGACCCAGATCATCTTTATCCCAAGAAGCTTGCCAGCTGGCAAGTGTTCTTTGGCGAGACGCGCTATAGAATTCGTTGAAAGCAATCGGTCTTTCATAAATTTCTCCCTCAATAGTACCACGTTTGGCTGAAATATCGGCTCTTTTATTGCCTGGAATCAAAGACATCATATTAACAAGATATGCAGCTCTCACATTTCCCGAACAAATCATTGGCAACATCCTTTTTTGCGAACATGTCGCCCTCAGGTGAGTCCGCATCGAATCTCATACATAGAAGTAGGGGAGAGAAATGTCAAATTCGTGCGCGCCAAAATAGCAGGGTTGCGCACCCATACGATTGACATGATATGTTGAATGTGATGCCGTGCGATGGCGTTGCTGAACTGAAGATTGAGATCGCTCCAAGCTGACAGGGTCTGCTGGAATGGAGCAATGAGCCGGGACCCAAACTATTGTGATTTGATCATTATTATTCAAAATGTCGTTCAGGCACTGTTTTGTCATGCCCAAGAAAAACGGTTCATTTTTGCCAGCAGTATTTGAGCGAATGGTTTCAATTGCACTCAGACTATCTGTGAAGAGAAAATAATAGCTTGGAGATAATGTGGCGATTACACTCAAACTATAATGAACTGCTGCTAACTCTGCTTTATAAACAGATGCAGGTTCTTGAAGCCTAAATGAAGCCGAAACATTATTGTTGAATATACCAAACCTAGTAGCCTCTTCAATTCGTGATCCGTCCGTGTAATACATTTTCTCAGAGTCAATATGCCTTAACTTACTTGTAAATATTTTTGGGATTTCCATCGAGCGTAGGTGTTCCGGGATTCCACGCACTGCGCGCTCCATGGATATGTCGAAAAATAAAGTTGAATCAGGGACATTTAGGAGGCTGTCACGGATAGGAATATATCTTGAACGGTCGATTTCCTGTGACATATGGTTAAAGTTTACTGTCATGAATCTTGTTAGAGATTGAAGCTCAACTATCGTTGTCTGATACAATTTTATTAGATCTTTCGGATTAGCACCCCACCAAGATCCTGTTATTCTTCGAAGAAAATTTACACTTTGTTGGCATTTCGTTATCAGAAACCTAATGTGTCCTCCCCACGTGCATTTGGAATCAAACCATACCCCGAGGTATTTGAAAGTTAAACCTGTTGGATCATTCTTCCCATCATATGAAGCTGAAGTTGCGCGGGATCATGCTTTCTTGAAAAGACGACCAACTCCGTTTTCTCCGCAGAGAATTCGATACCCAGATGAACAGCCCAAGCGGACAAGTTATCTAAGGTATCTTGCAATGGTTTTTGCAGATCAATAGCTTTGGGTCCAGTAACTGAAACCACGCCATCATCTGCCAATTGTCTTAGTGTACATGGGGTTACTGGACAGCTGTCAATGTCATTCACGTAAAAATTATAGAGGAGCGGACTGAGGGAAGAGCCTTGCGGGAGACCCATGTAGCTAATTCTGAATGTTTTTAAATCGCCATGTGAAAAATGCATGCGCTTCTCTGACAAAAGGTTGTACAAATAATTATTTATAACCGCTGGGAGTCCATGTTGGTGGAGCTTGTCTGAAAAAGCATCAATGGAAACTGAATCAAATGCTCCTTAAATGTCTAAAAATACAGATGCAATTTCTTGTTTTTGAGCGACACCAATTTTCTGATGCAGGACAACATCGCAATGGGTCTATATAAGTTGTGATTGGAAGCTGGTTTCCCCGGCTTTTGAATGGCGATAACTTTCACTTGCCTCCAGTCAGGTTTTGCTCAAGAAACTTATTGAAAAATTCCAACAAACGTCTTTTTGCAAGGTCGGGCAGATTATTCACCAAGTTGAATTTAATTCTGTCCAACTCAGGAGCGTTATTATTACATGAGTGCTATGGAAAATTCCATCATTGAAAAGGGCTATCAATGGAACCATTATTTGAAGAAGACTCCATAATAATGCAATGCGTAGGAACAGAATCTGGACAAACTTTATTCGCAAAATCAAATATCCATCGGTTTGAGTATTCCCCACTCTAATTTCCTACGTTACGATTCCTCATTCGTTTGGCCGTATTCCAAAGAGTGCTCATTGAGGTTTCTCTTGACAAACCTTCGACGAAATGTCTCCAATAGCTACATTTCTTGGCCCGAAGTATGCTCTTGTACTAGGTTTCTAAAGTTAAGAGCTTTTCAAAATTCTGAGGAGTTCCTCCTACTCGTTTTAAAGACGTCTTGAAAGCATTTTGTTTCGCGTGTTTAGTATTTGAGTTGTCCCACCAAGGGTTTGAAGGCCTTCTGTTAGACGATGGACCAAGAAATCGTTTGGTTTGTGCTTGTTCTGCGGCCTCCAGAATCGAAAAAACGAGGAAGTCATATTCTTCAAGTGAAAGGGAAGCTCTTTCATTGAATTCAAGACACTTGAAATATTATTTTGTGTTTAATCCAGTCAATATTATTTGTCAAATCATATGGAATATTAACTAAATTATCAATGCATTTATTACTACTAATTGAGATGATGATTGGTAAATGATCGCTACCGTGTAAATCAGGAAATACTTTCCAGGTGCAATCTAGTCGAATTGAAGTCGAGCAAAGAGATAAATCTAATGCACTTGGACGTGCAGCAGGGCTTGGAATAAATAAATAAATAAATAAATATATATATATATATATATATATATATATATATATATATATATATATATATATATATATATATATATATATATATATTTATATATATATATATATATATATATATATATATATATATATATATATATATATATCATGTTACCCATATTTAGTACCGTCATGCTAAAATTGTCGCAAATATTATATATTAAAGATGATCTGCTATCATTGTAAACGGAACCCCACATAATTCCGTGCGAATTGAAATCTCCTAACATCAAACGTGGAGCAGGAAGGGCTTCGACCATTTCAGTAAGCTGTCGCTGTCCAACTTGTGCTCTTGGTGGAATATATACCGAAGCAATGCAAATGTCTTTTTCTTTAATGTTTATTTGACAAGCAACAACTTCTGTACTAGAAGTAGAAGGAATGTTAAATCTATAAAAGGAATAACATACGGGGAGTCTCTATCGAGACGTATAATGCTAAAGTCTTTAAAATTTAAATCTATGTTTGATGTAGGCCATGTTTCGCATAAAGCAAATACATCACATTTTTCACTATGCAACAAAACTTTAAATGAATCAAGTTTTGGCATGATGCTTCGACAATTCCACTGCAGAACAGTGATTAAATCATTTGCGGCGGATGATAAATTATCCATCAAATGATGCAAAACTTGAGAGAACTGGAAATTGAGCTGATAACTGTTTCAAAAAATACTAGCTATAGCCTTTAGAGGTTCAGAAATATTGAATGTTGCGGAAATCCATTCTACAATTTCTGAAAACTTCAGTAGTCCTGTTGGTGAATGTGAAACGGAGCCCACTGGATTATTGTCTTTTCTTGTGCTAGTTCCTGGATTGGTATGTAAATTTGACAAACCAGGAGGCACAGTTTTTGGTTTTAAATTTGGCTTTTTAGATTTAACACGGGGATCTTTTCTTGAAAGTGTAATTTTAGACGCCATTTTTGGTAATTTTTGGTTTGGTAATCTCCTCTTAACAGACCCTTGAGGAGTGACAAACGAGGTATCTTCACTATTTTCGTCAGTCAGTTTTCTCTGATTCCGCAAGATTTAAAAAACCGTTTTCGGATTCCAAAGGTGGGACATAAATGATCGTTTTGAGCATTTCTGCATATGTGCGCTTAGACCGTGCTTTTAAAGAAAGCTTCATTTTGTCTTTACATAATTTAAATGCAGCACATACTGAGAGATCATGAGGACTCATAAACACATTTTTCAATATCTTTATAGCAAAGATTATCCTTTTGGGGCATTTGACATTTGATACATTTGGACTTCTTACTACAATAAGTAGCTGTATGCCCGATATTTTTACAGTTCGTGCTATTCATAACATGCTGTAAGAAAATCTGAACAGGAAGACGAATTTTATCGATGTAGACATGGCTAGGCAACGCAGATCCGGCAAATGTTACGCGAAACGAATCCGAGGGACGATAAGACTTTTATCCATCGACAATGGATGCTGTGTACAATTGCTTGCACTCGAGTATCTCAACTCCCTCAAGCATGGAGTTTTTGAAACGATCAACTCCATTTTTAAGTATATCATCGGCTGTCAGACTGGCTTCAGTGACAACACCGTCAATTTCCACCTCCTTCGATGGAATGTAAACTCGAAATTCAATAGCAAATAATTTAATAATTTGGTGTGCTGCCCAGGTACAGTGCTATTGCTCTTGGTGGTGATCAAATGTAATGCTTGCAGTGTAACACCTCACGATATATGTCGTCTCTTTCGATCCTACGCAACGTACAAATTCTGGTACCTGTTAGATCAGCACTGGGTTGCTTTAGCACCTCTGTCACACCTTTATGCGATGGCACCTCTGTTTCTATACACATCTGTGCGCATGAACGGGATGGCCGTCGTTTCTAGCTTTCCAGTCGGGAAACGCTCCGAATATTGCCTTGGCGATTAGCACCAGCAGTTTCAACTACCTGCAGCTTAGAGTAACGGTTGGTAAACGACTGGACAATGCGTATTTCAGGCCCCAATGTGGTTCTTAGCCTGTCTGTTCCCCATGTTGGGGCGGCTCGAAACAGCGTCTGTTCTCCATGTAAGGAGCGGCTGATTACCATCGTTGTGTCAGTGTGGGACTCTAAACAGTGCTGACACGATGGCCCTCCGGCGAGACAGGAGGTTGGTGCAGGCCTAACAAGCCGCCCGGAAAACACTTGTTACGAATAATCAGGATACAAATACGACTCGGAATAATCGGCAAAGACCTACGCAACGAAGAAAAGACTACGATTGGAAGCTTGGCACATGGAACTGCAAATCGCTTGGCTTCCCAGGATACGACCGAATGCTGCATGATGAGCTTCAAATCCGCGGCTTCGATGTCGTAGTACTGCAGGAACTTTGTTGGACGGGACAGAAGGTGTGGAAAAGTGGGCATCGAGCGGCTACCTTCTACCAGAGCTGCGGCACAACCAACGTTCTAGGAACGGGATTTGTAGTGTTGGGCAAGATGCGCCAGCGCGTGATTGGGTGGCAGCCAATCAGTGATAGAATGTGCGTATTGAAGATCAAGGGTCGTTTCTTCAATTACAGCATCATGAACGTGCACTGCCCACATGAGACGAGACCCGATGACGATAAGGAACCATTTTAGGCGCAGCTGGAACGAATCTACGACAGCTGTCCACGGCGGGATGTAAAACTCGTCATCGGCGACATGAATGCTCAGGTAGGCCGGGAGGCAATGTACAGACCCGTGATCGGGCTGGAGAGCCTGCACACGGTAACAAACAACAACGGTCAACGATGCGTAAACTTTGCAGCCTCCCGAGGAATGGTAGTTCGAAGCACTTTCTTCTCCCGCAAAGATATCCACAAAGCCACCTGGAGATCACCTGATCAACATACGGAAAATCAAATCGACCACGTTCTCATCGACGGGCGATTCTTCTCCGACGTCATCAATGTCCGCACCTACCTTGTCGCGGTTTGTATGTGCTCAAAACTATCGACGGTGCACAATACTCGTCGCACAAGAACGCCGGGACTAAATCTCGAGCAGCTACGTAGTATTCGTACTGCAGAGGAATACGCGCAACAACTGGAGCTAGTGCTACCAACGGAAGAGCAGCTTGGCGCGGCGACTCTTGAAGACGGCTGGAGGAACATAAGGTCCGCCGTGGGTAGCACTGCTGCAACCGTTCTAGGAACGAGGTTATCGAATCGAGGAAATGACTGGTTCGACGGCGAATGTCAGCAGTTGGTCGAAGAGAAGAATGCAGCAAGGGCGAGGATGCTGCAACACCGCACTAGAGCGAACGAGGAACGATACAGACAGGCACGGAACAGACAGAACACGGTTTTCCAGAGGAAAAAGCGCCACCATGAAGACCAAGATCGCGAAGCGATGGAACAGCTGTACCGCGCAAATGATACACGGAAATTCTATGAGAAGGTGAACCGCTCACGTAGAGGCTACACGCCACAGGCCGAAATGTGCAGAGATACCAGTGGTAACCTTCTCACGAACGAACGTAAGGTGATCGACAGGTGGAAGCAGTACTATGACGAGCATCTGAATGGCGAAGCACAGGATACAGACAGATTCCCAGCCCCTGATCTGTCGGAGATAAGTGAGGAGATCGGCAAGATGAGGAACAACAAAGCCGCGGGCAAAGACCAGTTACCAGGCGAGCTGCTCAAACATGGAGGAGGAGATTCTACCGCAGGAATGGATGGATGGAGTGGTATGTCCCGTCTACAAAAAGGGCGATAAGCTAGATTGTTGCAATTACCGCGCAATCACATTGCTCAACGCCGTCTACAAGGTACTCTCACAAATCCTTTGCCTTCGTCTATCACCAATAGCTAATGAATTCGTAGGGTCGTACCAAGCGGGGTTTACTGGAGCCCACGCCACTACGGATCACATATTCGCGATAAGACAAGTACTACAGAAGTGTCGTGAATACAACGTACCCACGCATCACCTATTCATTGACTTCAAGGCGGCATACGACACAATCGATCGAGAACAGCTATGGCAGATAATGCACGAATACGGTTTCCCGGATAAACTGACGCGATTGATCAAAGCAACGATGGATAGAGTGATGTGCTACGTCCGAGTATCTGAGACGCTCTCGAGTCCCTTCGAATCTCGGAGAGGGCTACATCAAGGTGATGGAGTTTCTTGTATCTTGTTCAATATTGCCCTGAAAGGTGTGATTCGAAGAGCGAGGATCGACACGAGTGGCACGATCATCCGAAAGTCCGTACAACTTTTGTCGTGAATACGACTTACTTTACTATGGGGTGCCTTTTCAAAATTAGCCATATGGAAGAATGGCCAGAACTTAATATTGATTACTCGACTTGTATTAATGGTAGCAACATAATTCTTTCACCATTTCATCAAAAATATGATCAGGAATTTAGGATAATATTTTGAACAGTGTGCGATAACCACAAACAACTCAAAAATTAAGTTTTCTCAAAATTTTAAAATAATGCGGAAAACTCTTTACTTTCGCTTGGGTTTTTCGCGCAAGGACGACGATTTTGAGGTAGTCAGGCACATATCTTCAACTGAATGCGTATAAAAGGGGAACCGTGGTCGAAAATCGATCATTTCTTTTCGTGCGTTCGATGGTAGCAGACGTCGTGGGAGTTAAACCTTCAACCAGCAGCGACGGAAAGTGCACCTTCTGCGTGGTTAAAACCTCAAACGCTCAGGTAGCAACTCTCATTCGCTTACTGGCCATCAAGGCGAGAAGACTGCCATCGCGGGAGTTAAACCATCAACCAGCACCGACGGAGAGTGCACCTTATGCGTGGTTAAAACCTCAAACGCTCAAGTAGCAACTCTCATTCGCTTGCTGGCCATCAAGGCAAGCGGACTGCTATCGCGAGAATTAAACCATCAACCAGCACCGACGGAGAGAGCACCTTCTGCGTGGTTAAAACCTCAAACACTCAGGTAGCAACTCTCATTCGCTTGCTGGCCATCAAGGCGAACAGACTGCCATCGCGAGAACTAAACCATCAACCAGCAGCGACGGAGAGAGCACCTTCTGCGTAGCTGAAACCTCAAACGCTCAGGTCGTAACTCTCATTCGCTTTTCGGTAGTCGTAACGAGGTTTAGAATTCAGAGCCTGCGTGCTGAAATTGGATTCTGGAACTGTATTCCGAAACTAATTTTAGTTTCGAAATTGCAGTTCTAGAATTGAAACTAAATTCTGAGTCTGTTATTGGTTATAAATTTAGTTCTTGAACTCAGGATCCAGTTCTTTATTCCAGACTTCTTCTATTCGGTTCTTTTTAAAACCATAATAATACTCCTAAAGAATTATGCGGAAATTTACTTTACTGTACTCTATACAACCTATTCTGGTAGTCATGGCGAAAAATCGTCTTCAAGTTTTGGAGCTTAGTTCTGGAATATGGGTTTAGAATTCAGAGTCTGCGTGCTGAACTAACTCAACTCGTCACTCTTCATCACGAACGCTTTCATAAAAAGTTCTTTTCAGAGCCACCATTTTTTGTCGTGAATACGACTTACTTTACTATGGGGCGCCTTTTCAAAATTTACCCTCTGAGAGAGTGATAAGTTTTTGACCGTGAATATCTCCTGTTATATCTAACGAATCAACATAATTCTTGCTACATGCCATCGGAAATATGATCACAATTTTATGATAAAACTTTCAGTTGTGTGACATATTCTTAAATAGTTCACAATTAAACTTTTCTGAAATGTTTGGTATAAACGAGTATCAAAAAGGATAATTCATATGGCGCGTTTGCCTTTCTCGTATTTTGAAAGCTCATAGCTCAGTGATCTGTAGAAGGATTTATATAATCTAACTACCAATAGAATCGAAAATCTTCAACTTGAACGTGTATTACAACAATATTGAAGTTTTTCAATAGTACACTATTGAAAAACCTGTTTGATTTAACCCATGACAGCACCAGCCAATCAGAACGCGAGATGTCTGTATCTATACAAGAGCATCCATATAAAAGTTGAATGGTTCACTTTTCCTATCATTTGATGAGCAACTCTTCCCGAAACAAGACACACGACAGCAACATCAAGGACCTGTCGTCTCATTGTTTCCCGATATGAATGCACGAGACACCGTCAGCACAATGACACCGAAAAAGGCAGCCAAAAAGTCCAGCAAGGCCCATTGCCGAAACAAGACACACACGAGAACCATCTCAGATCTCAATATTTCCTACCAAAAGATTCAAGATGGGAGTTAAAATAATTTGCACCGTCTTTAACACATTCAATTACGAACGGCAATGCGAAAGCGAAAGTGATGATTTTGAACACATCTTTATACTAGTTTACAAATATGCCGTGCGAAACAGAGTTGCCACAGATCAATTATGTATTTTTGTCGCGAGTACTTTAGTATGCGGCCGAAAACAAAAATTGTTAGAACAAATGTTTCCACTTGATTTGCGCATTCTACTTTCCAGGCGTATCAGAACTGGCTAAACTTAAAGCAATTCTTAATATTTCTTTATCGCAGTGATGTGGTCATCCTGAAAAGGACGGGGTTTTCAACGGATGGCCAGCTGCAGATGGCGAGGGATGATTTTCGTTTTCGTTGTCATGGGCAGCGTTACCGGTCAACTCCAACACTTCGGCAACCAAGTACTCCATCACTGCCGCCAGATAGACCGATGCACCAGCACTGACACGCTCGGCGTAGTTCCCCTTCCGAGGCAAACGATGGATTCTGCCGCCAACTGGGCACTTCAGACCAGCACGGTTTGAGCGGGACTTTACCTTGCCCTTAATTGTTCCTCCACAATATGCTGTTAACAGCTCGACGACCCATTTAGTATTACTGGCTGCCGCTCTGCTAACTCTCTCTTTTATATCGTTTCAATGTTTCCCGTTCTGCGTACAGGAAAGGAATTCTAACAAAGGGGACGTCCTACCGTGCTACCACTAGCACGTATAAAAGGAAATGTGATGTGAGAAATAGCGTCATTTAAGTTAAAGCAGCTACTCTGTACGTACGAGACACGGTCAGAACGATGGCTCCGAAAACAGGTAGAAAAGTAGATTTGTACCGTCACTAACACATTCAATTACGAACGGCAATGCGAAAGCGAAAGTGATGATGTTGAACACATCTTTATACTAGTATGGGGTCGTGTGAAAATATGCCATGCGAAACAGGGTTGCCATATATACAGGTTAATCTGTATTATTATTATTACTATCATTATTATTATTAGAATCACTCTTGCATACCGAAGATCGTAGATACATTTCAGACCAGGCCTTTGCAATTGTCTCGTACTGAAATTTCGAGAAGAATCAGATATCTTCGAACTTCATAGCTTCAATAAAAATAAACTACAAATTTGTCGTACCTAGCTTCCTATATTAGCAAATTAAAAAGGAATTGTTTCAAGTTTGGAATATATAGTTGTAGAATAGTAGCTGTTTAATGTAACTAATCTGTACTTTAATGTAGGTGTATCGCTTCAAATTCTATTAGTGAAAAAGAGGAAAGCTTGCACAATTCACACAATCAATCAACTAACTGATATTCGGAAAAGTGATGGGAGCGTGTCAGTTTTTTCGTATTCACGACATCCAGTTATGTCTCTGACATTACTCACCCGCCTTTTTATTATAAGGAACTATACTGCTTATTTCATAATATTTAATTGCGTTTCAGAATGTATAATGTAACTAATTTGTAATTTAGTTTAGGGGAAAGTTGCACATTTCAAACAATCGATCAACTACCAGTTCGAATTCGGAAGCATAAATAAAGCGTGTCATATTCGTAATCACGACATCCAGTTATGTCTCTGACATTACACACCCGTACTTTTTTGGCTTCGCTGACGATATTGATATTGTGACACGTAACCTTGAGAAGATGATGGAAACCTACATCGGACTGAAAGCTGAAGCTAGGCGTATCGGACTGGCCATAAATGCGTCGAAAACAAAATACATGAGAGGAAGAGGCTCTAGAGAAGAAACACTACGGCTCCCACCACGAATATTGATAGACGGTGACGATATCGAGGTGGTTGACGAGTTCGTGTATTTGGGCTCACTGGTGACTGACCCGGGTTGGTGGTTCAATGCATAGGGCGCTGGTCTTACAAGTCAGTTGTCGTATGTTCGAGCCCCGACCTGGAAGGATTCTTAGTGTCAGTAGGATCCATAGTACTAATCATGCAATGATTCTGTACACTAAGAATCGGCTGCGAAGTCTGTTGAAACAGAAAGGCCAAATTCCACAAAAGGAATGTAATGCCAGGACTTTGCTTTGATTTGGTGAGCGCCGATAATGACACCAGCAGAGAAATTCATAGACGAATTTTGGCAGGGAATCGTGCGTATTTTGGACTCAGAAAAACCCTCTGATCGAGAAAAGTATGCAACCGCACGAAATTGACCATCTACAAAACGCTCATTAGACCGGTTGTTCTCTATGGCCACGAGACCTGGACTATGCTGGCAGAGGACCAACGCGCCCTCAGTGTTTTCGAAAGAAAGGTACTGAGGACCATCTATGGCGGAGTGCAGATGGAAGACGGAACGTGGAGAAGGCGTATGAATCACGAATTGCAACAGCTGCTAGGAGAACCACCCATCGTACGGACAGCTAAAATCGGACGTCTACGATGGGCTGGGCATGTCATAAGGATGTCGGACGACAGCCCAGTGAAAATAGTTCTTGAATCTAATCCGACTGGTACAAGAAGAAAAGTAGCGCAGCGAGCAAGGTGGATCGATCAAGTGGAGGGTGATCTCAGAAGCATCCGTGCCTTGAGTGGCTGGCGACGAGCAGCCATGGACCGAGTTTTGTGGAGACGTATGCTTGATACAGCAAAGGACACCCCAGGCCTATAGCTGTTAGGTAAGTAAGTAAGCTTAGAGTAGCAGCCGTTAACTCACTTGCTTGCAATTAGTGTAATTCATCACTCGCGGCACAAATAGGCGTACAGGTAATTATATATATATATATATATATATATATATATATATATATATATATATATATATATATATATATATATATATATATATATATATATATATATATATATATATATATATATATATATATATATATATATATATAAGGTACTGAGGACCATCTATGGCGGAGTGCAGATGGAAGACGGAACGTGGAGAAGGCGTATGAATCACGAATTGCAACAGCTGCTAGGAGAACCACCCATCGTACGGACAGCTAAAATCGGACGTCTACGATGGGCTGGGCATGTCATAAGGATGTCGGACGACAGCCCAGTGAAAATAGTTCTTGAATCTAATCCGACTGGTACAAGAAGAAAAGTAGCGCAGCGAGCAAGGTGGATCGATCAAGTGGAGGGTGATCTCAGAAGCATCCGTGCCTTGAGTGGCTGGCGACGAGCAGCCATGGACCGAGTTTTGTGGAGACGTATGCTTGATACAGCAAAGGACACCCCAGGCCTATAGCTGTTAGGTAAGTAAGTAAGCTTAGAGTAGCAGCCGTTAACTCACTTGCTTGCAATTAGTGTAATTCATCACTCGCGGCACAAATAGGCGTACAGGTAATTTATATATAATTCAATCAAGCATACGTCTCCACAAAACTCGGTCCAGTAGATATACATATTTATTCATCTATTTATTCATTTATTTGCATATTCTTTTATTTACTGTATATTATTTGTTTACTTACATTGATTCACATATCCATTTATTATGCATTAAACAAAAAACTACAAGGATCAGCCCCATGGGGTTGTTCGAGCCGTTCATGTGGAACAAGGCAACCAAAATTTCTAATGATCTACAATCAAAAAGTTCAATCAATCCGAACCAACACCGAACATCATTTGTATTGATTTGCATTTGTTTTATGACCGACGAAATTTCACCATTATCCCAAATATATGCAATTATATCATTGTACATACTTGCGATTTCGATAATTAATCCTCAGGGTACGGACTATAAAAAGTTACGTTCAGTACGGACAGGGTTAGCCTAACCCGGCGACTTTGATTGGGTGTATATCGAGCTGTACTTTGTCA
The DNA here is from genome assembly GCF_030247185.1 of Malaya genurostris. Lineage (NCBI taxonomy): Eukaryota > Metazoa > Arthropoda > Insecta > Diptera > Culicidae > Malaya > Malaya genurostris. Next base: position 190,545,518 of record NC_080571.1, on the reverse strand, counting down.
ATTCGAATAATTTTTTTTTATTTTGTGTGAAATTGTCTCAAAAATATAATAGAGTTGTCAGATTAATCATTTAACTGATTGAAAAAAAATTATAATGAAAAATGTGAACGGGTCTTGAATTTTTTTTGTAAAAAACGTTTTTTTTTTCAAAATGCTGTAACTTTTTGAAAAAAAAATTAACATTGTATAACTCGCATTTGAAAGGTAAAAAGTAGTTCTCACAAATGTCCATAACGGTTTTTTTATTTATTCCAAAACCTATATTTTTTTTGAAAAATGAAAATACGCGTTTTTTCGAGTTAGCGTTGTCATTCTCTGTAACGCTGTCCTCCTCGTTTTCCTTGTACAACTCCTCCAAAGCAGCAACGCTTCGAGTGATGCCATGTTTTTAATGCGTGTTCTTTAACAAAAATTATAAGAAACAAAATTTAGTGAGTTATAATTCACTACGAGCAGCAAAGACTTCGATATAAGACGTACGTTCAAGTGATTGAGATCTACTACAATACTTCGCTTACATCATGTACAACGCGTTATTTTGAGGTTAGAATCTACAAAATTAAGTAAAGAGTACGTATTCTTACTTACCTTTTTATTCCTCAGCGGCAAACAGACGAAAATTAAAACTTAATTTTTTTGAAAATTTTGGATTTTGTAACGTTCGATACGGACTGGGTTTACCACACCCGAGCACAATGTTTATATGTGTCTAGCTCGGACACAAAGCGGAGACTGACTCTGCCGCTTGGGCCTCTAATAGTGTGTACCTATAAGTTTTTCCCCCCCTGGTCCGGACCCCCCTCGCCGACTTCTCTTCGTATGGCGCTTCTTTCAAATTTCGCTCGGGTAACCCAGTCCGTACCCTGAGGGTTAAGCTTCTCTTCGCCAAGCTTGTGTTCAAGTTTTTTATGCAAGCAGTTTTTTAGCGTTAAGTTTCTCTACCATTCTGCGATTTCGGTTGAAGCGATAAACTATTTCTCATTATCAATTGAGTTCATCTAATATAAATTAGAAATTAATCTTAAGCACTCAAAATGTATCCAGAGGTAGTTGTCAATTTCTCATGGGGAAACGACATAACATGGAATTCCGAGCTTCCATGACACAAGATCAGAGTATACCAATTGAGGGCTGACGTTTTAAAGGGCTATTTTCACGCTTCAAATCTGATTTTCTCAGAAACGGTGACGAATATCAAAAAGCCCATCAGCAGATCCTGTCAGCTTGGAGCGAAGTCAATCTTCAGTTCAGCAACGCCATCGCACGGCATCACATTCAACATATCATGTCAATTGTATGGGTGCGCAACCCTGCTATTTTGGCGCGCACGAATTTGACATTTTTCTCCCCTACTTCTATGTATAAGATTCGATGCGGGCTCGCTTGGGGCGACATGCTCGCAAAAAAGGATGTTGCCAATGATTTGTTCGGGAAATATGAGAGCTGGATATCTTGTTAATATGATGTCTTTGCCATCAGACAATCTCTTAGAAATTTAGTTTGGATTATTCTGTGAAAATTTCAGAATGATTGTTTTACTTTAACGGTCGGGAAAGTCTTTTTTCTGAAGGAAGAGTTGCATAGCTGAAAACGGCAAATTTCAACTTGTTCATTGAAAATCTCGCCTTCAAAAGCATGGATCAAAAATCTATCCTGACAATGTCTAGATAATTTTAGTTTAGATGCGATTAGTGCATAAAAACATATATGTTGTCGCGATGAAAATTAAGTGAAAGTTATTTTTGTGGAGGTAAGTCGTTTTCTATGTCGGCGCCATTTTAGTTCCCTGGTAACGTAACGAAACATGAGAGAGAAATAAAATCGGCTCATCAAGGCTGCCAAACAAGCGGTAGCTTTATTGGATTTTATGTGATGTAGTCAAACTTGTAACCGAAAATATCAAAACTTTCTTGGCCACCCGGCCACATCGAGAGTCATTTTACACATTTACGAGAGAGCATGAAGAGAAATGTAATACGCACAGCGAGCGACACGGTTTTACGCTAACAACTGGCATCAGCCCTCAAAGCTTCAAATCGTTTTATGGCACGTTTTTGTCTTGCTGTCTAGCAACAACCTACCTCTAACATGCTAGGAATAGGACTGAAACGTTAGCTTCATCGCATCGCATATATGTGTATTTATTCAGCATTGTATGTGTTTTACATTTGATTTTACAATGTAAGTGGTTCAGCCTTTGGCTTTTCATCTTTGCTACGCCTAATTTAATGTTAATTATGTTCTGATGTGCATTTTTGATCATTTTACATTACGAAGTTAGATATTCCATTTGTTTTAATGATTAAAATAAAAGAGCCTACCTACTTAACCTAACTTAACCTAATACATTCAAATTTTGAATAATTTCAATTTCTGAGGCTGAGCACCTCTCTCCAAATTTGTGCAGTATTGCTCGAATCTTTGTTCTAGGGTATCCAGGGAGGCTAGTTCATGCACCTCACTGGTTCTCGTCCAAGGGGGCAGATTAAGGATCATTTTTAGTATTTTGTTTTGAATTCGTTGGAGCCTCAGTTTGTGTGTCCGAGCACAACCCCGCCAAACGGGGACTGCGTATTCGATTGCGGGGTAGATGATTTGTTTGTAGACAGCCATCCGATTCTTCAGGCACAGTTTTGATGTTCTACATATCAACGGGTACAGAGACCTGATGAGTATGCTGCATTTGATAATGATTTTTTCAACATGTGACCTGAAGATCAGATGTCTGTCATACGTTAGTCCTAGATAGACCACTTCGTCTGACCACTGTACGACAGCGCCACCGAACCGAATTCTGCATTCGTCTGATGGAACAAGTCTAGTCGATCTCGAATGCGGAAACAGGATGACCTGAGTCTTCGCCGCATTGATTACAATTTTCCAGTTGGTGAAATATTCATTTAGAGCATCCAGACCCCTCTGCAATTTGTTCTTCAGAATACTGACGACTCGTCCATCATAAAGAATGGCCGTATCGTCAGCAAACTGTGACAAGACACCACCCCCCGGAAGAGGTGGGATGTCTGATGTATAAATATTATACAGTATGGGCCCCAGGATACTTCCTTGCGGCACACCTGCAGGGATGGGAAATTTGTCCGATTGGACATTTTGCAGAGAAACCTGAAAAGCTCTATTTGAAAGATAACTTTTGATGATCTTAATCAGATACATCGGAAAATTGTATCGATGAAGCTTGTACACCAGGCCATCATGCCACACATTGTCGAACGCTTTCTCGATATCCAAGATCGCCATTGCTGTCGATTTGGATACTGACTTGTTCCGTCGAATGATGTTGGTAACTCTTGTGAGTTGATGAATGGTAGGAACCCAAACTGTTCCTCCAGGAAGACACCATGTTGGTCTGCGAATGCAAGGATTCGGTTTTGGATCGATTTCTCAAACAGCTTATACAGGGCAGAGAGTAAGCTGATGGGCCGATAGCTCTTAGAAAAAGAAGTGTCTTTTCCCGGTTTCAGTACTGGGATAACTTTAGCTAACTTCCACATTGAAGGGAAGTAGCCAAGCTCCCAGCACCGGTTAAATATTTTAGCTAGAAAAGCAAATGAGCGAGTGCTCAGATGCTTCAGCTCGATGTTAAAGGTGTTGTCGAAACCGGGGGCCTTCATATTTTTTGATTTCTTCACAAAAGATATCAGCTCATCGGCTGTGACTCTGCTTTCCTCTAACACTAAGCTGTTTGATCGATCCACCTCGGCCACACTATCGGCAACGGTCGCTTCATGTGGGCTAACTATGTTGAGCCCCAGATTGTGCGAACACACAAACTGCCGCCCCAGTTCATTAGCCTTCTCAGCAGGTGTTATTAGAATATTTTCACTATCTGCACCCTCAGGTGGAACCAGTGGAGGGATAGGTTTGGGTTTTTTCTTTAGAACCTTCGCCATTGACCAGAAGGGCTTGGAAAGTGGTGTTATTTGGCGAAGGGTATGTTGAAACTCTTTGTTTCTTAAATTTGTCATCCTCTCCTGGATAACCCTAGTTAGTTTGTTACAGGTGATCTTCTTATGACGATCACCTGTACGTTGGAATTGCCTCCGAAGGATATTTCGGAGACGGATGATGTATTTAGTGTAATTGTCGATTTGGAGAGAGGTACTCACCCTGCTTTCTAACGGGATCGTCCTATCTCGAGCAGCAGCAATCGCTTGTTGGATGGTTGAGAGCGTCGAGTCAATTTCCGCCGAGGAACCCAGCGGTAGCTCGACATCGATGTGTTCATCTGTGATGCACTGGAACTGGTTCCAATCAACCCGATGATAGTTTAGCCTGGTGTGCTCAACTCGTTGGACTGAGGAGCAAACTTCAGCCACCACCGGATAGTGGTCCGAGCTGAGTTCCTGATGTACAATCGGTTGGGAGATGTTGCTCAGGTTCGTGGCATACAAGTCCAAAGTAGCGTGGTTACCGGAACGATTGATGCGTATTGGTCCATCCGGGCCCAAGATGACGTAGTGCCCTTCGTTGGCGTCATTATTCCAGATTTCGCCATTTTTGTTGCAACGAAGATTTCCCCATGATGGATGTTTTGCGTTGAAATCGCCGGCGATGATGAACTGACCTCGTCGCCGAGTCAGCTTTCTGATGTCACGACGAAGAACAGTTGTATCGTCCCGGGCTGAGGCTTGCTTTGGACAGTATGCCACGATGAAGGTGATGTTACCAGCACATGTTGTTATCTCCACTCCAACAGCTTCGATGAACTTTAAATTGAAACTCGGCAGTAGACGGCAGTAGATATTTTTACGGATCGCAATCGCCACACCTCCCCCTCTGGTGTTTGGTCGATCCAGTCTTACCAGGCGGAATCCCGGTATGCTGATGCTCACGTCTGGTTTGAGGTGAGTTTCGGTGAGGAATGCTATGTCAGTATTTTTCTCTTTAAGAAAGGCTCCCAGTTCGTAAATTTTGCTCTTGAGAGAGCAAGCGTTCCAATTAAGCAGGTTTAATTTAACAGCCATTTTCGATGACGAAAAGACCAAGGGTATAAATTTGTTCAAATTTTGACTTGCAATTGCGTAGGCTGGTCGCAAGTTGTTGAAATAATGCTGCGAGTTGCACAGGGGAGTACAGCGAGGAAGTGCTCTCAGAGGATAGAGGTGGATTATTCGGCAGTTGCTGAAATTGCTGATTGAGATTCCCCCATCCAGGTGGAGGAAAATAGGGTAATCTTGGTAGTGGTTGACCATTGCCTTGTTGATTTCCGTTTGGATTTGGAAGAGGGGGAAGTTCATCTCCTTTATGTTAATCGGTTTCGATTTCTTATTCGGCTGTTTCTTCTCCATTGCTGCTTTGCGTATTTTCAAGAACTCTGCTCTCTGCGGACACTCTTTACTAGTTGCGTGATGACTTCCTTCACAGTTTGCACATTTGATAGCTGTTTCCTCCATCGGTTCACATTCATCCGAACGGTGTTTGCCTGCGCAGTTCGAACAACGGCTTTGGATGTGGCAGTTCCGTGCGCCATGACCATATTTGAGGCAATTTGTGCACTGAGTTACCTCACGGTGGACAGGTTTGTAGCGTTCCCATTCGACTATGATGTGGAAAAGAGCTTTGATGTTCTTTAACTCGTTTAGCGTTGTAGAACCTCGTTCTAGATGTACCAGGTAGAGCTGATCCCGGTATTTCACGTTTTGGTTATGCCGTTTGATCTTGAATACTGCCAATGGCTTCAGATTATTATCTGCCAGTTCCTTCTGGAGCTCTTCCAACAGCATATCCGGTAGGCCACGTAGAACTACCTTGAATGGTTTACTGGAAGCGATGTCGTGGGTGAAATACTCCAGCTTAATCATCTTCACGTAGTTCTCTACTGAATTGTAATTCAGTCGAGATGGCACGATGATTTTGTATCCGTTTGCACACATACGGATTGTTGCTTGTAAACCGTGGCTGATCAAGCTGTTGAGGTCCGCACGAAGGGTAGCAGGAAATCCCTGTATGTAGAAAGGTGGTAGTTTCTCCTTCTTTTCAATTTCCTGAACTTCAAGTCCAGCGAACTTGTTTTTGCCTAACAGGCGTTTGGTTGCAGCCGCCTCGTCTCCGCCGGCATCTGGATCATGTTGACGTTTGCCAGCACCTGAGCTGGATTGCCCTTTACTAGAGCCCGCTTTTCCCATTACTTGGGATACCGACGAACTAGCGAACAACGCGTGAAAACTTTCCAAATACTTAATAACACTTTCAAAAATGCGTCTTTACTCGGAGAGAGCTAACACAGAATGAAACGTTAGCTTTAATTTCGCTTCTATTTATAGATTCGCGTGCTTCCAACAGCTTCGCTTTTGCATCGATTGACCAATCAGAGCGATGCTCTCTCTTTGATACATGGTTTACTCCTTCAAAACCGTCGACTATGGCAGGGAAATACGGTATGCTGGAGATTTTTTGCAGACAAAATAGGACACTGCTATTAATCAACATTTCAATGATATACAATTCAAAATACATGGCTATGAACATTCAAATCAATACGTAGAAATATTTCCTATCAATTGATGAAATAATATTCATAATTGATACAAAACAGACTGAGCTGTAAGTGTTTAAAACCTGACCACATTTCTACGTGTATATTTCATGAGTTTTTAATTTGCACCCTATATAGAAAACAAAAATGTGTTCCACATTAAAAAACTATTTACATTCAAAAGTATCAATATAAGGAAACAAGCACTAGTATTGAGAGTCTATATGTCATTTGCTATAAAAATTCGAATTCAAAATCGATACCAACCAAAGGAACACAATGTAATCATCGACGGTCCTTATATCGTTCTCTGTCATCATCATCGTCATTGTATCATTGTCATCGAGTTGGAAGATTCTAGGCGGGGCTCGATGGGGGTGGTAGCAGCGATGAGCTGGGAGGAGATAAAAGGGTCCGAGCAGGCGGTATCAAGGCTTTTTTTAGTTATCCTGCCCGAACGTACGACGCGAGTGCACAAAAACGGTCAGTGATTGGCCAAGCCAAAAAGACTCCAACGAACACCATTACCCAAGTGCCGGTAGGGTATGGCAGTTCACACCGAAAAACGTTATTAATCCCACTCGACTAGAAGTTAGACACTCGTAAGTGAATCAAGTGCGCGCAGTACCGCTCCTCGGGCATCTAAAAAGTGCAAAACGCAGGCCTCCGTCAACAAAGGCTGAGTTGCTGCAGCATCCGGAGTTCATAGTTCGTCATAGTCAGCTGCCGAGGAAGAGTCCTTTACTATCCCCACCTGTGTCCCGTCTCCAGCCAGCTGCAACAATTCGACGAACGCCTCACACGGCCGCACCGATGCTCCAGAAGAAGTTATCATCCCAATAAAAAAAAATCGCAAGTTATATTCACGTTATATTCAATTCCTCTCCCCCTTGTTGAGTATCCTGAAATTAAAAGTGGAAAAATAAGTTTATAAAATAAAAAAGGCGGGTGGGTAATGTCAGAGACATAACTGGATGTCGTGAATACGAAAACAACTGACATGTTCCTTAACACTTCCGAATATCAATTGTATGAATTATGCACGCATTCCCCTTTTTCACATTTTTCGCAAAAACAAAGAAAGCTTCACTTGATCTCGATTACTGTGAATTTCACACAGCGAAAAGTGCACAAATCTAAGCAAACTGTTTTTGATTTGTAGTAAACTGAGGATATTTCCCTACGATTTGCAAACAACAAATTCTAATAGTTCTTTAGAAAACTTTTAGAGCCATTAGAACGGCTGATATTGTGCAATGCTCTCCACCGTTGTTTTTTTCCCAATGCTAATGACTGGCCGCTGTGACGAATTCGCTCTTGTCGAAAGCGAAACTAGCTGTGCAGACGACACAAAACACATCTGCTCATAGGGGCGATAGAATCCAAACTGATTCAATTTTTGTTAAGAGATTTCCTTTTATGTGATTTCGTTTGTAGCTTTTTCACTAATGGGCGGTCCTAACGGCTATAAAAATAGCCGCATTCAGAATTTTAATGTTGATTATTTCATTTCGGATTTGCATAATTTATTGAAAGAAACTATCAATATGCTGAAGGGACTCGTTTCTAGCATTCAGAAAAGTCAAATTGCGTAATTCTCTACGACATTAAACTCTGGAACATTTTTAGCAAAAACAAAGAAGGCTTCACTTGATCTCGATTACTGTGAGTTTCACACAGCGAAAAGTGCACAAATCTAAGCAAACTGTTCTTGAATTGTAGTAAACTGAGGATATTTCCCTACGATTTGCGAACAACAAATCGTAATAGTTCTTTAGAAAACTTTTAGAGCCATTAGAACGGCTGATATTGTGCAATGCTTTCCACCGTTGTTTTTTTTCCCAATGCTAATGACTGGCAGCTGTGACGTAATCGCTCTTGTCGAAAGCGTGCAGACGACACAAAACACATCTGCTCGCAGTGGCGATACAATCCAAACTGATTCAAGTTTTGTTGAGAGGCTTGTTTCTACCTGATTTCGTTTGTAGCTTTTTCACTAATGGGCGGTCCTAACGGCTATAAAAATAGCCGCATACAGAATTTTAATGTCGATTATTTCATTTCGGATTTGCATATTTTATTGAAAGAAACTATCAATATGCTGAAGGGACTCGTTTCAGGGTTGCCACATATACAGATTAATCTGCATTTTACAGATTTTTCAGGTACATTTGTGACCAAGATTCTGTATATGCAGATTACAGATTTTTAGCAAAAAATACAGATTTATACAGATTTTTGATAGCGTGGATTAAAAATTGAATAAAGATGAAGTTAAAATATATTAAATAATGGTATTGATTATTTTTTCAAAGTGAAAACATTATCCTGATTGTGTGTTAATTTTAAAAAGAGGATAAAATTAATTATAAAAGAGTATGTTAAGGGCATATTCAGGAGTGTTCTAGTTCTAGAGGTATAATTTATGTCAGTTTTAAAATTTAAATCTAGAAATTATAACAAAATAAACTGGCAGCCCCAGTAACGTTTTATCTGTGTTTCAAATATAGAAAAAATAGAACGGCAGTGTATACCAGTTTTAAATTTGACAGTAGAACTGGTCGAATAAATAAAACTAAAACGGATTGTTGGGGATACGTTTGTTTCAGTTTCATTTACATTATAGACCACCCATATGAATCTTGCAGCTGCTGAATTTGCTCTAAGGACAGTAAACCGAGAGGCTCCAACGCAAAAAAACTTCTAGCGTTTTTTCAACTACAAAATCATAAGATTCAGACTAAGAATAGTTTTGGTTTCTTTACATTTGGATTCTAAAGACTTTTTCATTCCGTTGTGCTTCGATTTCTTATCTCTTTTATATACAGATTTTCAATACAGGTTTTTGAGCTCCCGATACAGATTTACAGATTTTTCTTCTGAAAAAGGCAGATTTAAATGTGGCAACCCTGACTCGTTTCTAGCATTCACAAGGACCAAATTGAGGAACTCACTGCGATATTCACCACTTTTCGGAACATTTTTCCCGGACGATTTGTTGTACAGCAGCAGATATTTTGTTCTCTTCCTTAGAACGCGTTCTGATTGGCTGGTGTTGACATGGAGCAAATGAGACAAGTTTTTCAATAGTGTACTATTGAAATACTTCAATGCTTTTGCTATACACGTTTAAATTGAAAAAATTCGATTCTATTGGTAGTTAGATCATATAAATCCTTACACAGATCACTGAGCTATGAGCTTTAAAAATACGAGAAAGGCAAACGCGCCTTATGAATTATCCTCTTTAATACTCGTTTATACCAAACATTTCAGAAATGTTTAATTTTGAATTATTTGAGACTATGTCACAAAAATGAAAATTTTATCATAAAATTGTGATCATATTTCCATGTCGGCATGTCGCAAGTATTATGTTGATTCATTAGATACAACAATAGATATTCACGATCAAAAACTTATCACTCTCTCAGAGGGTAAATTTTGAAAAGGCACCCCATAGTAAAGTAAGTCGTATTCACGACAAAAATGGGTTGTATAGAGGTACAGTAAAGTAAATTCCGCATAATTCTTTAGGAGTATTATTATGGTTTTAAGAAGAACCGAATAGAAGTCTGGAATAGAGAACTGGACCCTGAGTTCAAGACCTAAATTTAGATCCAATAACAGACTCAGAATCCAGTTTCAGTCGCTGCTGGTTCTCGCCTTGATGGCCAGCAAGCGAATGAGAGATGCGACCTGAGCGTTTGAGGTTGTAACCACGCAGAAGGTGCATTCTCCGTCGCTGCTGGTTGATGATTCCACTCCCACGACGTCTGCTTCCATCGAACGCACGAAAAAAAATGATCGATTTTCGACCACGGTTTCCCTTTTATACGCATTCAGTTGAAGATATGTGCCTGACTACCTCAAAATAGTCGTCCTTGCGCGAAAAACCCAAGCGAAAGTAAAGAATTTTCCGCGTTGTTTTCAAATTTTAAGAAAACTTAATTTTTGAGTTGTTTGTGGTTATCGCACACTGTTCAAAATATTATCCTGAATTCCTGATCATATTTTTGATGAAATGGTGGAAGAATTATGTTGCTAACATTAATACAAATCGAGATATTCACGATTAAGTTCTGCCCATTCTTCCATATGGCTAATTTTGAAAAGGCGCCCCATAGTAAAGTAAGTCGTATTCACGACAAAAAAAAGTACGGGTGTATAATGTCAGAGACATAACTGGATGTCGTGAACACGAATAAAACTGACACACTTTATACTTCCGAATTCGAATTGGTAGTTGATCGATTGTGTGAATTGTGCAACTTTCCCCTTTTTCACTACTAGAATTTCAAACGATGCGCCTAGACTAAATTACAGATTAGTTACATTAATCATTCTGAAACGCAATTAAATATAATGAAATAACTAGATAGTTCTTTATAATAAAAATGGGCCGTATAGAGTACAGTAAAGAAAAATTTCGCATAATTCTTCGAGAGTATTATTATGGTTCTAAAAAGAACCGAATAGAATTCTAGAATAAGGAACTGGACCTGAATTTAAGAACTAAATTTAGAACCAAGAACAGAAGTTCTGCTTTCATTGACGACTGCTCCACCTGACGATTGAAGTCCAAATGAGAGCACGACTTGAGCGTTTGAGGTTTGGCACCACGCAAAAGGTCTGCTCTCATTATTGACGACCGCTGCTCCCGACGATTGAAGTCCAAATGAAAGCACGACCTAAGCGTTTGAGGCTTTATACCACGCAAAAAGTCTGCTTTCATTGCCGACTGCTCCACCTGACGACTGAAGTCCAAATTTCGCATGCATTTTTTTTTGCATAAATATCTGTTTATTAATCTTATTTTTGTGTATTACATCAACATTTTACAGTACAAGTGTTTTGACCCTTTGGCCTTTCATCTTTGTTGTTCATACGATTCGTTATTAATATTAGGTGTTTTAGTTACTCTTGTTTTACATACTAATGTTTAATCATAATATTTATTTTAATTATTTATAAATTGTCTACCTACTTATAACTAACCTAATACGTACAAATTTTGAATTATTTGTATTTCAGACATTGAGCACCTCTCTTCAAATTTCGTGCAGTATTGTTCGAATTTTTGTTCTAGTATATCCAGTGAGGCAATCTCATGTACTTCACTAGTCCTTGTCCAAGGGGGTAGATTTAGAATCATCTTTAAGATCTTACTTTGAATGCGCTGAAGCCTAAGTTTGTGTGTTCGTGCACAGCCCCGCCAAACAGGGACTGCGTATTCAATTGCGGGGTAGATGATTTGTTTATAGACAGCCATCTGATTCTTCAGGCACAGTTTAGATGTTCTACAAATCAGCGGATACAGAGACCTAATGAGTATGCTGCATTTTTGAACGATTTTGTCAACATGTGACCTGAATATCAGATGTCTGTCAAAGGTGAAGGCCCGTACCCAGGATTTCGTTTCGGGAGGGGCCCAAAGATGAAAAATAATGTTACTGAAGATTGCTGACGTACCTAATTCTCGGTGTGCCTTTTACGGGTCTTTTTAACAGACACTTTAAACTTTTTCACTGGAACTGTTATTGTATTACATTTCTTTACATTTACTATCTTGTTTTTTCTGTAACATGTCTGAGATTTTCTGAATAATTAAATATCTGTTTTTGATTTCGGAAGGGGCCTGGGCCCCTCGGGCCCCCCCTCTGGGTACGTGACTGCAAAGGTGAGTCCTAGATAGATAACTTCGTCGGACCATTGGATGACCTCATCACCGAATCGTATTCGGCATTCGTCTGATGGAACAAGTTTTGGAGATCTTGAATGTGGAAACAAGATGACCTGAGTTTTTGCTGCATTGATCACAATTTTCCAGCTTGTAAAATATTCCGTTAAAGCGTCCAGACCTGTCTGTAGTTTATTCTTCAGAGCATTAATGACACGACCTTTGTAAAGAATGGCAGTATCATCAGCAAATTGTGACAGAACACCACCACCTGGAAGAGGTGGGATGTCTGATGTGAAAATGTTGTATAGAATGGGACCTAGGATACTTCCCTGGGGTACACCAGCAGGAATAGTAAATCTTTCTGAAAGTGCATTATTCAGAGAAACCTGGAATGCACTATCTGCAAGATAATTTTAATAAGATACATGGGAAAATTATACCGATGCAGTTTGAACACCAGTCCATTGTGCCACACATTATCGAATGCCTTTTCAATATCCAATATTGCCATGGCAGTCGTTTTGGACACTGATTTGTTTTGCTGGATGACGTTGTTAACCCTTGTGAGTTGGTGGATGGTGGATTTTCCTTTCCGGAACCCAACCTGTTCTTCCAGAAATATATCCTGTTCATCTGCGAAAACAAGAATTCGCCTTTGTATTGACTTTTCAAACAGCTTGGATAGGGCAGAGAGTAAGCTGATGGGCCGATAGCTCTTGGAAAAGGAAGGATCTTTCCCCGGTTTCAAAACTGGGATAACTTTAGCTAACTTCCACATTTAAGGGAAGTAACCAAGCTCCCAGCACCTGTTAAAAATTTTAGCTAAGAAGACAAATGAGCGAATACTCAAATGTTTCAGCTCAATGTTGAATGTGTTGTCGAAACCGGGGGCCTTCATAATTTTGGATTTTTTCACAAAAGCCATCAGCTCATTCGCAGTGACTCTACTTTCCTCAGGAACTAAGCTGTCCGATTGGTCAATCTCAGCTACGCTATCAGCAACGGCTCTTTCATATGGACTAACAATGTTAAGTCCTAAATTGTGAGAACACACAAACTGCTAGCCTAGCGCATTTGCCTTCTCTACTGGTGTGATTAAAGGTATTCCTCCAGCTGCGTCCTGGGGTGACATCAGAGGAGGAATAGGCTTCGGTTTTTTCTTAAGCACCTTCGTTCAGGACCAGAAGGGCTTTGAATGTGGGAGAATTTCTTGAAGCTTTTGCTGGAAGTTCCTGTTGCGAAGCTCAGATATCCTTTCCTGGATTATCCTAGTTAAGTTGTTATAAGTAGTCTTCCTATCTAGAATGCCAGTTCGTTGATACTGCCTCCGGTGGATATTCCGAAGTCGGATGAGTTTCTTGGTGACACTGTCGATTTGAAGAGAGGAACTCGGCATATGTTGTACTGGAACCGTCCTATCACGAGCGACTGTGATTGAATGCTGGAAGGAAGATAGGGCTGCATCGATTTCCATCGGGGAATCAAGTGGCAAATCAATATTAATAAGTTGGTCGGCGATATGTTGAAATTGGACCCAATCGGCGCGATAATAGTTCCTCCGAGGTTGAATAGGCACTGTTTCTGGTGAAGATCCCAACGTCAATATTACTGGAAAGTGGTCAGAAGAGAGCTCGTAGAAGACAACCGGAGAGCTGTCTATGGCGATGTTGCTGATGAATATTTCCAAAATGGAATGAACTCCCGATCTGGAAAGTCGCGTTGGTTGATCCGGAGCGAAGATGTTGTATTGTCCAGCTTCGTAATATTCGGCAAGTACGAATCCGTTTCGATTCTGTCTTCTGTTTCCCCACAGCTCATGCCGTGCGTTCAGGTCCCCAGCAATGATGAATTTGTTCTGTCGTCGAGTGAGCATAGCCAGATCTCGCTTCAATGATGCACCATCTCGAAGATTGGTTTGTTTGGGGCAGTACGCTGCAATGATGATCGTCGTTGTAATCTCAATTCCGATGGCTTCTATGAGTTGCAATTTAAAGGCGGACAGAAGCCTGTGCTGAATGGATCGTTTAATGGCAATGGCAACTCCCCCTCCTCTGGTAGTTGCCCTGTCGAGCCTGTGAATCCTGTAATTGGAAATAAAAATAGAAATTTCAGGTTTAAGATGAGTTTCAGTTAAAATAGCAATATCGGCATTCTTCTCTTGAAGAAAGTCGGACAATTCAGCAGTTTTGCTCCTGAGTGAGCAAGCATTCCAATTTACTATAACCAACTCATTATATTGCATATTCGATGATGAATTTGCCTAAGGCGTTGATTTGATCTAACCGCGTTCTGCAGTTTCGTAGTTTTGTTGTCATTGTTTCAAAAATGACGATCAGTTGTTCAGCAGAAAATAAATCACCAGAGTCATCCTTTGCTTGTGGTTGATTATTGCCCCATCCAGGAGGGATTTTTGAGGAAGATTCTTTTTGTGATCCAGCGGCTGAATCTTTTGGATTGCTGCGAGGAAGTGGCGGCAAATTCGGAATATCCCTCTTCGGTGGGAGCCGTGGGAAATTAATTTCATCCTTCTGTGGAACATTCTTGCGCGTTGATTGTTTGCGGGACGCCTGTTGTCGAATTTTTGTGAACTCAGCACGTTTGGGACACGATTTGCTAGTAGATGGATGGTCGCCATCACAGTTCACACATTTTACAGCGATGTCATCTAGTAGGCAATCGTTGGTATTGTGTGGTTCGGCACATTTTCCGCACCGACTTTTCATGTGGCAATTCCTCGCTCCATGGCCGTAGTTCAAACAGTTCGTGCACTGTGTGACATTCCGATGTACCGGTTTATACTTTTGCCATTCGATGATTATGTGAAATAACGATTTAATCGTTTTCAGTTGACTCATGGTGATGGAGCCCTTCTCCAGATGAATCAGGTACAGTTGATCTCTAAACTTTTTGTCCGTATTATGTCGCTTCATTTTAAACACCATCAAAGGCTTTAGTCCAACCTCCGACAGTGTCTGCTTTAGTTCGGCTTCCCTCATGTCGGGTAGTCCTCGAAGTACAACCTTCATAGGTTTGTTGGCGGCAATATCGTGTGTGAAGTATTCCGCTTTTGTCTGCTTCAGATAACATTCCACTCCTTTGTAGTGGTTCAAAGCCGGAACAGTTATTTTGTAGCCTTCAGTACATAAACGGATTGTTGCCTGTAGTCCTTTGCTGATCAGTGTGTTGAAATCCGAGCGTAGAGTTGGTGGGAAGCCCTTCAGGTAGAAAGGCGGCATTTTTTCCTTCTTCTGCAGTT
Source organism: Malaya genurostris (assembly GCF_030247185.1). Classification (NCBI taxonomy): domain Eukaryota; kingdom Metazoa; phylum Arthropoda; class Insecta; order Diptera; family Culicidae; genus Malaya; species Malaya genurostris. Next base: position 190,530,083 of record NC_080571.1, on the reverse strand, counting down.
CCTCTTCGACATCTACTGGCAGATCAGCATATTGGTTTTTACTCAGCAAACGGTCGTTTACCTGTACATCACTTGGCTTCAGACGCTTAGCATCCTTTGGATCCTTCTCGGATCTATGGCGGTTTTTACCCATAGCTTGGGTAGGTAGACAACTGCGAATAAAAAATAAAACAAAATCGAAATTAGTCGTAGTATGTTATTCGTCTATCCACATCGAGTGTTAGATGACGAATGATCGAATTTCGACCACAGTTCCCCTTTTATACGCAGTCAGTTGAAGATATGTGCCTGACTACCTCAAAATCGTCGTCCTTGCGCGAAAAAGCCAAGCAAAAGTAAAGAGTTTTCCGCGTTGTTTTCAAAATTTGAGAAAACCTAATATTTGAGTTTTTTGTGGTTATCTCACACTGTTCAAAATATTATCCTAAATTCCTGATCATATTTTTGATGAAATGGTGAAAGAATTATGTTGCTGCCTTTAATACAAGTCGAGATATTCACGATTAAGTTCTGCCCATTCTTCCATATGGCTAATTTTGAAAAGGCACCCCATAGTAAAGTAGGTCGTATTCACGACAAAAGTATCTAATAAAATGTCTGGTCTTTAAGGTATTCAAGTTGTGTTGTGCTAGTTTACATATAATGAGTTCATTTACTTGTTTCCGCTCGAAAACGGCTTCCGCCCAGTGACCTTAGTGCAAAAGGGTTGAAAGTCTTCCCCGCGTAGAATTTCATCTGGACACAAAATAGAATACAACGGCCCAAAGCCGGTGAGTAAAACGTGGCGCGAACACACCACGTGTACGCAATAGCCGGCCAATCAGTGTTTTATCAAAAAAGTAACAATTGGCGCCCAACGCAAAAAAAGACAAATGTGCTTTCATAGTGTCTCCCGGGGAATTTAGATTGTGTTAATGCGGATGTAGGTAATACCGCACTTGACGCAACATCAAATGATGAATTAGAAAACAATGATCGTGGAAGAGTAAATCATCCAAGGCCATCCGTTTTGTCTCAAGGTGATATAGATTGGATTCATTAATTGCAAGCTAGAATAGTGGATTCAGAACAGGAACTAAATCACCGAAAGAATGTTAAATATTCCGGTACCCAAACTTTTAATCATTTTGTTAAGCCATCTAATAACCAACCGAACCGAAATCAAAATTTTTCTTTTTCTAGTTTCTCGTATCCTTCCTTCCAAAACCCTTCCTTACCCCTTTCCAAGTGTCCCAGATTGCACAAAACACTTCTACAAATCAACCAACTACACCCTTCCTTCCCTCACTATAATACTCCTACGATTCCGAACCATACACAGCTTCCTTTCAGAATCGTCATACGCTACAAGTGTCTAAATGGAACATCAATAAGTATAGTGGTGATGATCAAGGTTTGAAATTAAACGAGTTTTATGAACTTGTTCAGGCACTGTCACAGGCTGAACACATGTCAGAAACAGAACTGTTTGAATCGGCAGTACATTTGTATACTGGATTAGCCCTTAAGTGGTATATGACCCAGCGAACCACAGGTAGACTCCTAAATTGGCAGCACCTAATATTTGAATTGAAACGTGCACGCTGATCTTGACGCCTTGATAAAAATGAAAATATACCAGCGGAGACCAAAGAAGCACCATGAGTATTCAGATTCCAGAGCATGAAAAGGTGCAAATTATCAAACAGAACATGCGCATTGATTACAAGCGTCAAATGTCATTCATACCTATTGTTAATTTGGAAACACTGGTTGCCGCCGGTCAGAAACTAGAAACGGCCTACATTAAGGTGTTTGGCACTGAGAAGTTTATTCAGGCAATTGATAGGAACGAAGCAAACACAAAAAAGAAATCGAAAACTCAGCCTCAAGCACAACAAAAGAGTTAGACGGCAGCCGTTGTCCAGCAACCAAACCAGCTTAGGAATCAGTCTAATACATCCTACCCAAAATAATCATTCGCGCTCTCCGCCCTTTTGGATAGACGCAATTGATAGTAAATACCCCGAGTCTTCTGAAACGTTTCAGATAATTTATCCGTTCCCAAACGACAACCGACCGTCTGCTTCCGTGAAAGTGTATGGCTTTCCTATTCCTGCCCTTCTCGATAGTGGGAGTAATTATATGCTTATCAACAGTTCGCTTTCACATCTCGTCCAAATCAGTCCATATAACAAAACCGTTTACGTTCGGAACGGAAGAATCCAAGTACAGTATTGTGTAGTGAACAATAGAACGACATCGAAATGAGTGAACCAAACGAACAAAAGCTACCGCCGACACGAAAGAATACAATTGTTGTTGACTTCAGGCAGTGCAAAATTCGACCATCGATACGAGAACTTGAAGGTTTGCTTAAGGAGCAAATGCATCTTGACATTAAACGTGTGCATTTACTTCAATGCAATAAGACGAATAATGTTTTTTACATCCAGTTTTATAAAGAGTTGGATGCAATTCAATTCGCAAAAGACAATAACAATGTGCACTATGTGGAGCAGGAGAACATTAAGTACTACATTCCAGTATATATGGAAGATAGTGCTATAGAAGTGGGTGTGTATGATCTTCCCTCAAGCGTCACCTATTCTTATATTCGCAAAACTATGTTCCAATACGGAGAGATTCTCTCTATCGAAAAAGAAAAGTGGAAGAACTTTTTCCCCGGTATTCTAAATGGCGTACGTTTGTTACGCATACACTTGAAGAGGCCAATACCTTCTTCTGTGATTTTCGGTCAAGATACAAGAATTCCTTGCAAATCACTTGTTATCTATGACAATCAGATGGCCACATGTCAATATTGCCAAAAAGCTGTTCACTACGGTAAGCCATGTGATAAACTGGACAAGGAGATAACTACATCAAAGGACAACGGTGCTTCGTTCACACCAACCCCAAGCAACCCCAGTACACCTGTGACAGCCACCAACAACAATGAAGCCACCCTTCAACGAAACCATCAGTAACCCCTATAGAACAAAGTACACCAGCTGCAGTTAACAACTTACCCTCCAACCAACCAGCAACTGCAAACAATATACAATAAGGCGCATCTAAAGCAACTCTCAACAAGCCCAAGACTACAATCAACAAGGACAACGAAAAGAAAACGGAAATCACACACAACACCGACGATGAAGCAATGGATGATGAGATAAGCCGCGGACGAAGTGACCCCCGATCCTCGTTGGATGCAAATGGAAACTCATCTCCCCCTAGAAAACGACAACGAGATCCAATAGCAAAAACAATTTAAGTAACAAAAAGGCGTATGGGTCATAACTGACATAACTGGATGTCGTGAATACGAAAACAACTGACATGTTCCTTAACACTTCCGAATATCAATTAATTGATCAATTGTATGAACTATGCAAGCATTCCCCTTTTTCACATTTTTCGCAAAAACAAGGAAGGCTTCACTTGATCTCGATTACCGTGAATTTCACACAGCGAAAAGTGCAAAAATCAAATCAAACAGTTCTAGATTTTCACTAAACTGAGGATATTTACCTTCGGTTTGCGAGCAACAAATCCTAATAGTTCTTTAGAAAACTTTTAGAGCCATTAGAACGGCTGATTTTGTGTAATGCTCTCCAGCGTTGCTTTTTCACCAATGCAAATGACTGGCAGCTGTGACGTAATCGCTCTTGTCGGAGGCGAAACTAGCTTTGCAAACGACACAAAATACATCTGCTCGCAGTGGCGATAGAATCCAAACTGATCCTATTTTTGTTAGGAGCTTTCTTTTTACGTGATTTCGTTTGTAGCTTTTTCATTAATGGGCGTCCTAACGGCTATAAAAATAGCAGCATATAGAATTTTAATTTCGATATTTCATTTTGGATTTGCATTTCATTGAAAGAAACTATCCGGATGCTGTACGGGATTCATTCCTGCCTTTCAGAAGGACCAAGTTGTGGAACTCACTACGGTATTAAACACTGTTCGGAACATTTTCTCGAACGATTTGTTGTACAGCAGTAGATATTTTGTTCTCTTCCTCAGAACACGTTCTGATTGGCTGATGTTGACATGAGTCAAATGAGACAGGTTTTTCAATAGTGTACTATTGAAATACTTCAATGCTTTTTCTTTACACGCTTAAGTTGAAAAATTTCGATTCTATTGGTAGTTAGATTATATAAATCCTTTCATAAATCACTGAGCTATGAGCTTTAAAATTACGAGAAAGGTGAACGCGCCTTATGAATTATCCTCTTTGATACTCGTTTATACCAAACATTTAAGAAAAGTTCAATTTTGAACTATTTGAGATTATGTCACACAACTGAATATTTTATCATAAAATTGTGATCATATTTCCGATGGCATCTAGCAAAAATTATGTTGATTCGTTAGATACAACAAGAGATATTCACGATCAAAAACTTATCACTCTCTCAGATGGTAAATTTTGAAAAGGCACCCCATAGTAAAGTAAGTCGTATTCACGACAAAATGTAAGCCAATCGGCCACATAAAGCTATTACGCAAAAAGGCCATAATAAAAAAAATTATTACCAAAAAAATATGCTTATCAGCGATAACCTTTTTGCACAGCTGAAATACAAAAAGCTGCAGCCGTACATTTTCATTTGGAGGGATAGACGCTGGTGGTGGAGATCATTTCCATAAACTGTATTTGTGGCATGGATTTTTGGAAGAAATTTCAGATTCATCCGGCAATGCAGGAATTGGGAAATAACCAGCACCAAGCTACTGTTTCGGATTTTGATCTACCTGCTTCTGAGTCGTATTTGTCTGATGAACAAAAAGAGGAGATCGAAAAGGTTAAAAGTTTCTTCCCGCACGAGAGGGTGAATTAACTTTAACGAATGGTGCACAACATCGTATTGTGCTGGCTGATGAATGAGCAAATGAACCTCCCGGTGGTGGCTGTTGAGTTTCAGAGACTTTTAAATTTTATGTGTTATAGAAAGAAGTTGTTTAGATTGGTCACTCAACTGCGTGCCAGTCATCAAACCGAATAAAGTAAGGTTGTGTCTCGACACCCGATAGATAAAGGAGGACAGCTCGTGATGCGTACCCTTTGCTCCACCCTGGTAGAATTTAGGGCCAACTTCCGACGTCAACACCAACAGTTGTTAACGGAGATCGCATGCCGTTTGAAAGCAGCTAATCTCAGTATCAATCTGGAATAATTCGGAGTGACCGAAATTCCTTTCCTAGGTTATCTCTTAAGCACGGATGGTCTTAGGACTAACCCGGACAAGATTCGTCCGATCGTCGAGTACGAAAGGCCTAGCACCATAACAAAGCTTCGGAGATTCCTAGGAATGACGAATTATTATCGCCGATTCATCCCTAATTTTAGTGGAGTGACGGCTGCCCTGTCTGATTTTCTCCAGTTCAAAACCAAAACTATTCGATGGAAGGATGAGGCGGAAACTGCATTCTGCAATATAAAAGAGTGTCTAATCTCTTCGCCTGTATTGGACAGTCCAGATTTTAGTCAGGAATTCACAATACAGACGGACGTGGTGGTAGCAAGGACTCTGACGCAAGAACAGGATGGAGTGGAGAGAGTAATTTCGTACTACTCGAAGAAACTCACCCTCCCCCCCCCTCCCCCCAAATTCCTACTCGGCGGAGAAAGAGGTCAGCAAGATGTCTCGTTTGGTGGAAGAGATGTGTGAAGGATGCAACACTCTTGGCGGCCATTCTCGTGGATGCGTTTCGTGGATATATTGAGGGATATCACTTTACTTTTGTTACAGATTCATCGGATCTTACAGCATATCTTGAGCTCCGAATGGAAAGTGGGTTCAAGGTGCAGTAGGTCCTACATCGTAAGGGCAAAGAAAACATTGTCCCTAATGCTTTATCTCGGAGCATTGCGGCAGTATCAGATTCGTCGTGGTACACTTCAATGATGAGAAAACTTTACAAATGCGTGACCTCTCATAATGACTTTTATGATTCGCGGTTAGAATGGAAAGTAATTCCTCCGCCTTCCGAAGTGGGACAGATTCTCGAGCAGTGCCACGATGAGTGCTTTCACCCAGGCTGGTGCTGAATACCAGTGTCTATGCATCAATAAGATTCACTCCCTTTTTCATCACTCATGGCCTCGAGCTCACAGAGTCCGGTAGTGATAACAAATTTGCACGACAGAATGACCAACTTACTCCAGAGCAGATCAATTAACGTCGTAAGCGAATGTTTTCTCGCATTATTGATTTGGTTGCTGAAAATGTACAAAAAGCGCATAATGCATCCCAATAGCGGTATAATTTACGTCATCGTCGCTTTTCTAATTCGTTTGTGAAGGGTTAGTTAATCTATCGCCGAAACATGAAAAAAATATGGCAGACAATTCATTCCTGTCGTGTAAAGGCAAAAATAGGTTTATCGTCGTATGAATTGGAAGATATGAATAGCAAAAGTCTCGGTACATGGCCGGCCATTCATCTGAAACCCGGATATTGTTTTGAGCGGTTGCTTATTTTTGTATTTTAATATTGAATACTTCAATACGAATTGCATGTCATGATTGAAAAAAACTTATCCTTTTATATTTCCTGCTCAGTTACAGAAAGGGCTATTACAGTGTTATTTGTGCTCTAGATAGTATAATTCGTCCCGTTTTTGTGTTTGCAGATCGTTAATATTTCTGATTTATTATATTCTAATTCCAAACAGTATAGGTCGTGTAAGTTTATTCGACGTGTTTCGTATTTTCCCTCGGGCATCGAGAGAGTTTCAGAAATTCGCGAAGAGTGAACCATACGTGTTAAATAATAATTTCTTCAACTCATCCGGAGAGTTTGAAGAAGTACAAATTAATATTAGGGGGCTCCTAGCATAATCGTAAAAAAAGTATATTGTTTGTTTGAATGAAAGATGTCGAACGTGTTGAGGGTGTATGAATTAAGAACTATAGAGTGAGTGTGGTGAATGGATGTGTAAAATAATGAATTCGAGGTATGATTAAACTTGAGATGAGAAAAAGTTAAGTCTTTAAGGACTATTCACACATATCCGGTCCGGTTCAGTGCCGGCACGACACCGTGCACGGATACTGATATTATTTCATTCGTTTTCTATGCGCGCATTTACACCTATCCGGCACCGTGCCGTTTCAGTGCAGCTCGCCGTCAGTGTAGCGTCCGTCCGGCAAACTCAAATTCGTCGTCACCGATATTTTTTTATTTTCGCTGAAGTCGGTATGTTATTGCATTGGCTGTGCCGGAACGGAAACAGTACGGAAACGGAACGGAAGGGTTCAGATAAAAAATGAACACTGACGGCGCACTGAAGGCACTTTCACTGAACCGTCACGGAACTGAAATGTGTGAATAGTCCTTTAGTGAAGTTATTTAGTTTCGTTTTGTCAAACATAATGTGATTTGACAGTTTATGTTTTGGTTTGTATTTCTGCTCAACCGTAGCAAGACGGCGATGAATATTCTAACGCACAAAGTTTCAACAGCAGAACACTCATTGTTGACTTGAAAGGCTAATGAGTGAACGGCGTAGTCCTGATTTTGACACATTATACTTTTGGTCTTATTACAGTAGCCAAACTCACCTGAACGAATTAATGTATCATAGTGAAAAAAAGAGCTCCTCTGGCCTTTGGAAAAATCATTTCACTTCGGGAAAATTGTGACCTTTAACCACAGACTAACAGACAGGACACTCAAATTAGATTCTTCAATAATTTTAACGGTCATTTCGAATATTCCTTTAGTTTGGACAGTACTCGCATATGACATGATGGCGCCACGTTACCCTATAAAAAACATCCTGTCCGTCATCTAGAATGTGTTTATTTTTTTCATTTACCAACAGAGTTGCCATTCATACAGAATTACCTGTAATGTATTGATTTGTATACGTCCATGCGAAGTTCATGCAGAATACAGATTTAATACATATTGCAAAAACTATATACAGAATTGTGCCCACTTCTCATCCTTCAACGCAATACAATATTGAACCCGTTTTGTTACAATATTTACTTACTTCTGGTCAGCCGCTACTTAATTTTTCATGTTCAAATATTATGATGAAATCAGGCATCCCTGCAAGCAGGTGATCGGTGATGACAAACGAGGGGGTACCAACTAGTAAAAAAAACTTTTACATAACACAAGGGCTGTACCGATAGTAAATAGTTCGCGCAGTATAATATAGGTGGAACTAGTGCATAACGAAAAATTATTTTTATAAGAATTTACTCATACTGTCTGCTAGTCTGTGCTAAGTAAATTTCTAAGTATAAATTAAATGTCTATCCTCCGTGTTTCATGTTTCAGGATGTTTAATTTATGCTTAATAGCCGTGGTTAGTATCTAAATTATAGTTAATATTCATTCAGTCATTCATATATATATATATATATATATATATATATATATATGTATATATATATATATATATATATATATATATATATATATATATATATATATATATATATATATATATATATATATATATATATATATATATATATATATATATATATATATATATATATATATATATATATATATATATATATATATATTATTCTTATTAATTTATTCACTTACATTTTTTTTTTATTTACTTTATATTCTTTGTTTACTCACATTGATTCACATATCCATTTATTATACAAAAAAAACTATTTACATTCAAAAGTATCAAAATAAGGAAACAAGCACTAGTATCAAGAGTCTGTATGTCATTTGTTATAAAAATTCGAATTCAAAATCGATGCCAACCAAAAGAACAAAACGTGATCGTCGATGGTCTTTATATCGTTCTCTGTCATCATCATCGTCATTGTATCATTGTCATCAGGTGGAGGATTCTAGGCGGGGCTCGATGGGGGTGGTAACTAGTGTGCAGAAGCATTCGCATGGGAACAATCACCAGCACCGTAAACAATAAGCTCACCACTTGAGTGCACAATTGAATAACGGTAGTTTTTGATAATAAAGCACCGTCTGGTAAACTATAGTGTGAGAAAGAGACCTTGAACTCAGTAATTTTGTAAAGGCAAAAATTTCTGAAACAATATACACTTTTATAACTCAATTGATTGATTGAAATAGTTGTCATGGAATAATTACATATTTTTACTGTCCGAACTGCGACAACACCATCCTTCACAAACATTCTTTTTGAAAAACTATACTTTTTATACAGGCCCTTATTCCCAGTATCACTACACGGTGAAAACCAAGTGAACCCAACTAACCAAAAGTTCGGATAAAAGGGACTGATTTGGCTTAAGCAGCTCTCAAAGTTAATCAATAGCATTCTAAGCAGCCCAATTTTTAAGTAATTATCCACACTTGAAAGTTCGCGTGACGCAGCGAAACGAACTTCTAAGCTGCTTCTAGAATACATTGTTCAGCTTCTATGCAGCGAAGAAGTTCACGCGGAACTTGTTCTGTACTTTCAAGTTGCTAAAAGTACCACGTGCACTCTCAAGCAGCGAGAAAGTTCACGCGGAACTTGTTCTGTACTTCGAACTGTAAAAAATTGCCACGTGTTTTCTTAAGCAGCTAGAAAGTTCACGCGGAACTTGATCTGTACTTTCAAGTTCTCAAAAGTTCCGCGTGTACTTTTAAGCAGCGAGAAAGTGGACTTTTTAAGTAATTGTGGAACTTCTGGTTGCTTGGGAAGTGAGTGTGACCCAAGGGGAGAGTCGCTTAACACAAACTATATTGTGCCTCTAAAAAACACGTGATATACTGTGAGTTTATGTGTGCCACGCTGTTCCCCATGAAACAGCTACTTGCCAAAACTGAGCCCTTTGTGTGCCGCAACTGTGCAACTGTATGCAAACGAAAGTACCAATATTGATAAATGTTGTGACCCTTATTATCGGTATCACCAGCATTTTGATAGTTTTGAATTTTTTTGATATTGAAATATATGAGCGAGCCATACAGGCTTGTTTTACGATTATATTTATGTAATGATTTCTTCTAGGTCAAAACTCGAACTTACAAATGATTTGAAATTGCTCCCTACTTTCTGGAATATAAACGTAATCATCCGTAACAAAATAGTCCTTTCCAGGGCCCCAAAACTAACTTAAAGAACTAATTTAGAAAACTGCCGCTCTAGTTTCCAGAATACCAACGTAATCTCCCGAAATCGAATGGTCCTTTTCAGGACTACAAAATCTTCAGTCGTCGAACGAGATACTTCATTATGCGTGATACTGGTAATAGGTAAAATCAAGTGAAGTGATATGTGAGTGATGTGAAAGTGGAAGTAAGAACGGTAATAAGGACCACAGTTTTGTTTCTAAGGCAGTGTGCCTTATTCAATATATCGTTGAAAAAGAAACAGTTTAGTTTCTCCAGATTAGGTGTTTTGAAATATTTTACTTGTACAAAATTTTAAGGTGAAGAAATAAGTGCAAATAAATAAGATTTAATTGTTCACTTTTAAAATATATTCAAATTTAATAAATTTCAGAAATAATATGTACTCCCAAGTAACCACTACGCAGCTCTTATAACTCAATTTATCGATTGATTGAAATAGGTGTCATAGAATAATGACATATTTTCATTATCAGAACTACGACAAAACCATCTTTTATAAACATTCATTTTGAAAAAATTTTATATTCTGCATTATCTGAGAAACAATTTTAAACGAAGTAAGTGACATTTTTGTTCCTTAAGATTAGGCATTTTGAAATATTTTTCATGAATTTAATTAGAAATTGTGCTAAATCTGTAGGTAAAAATATAAGTACAAATAGATTAGGTTTAGTTTAACACTTTAAAAATTATTTGTTATTAATGATGGCATTATCAAATGCAATTGTAATATAAAAATGTCATACCTAACATATATTACCCTTCGAAAGTAATGCCAAATACAAATTATTTGTATTTGATAATGCCATCATTAATAACAAACGTATAATGCTAAAAAATAGTGATGAACAGCAATGCAGTAATGACGAGCATTTGAGCAGTAGTGTCGTGACTTAGTAATTACACTTTTAATGCTAGTGTAAGGACCCCTTTTCTGCCGCATAGTATTTCTTTTAAAAAAATAATCTGGTAACACTGGCAGAGAAGCTTTTTTTTTATAGCGGTTCGTTGACGTTTACACATGATCTACAACTCATAATTTCACTTTCAACTTCTCACATCCACCGCATACTTGATCGGCCGAAAGAAGTATAGACGCGTTGTTTCAATTTTTATTGATTTAAGCGTAGAAACGCGAGTTATTTTCGTGACATATATCAGAAATTGTTGCAAAGATGGATTACAATAAAATGAAAGTCAGCGATTTGAAAGTGGAGTTAGCATCACGAAATTTAGATACTAAGGGAGTGAAAGCTGTTCTCGTGGAGCGTCTCAAAGAAGCAATTGAGAAAGAAAATGAAAATCAAGAGCAATCTACGCCCGTGACTACAGGTGTGTATATTTAAAATAAATAGTTTCTTACTACTTCATAGTTATTGTGCGTGATTGTATACGAGTACGTTTTATTTTCATAATAAATCGTGAAACCAGAAAATGGCGCGCCATTTTGAGCTTTTCATTACTTTTGGCGTGCACATAGATGTAGCATTTCCAAAGGGCTACAATGATAAAAGTACATCATGCGTCATTCAGTGAGGCCAATTCATTTGGTTTTTGGAAATTAATACTACTGCTCTCAAAATGATCTGAAGTCATAAGAACGAATAAACTACACATAATGATTATTGGCACATTGTCGCAAAACTGATTTTCCGGTAGCGACACCTGCCAATGAAAAATGAAACCAAGAAAAGGAGGATTCTTTCGGAAATTATAATATCTGCAGTAGTGATTTGCAACATTTTTTATCATTTATTCAATAGTACAAATAGATATCAGCAATAAAATACACTCGGAGTAGAAGAAAATCGATTTCAAAGTGATTACTGCTACTTTTTTTAGTGTAAACTACGATTAAACATGGAAAATCTTCAGAAATGTGTGAAATTGGGTAAGGTTAGGTTTTTTCGGATCAACATTTTTTTTAAACAGAAACCAGTGTAATGTTGATTTCTGGAGTACTAGAATGTTTAGCGTTCGAGTACTATTTATTTTTTATACTTTATTTGTTATTTCCAGGCATTTCAAAAATGATATCAAACCAAGTTTAATGCACTATTATGAATAAACGGTAGATTTCGCACAATGAACTAAGATCAACATTACCACCTCAGAGTAAAAACTTTTTCTTCAACTTCTACTATGATTTTCCAAATGAATTTGCCCGTTTTCATAAGAAATTGTTGAAAAGGTGGAGTAATTAGAAATGTTCCTACCGATTTGACAGCTCTTGCTGAAAGCATCATCTCTAAACAAGCAGCGCCTCTACATTTCAGTTTTCGACAATATGCCAATAAACTAAGACCACCTTGCGAATTATTTTAACTTTTAGTTCAAATTTTACAGTCGAGCAGTTATTTTGCGTTCTAAAAAAATAACCCTCGTTATTTTTGTCAGTTCGATTTTTTTATACTTGTCTTTCGTTAAGACTGGCTGAGACCATAGTAGGCCCACCTCGCCAAGTTCGATAGTTGCTTTCTGAAACTGGAAAACAATCTTGTCGCAAACTTCTAATTTCAGACGTTTATGTAGCGGTCCTTCAACGTTCAACGGTGGTCCTTCGTTGGTCTAATACTTTGGATCATTGAACCACAGTTGAACGTTTTTTCCTAAGAGGGCAGTACACTGGCACCAGCATGCTGGCAGCCAGCAGAAGTGTAAACGGGGCATTAGTAAACATTTCTTTAAACTTTGTCAAAGAAAACATCTCAATAAAAAGATCCAATACATTGTCTGACGAAGTAAATTTGTTTTGAAAACTTCCTAAAGCGAATTGTAGAAGGATTTCTCATAGAGGATAAATTAGTTTGACTGTTGGAAATAAAGCTGGCTAACATCCAACGGAGAGTTCATTATGAAGTACTTTCTGGTTATTTTTCTGATAACTACACGAAGCAAGTTCAGCATTTGGAATCTTATTAGGAAAAAATAGAGCGATGTCTTATGCGTTTTTACAGCAATTATTTGACTTATTTGCTCATCAACGCATTGGAATTGTAAACATGTTGTATTTCGTAAACATGCTGGATGAAATGACGCCCTATTGTTTATGAACTAATAGATACATTCGAAAAAAATTGTGTTTTAGAAGAGCAAGTCGTGGTGGTAGCCGAAAGGTTTTTGCGAAATCTTAGGTAATATGTACATCTAATGATTTTTAATTAAATTTTATTACATGAGAATTTAATATTTTTTGTCTGAAAGTACATTGGTAATAACTATTTTTTCATAAAACTTTTTTTCTGATAAATTTACGTATAAGCTTTACGTGGCCGTATTTTTGTTACAAAAAAATTATTTTTATTGGATCTCGTCACCCTACTTCTAGGGAGAAAGTAGGAATATAGGAAATTTCTTGTTAATATCCGTTGACGTAAATTTGTAAGTAAGAACATAAATGTTTTTCATACAAAAAAGCAGTATGACGAACATATTGAGCATCTTCCGAAGCAGGTTTTAAAACAGTTGTCTTCCCGTTCAAAATATCTTATGGTCAATCCAATTTTGATTCCATTTTCACAAATACGTTTGTTTAATAATTATAACCTTTTTTTTTGTTGTCCAGTAAATATAAATAACTTTATTATAATTTGAGATTCATTTTATGCACCTAAAAAATCAGTACTTTACCTGTTTTAAATTAATACAACGTTGAATTATTCGAATCTTAATTATAATCATCCCTATTCTTTGTATATTTAAAAATGATTGAATTAAAATCTTTTTTGATGGGCACGGTTCCTAATATTCATAGAATCATCGTATTTTCTATTCAGCAATCTAAATTACGAACATTAAGAGGTTTTTGTTTACAAGATTATTTAGAGCAAAACAGTTTCAAAATTAAGAACATATTCTGTTCGAGTATCGGCGCAATAGCGGTATTTTCAATTAAATTGATAGTTGCTTGTGTTTTTGTTTGTTAACGTTTGCTTCAGGATATTCATGGCCTGTACAGATTCCCAGCACTGTGTGACCGACGGAAGACCCACATCACTTCCACGGATTGGACTGAATTGGGAGTTATTTGGGTCATAGTTTCCTTCGGATACTGATTCCGTTATTACGGATTGCACCTTCAAGTCCTTCTCCCCTTCAATCCGATTTCGTAGAACAACGGTGCCCAGAAGTTAGACGATTATGCATATTGGAGTTTTTCGTTCCCAACCAGGCTTCCCAGCAGTACTGCTTTTCAATGACATCCGCCACGAGATAGCATGAACTGTCGGAGCGCAAAGTCGAAAGCCCAGTCTACAATATGTGTGAAGCATACGCCGAACTGTAATGGCAACAGCGCTCGCATGCCTAAATGAATGCTGTCACTGAGACAGTTTGTACTCGCCAGATTGATGAGAGTATTCTATCCGGAGAGTAGTCAAACCGAACGGGCTGTTTGTATCCTGTTTCTTTCTGTTCGCTCATTCGCATAAAATGTTACGGAGACAGCCTTTGAAAATCGAAGACATCCTTTGATTTTAAGGGCATTACTGTTACGAAGGGCTGTCGCAAGCCGGCTGTCTCATCAATGTCTCTTGAAGCAATAAACCGGCTGTTTCTGGAGACGAGCCGTGGGTCATAGTGCGCTCGCACTATTTCGGCTGCCTCAATGAAATGGTACTAGTACATACGATTGCGTTGTTGGGATTACCTTTGCAGGAAACTTTAGTAACGTTTCATTACAATACCATTGTGAAATAAAGAAATTGTTTTAGATTTATTTATACTGTCGGCGAAGGCAATGAATTTTAATAACTAACGAATATTAAAAGATAAACACTGAGTTTTGTGTAACGGCTCATATATATGAATTTCTAAAGTATTGATCCTTACTGCTTCCTTCTTATTCCTAAAGAAACAGATACACTTCCATTCATTAACAATACTCCGAAAATGTCTTATGCACCCTTATTCTGAATAATGACGTTTGATTTTTGGATCGAATCGTAGCTACTTTTCACAACTAATTAATTATGTAGTGTATTTAACGTTACTCCACCAATAGTCGGCACACTTTGGTACCCGTGCCTCACCGATTTCGTTGAAACTATAGAATATGATACTCTGAACCCAAATAAGATGTTTGGTGCACTTTGAATAGTTTTCGACCATAAAATTGAATGGGCAACTTTTATGTTTATATGTGAACATGTGCTTTCAGATTTTCGCTAAAAGTGTTTTAAAAAGAAAAATATAATGAAACCATTATTTTTCCCAAAAGCATCAAATTTTTTGGTTTACCCCAAACTTTGTTACAAATTTAGTATTCTCAATTGTTCTTTTCCACATAGGAATCAATCAACTAATAGCTTAAATTTATTTAAAATAGCTTAAATTTAGTTGTTCATTTAACATTCACATAGGTTTTGCCAGCAGTTGAAGGAATGAGAATATAAAAAACGTTGAGTTCTTAATTTGTTACTACCTTTGAGAACAGATCTTCAATAAACCTCTTTTGTTTTCATAAATATCACAAAACTAGAAAAATAAGTTTATAAGTTTTTTTATGGAATTCAGTGCCTAATCATATAGCTTCATTGCGGCTTAAATTGACTTTCCCTTTGCTCTCATTGCAAGTTTCTAAGTACTCCCCGGACCTTGTAATTGAGCTCTTTTTCGTTGAGGTGGTAGATCTTTTAGTACCATCTACACAAATACAGGGTCCGCAACCATGAAGTTGATTGGGGGAGCTCTCAGATAAAAAGTAGTTCAACAGATGGTTGTTTATGTGAAGAAAAGTTAAGAAGAAATTTTCATCGCAAATCATTTAATCATCGCAAATCATTTAATTAAAAGCCTTCCATTTAGTTTCATCCATATTCGACTTCTTGTTTCGAAATTAAGGGATGATCAGTACCAAAACTGGGAATTTAAAAATTTAATTTTTGAATTTTAAATAAATGAAAGACAAATTCGTGTCATATACAGCTCTTAAATTCTGTTTCTCCTAGGATAACTAAAACAATGAGTTTCTTAGGGTCGGAAATGACTGCTACAATATTATTATTATTATTATTATTATTATTATCATTATTATTATTATTATTATTATTATTATTATTATTATTATTATTATTATTATTATTATTATTATTATTATTTTCATTATATCTTTTATTTATTCCCGGTTTCAAACTTAATTGTTCACCGGGGATTTACACCTACATTTTTCAGAACATAATTTCTTTTTAGAAAGAAAACTGTTAAATATGTGCAAAGAACTCGGCTCTCAGAAAGTTTGACTATTTTGTTACAATATTTATTGATTCCTGATTGATTTTTTTAAATGCAGACACAAGCTACTAAGGCAATTAGATTTTAGAAAATTTTCGACATTATTAGACTTTTAACTGCGGAAGTCGGATCCGAATTAAATTCAATAGTTCGCTTTGCTATTCACGAATAACTTTCCTTTTCCGTGAGGGCGTGAGAGTCGACTCAAACAGAAAACGAAAAATGTGTACGAGAATTGTAGCGAGCGCATATAAACTGGATGTGCTGTTTGAAATTTCAATGCACCGCATCTTCTTCTGCGTGCGGCTCGTGATTGCAACATCTACATTTCCAAAATTGGATTGAGCGTAAAAGCACATAAAGGAAATGATTGAGATACTTCTAGAAGTTTACATGAAATTGTCCTTTTAACTGTAGATATAAATTTGGGCCTCAGTTACTTTTATAGCAAGTTTTGTGGTAAACAACGACATTAAGTTAAAGAATTCAAAATATACTGACACAAGCTTCTACTTGATGAAAGATACGCTTTAACCGAGTTTTAAATTTTACAATGTAAAGTGACAGTTTCAACGTGTGTAAAAGTCGCGAACTTCTGGTAGCTATGACCAAAATAATGTAATAGTTAATATGCTGTTTCTGGAAATAAGATAATTCTATGCATAACAGGAAGAAAATGATTCAGCAGATTATCAGCACAACCCTATATCATATAAGTAACCGTACTATATCCGATTTTTTTTTTGGAATATATTCCAGGGTAATAGAAACACCATACTATTCATATATAGAAGAGAACTTGATATGTATGGAAAGCTTGAGACCACATTACTCAAGAAAGACATTATTACATAACTTGGGGAATTAAAACTTTTTTTCTAAATAAAACAAAATAAACATTCGAATCTGTTACGGGCAACCATGCTGCATTCCACGCTTGGAAACATATTTTTTGGAAGAACCGGAATTTTTCATTCAGTTTTTGCATTCAAAGCTTTGTTGTACGGTACCTGAAAATAAGATGTTTCTGGATGATTTTTGCCTTGCAAATTCCGACTCCAAATTTTTCACTCAAGGTTTTTATTCGATTGGTGGTTCAACGTATAACGAACTTAACGAGCCAGGTTTTGTATGTTTCATTCCTGACTTGAAAGAATTCTTAGTGTCCGTAGTATTGCAGCACTGGCCATGCAAAAATCCCGTAGACTTACAAGTCGACTGCAAAGCTAACGCTAACGAGTATCGAATACGGAATCTTTGATTTGAACATATCTTTCGCTACGAACATTTATTTACCGTTAACATATAAATCTAAAATCTGATTCAATTGGCTTTTACACTCTTATATAAGGAACGATTGCGCCTTTACTATCCTGAAGGAAGAGATAAAGAGGATGAAAATAATGCTCCACGCACATCAGTACGCGCATACACTATGAATGTTACAGCCCACAAACCGACCGCAAACTGCCTGAAAGGAGCACGCCGAACTGACTCAGCTATTAAAAAACATTGCTCTTTAATTAATCGATCTATCAATTCATAGAAGATCGACCAAAATATAAAAATTAACTTTCATTAAAACCAAAGTCCGTTCTTCAATCCGTTTCGTATTAGGAGTTTCGTATATTATTAATTATCAATTATATTGTTATCAATGCCCTACCAACGGTGATTGCTATGCGCAATGATCAACCGCTGCGCAAAGCAATCACCAAAGGCAAAACTAAAACCCACATGCTTGCCTCGAATCTTCATAGCAAACCAAGAGCAACAAATTTGAACCGCACCGGTTACTGTCGCAGACCTGGTCAAGGGAGAGTAATATTTTGCTCTCGACAGAAACAACGCAGTGACTGATACCCGAAGCTTACTGTCGCAACAGCGAGAACTTCATGCTTCTTCGGCTGTCGTGGACCATGACAAAATGTCTTAAGATGGAATGAACTGTCGAACGAAGTGAATGACGGCAACGTTGGCTGTACAGAACTATTTGTCTAAGGGCTGTCGTGATGAAACCTATCACAAGGCTGTCATGGAAAGAGTAGCATGACATCCTCAATAATAATGTCGCGCGGCGGTACATTTGGGAAGCCTGTTCCCAACATCAACCACAACCATCGAACTCCAAAGTCAATTCAATGTATTCTCTCCCGTTTCACTGAAAATATGTTATCAAGGGTTAACTAGTTCCGAACTTTGTTGTGTTAAAATGCTAACCTGACTTTTGAGTCTTCAATCAGTCGGAATAATTTCTGTAAATTTCATTATTTTCACAACTGATTTGTGATGAAGTTGTTAATCAGTTTCTTCAGCCAAATTTATAAACTGTAGGTATTGTTTCGTAGCAACTTCTATGTTGCGTTGCCAGATAATTTAGTTTTTAAGATGTTTACATTTTCACGACGAAACAGAAGAATGGGCTAGGCCAACTAATTTATTTAGTGAACCGAAAAAAAATCATCCGTTTGTATAGGACCTAGGGGTATTATTATTTGTATTTGGTTAAACTGTGTTGGAAACCGGCCGATTACCTTCCTTCTGTTTTCGATAGCGGCTTGAATATTGGGATTTCCCATGGAAGATAATTATTTTAGCTTACTTGCAAAAAAAATTCTACGCCCTTGCGAGCAGCCTTCCGGCAATTAACCGGAATATTCGCCATGGCGGACGAAAATAAGCGTGTATGCATCCAACGATCGCTTCGAGAAGTAGATTCAAAGCCAGATCCAGCCAAAACACCCCGTTTTTGCCGTTATGTTGTTTCGTTATGAAAATGCTTTCGTACTATTAATTATCCCGTTCACGGCCAGTCCGGAACGAAAGAAGAGCGACTTTGACAACCCCTTCTCTCTCGCTGATTGTCAGTCACAACAGCACCTTCTTGAGGAACTTGATGTGTGAAATAAACTTCACCTCGGGGCTCACTTCTTTCGTGGGGACGTAAAAAATTGCCCTGCCGTGGCCATCCAGGGTGAGGTAGGTCCCGTCGTCCATCATCACCGCCAAAAAGATTTAGTAATTTTTTAGATTATTAGTTAAAACTATTTTTATTGTTGAAGTTTATTTAATTACAAAAAAATTGTCAGGTCGTACATGGTCTGTGTGTTCAGTTCAAACTAACAAAAAAATCTGATCTCCTCGTTATAGAAACAGAACTTGGAGCGCAAAAAGGGTTGTGCGATATTGCCACGTCATGACACTCTACCTATTTTTTTGTACATCTCGAAATAATGTTACACAAAATGCTACAGTGTTGATTTTCTCGCAATTAAAATTTGTTTTGAGCGCAACAAAAAGTACAAGCATCTGTACTTTAGCATTCAGCATAAAAAGAACGTGCTGCTATTACACACACATGACATTTGTCGGAATGACGCTATCTGCTTTCTGTCAAAAGTTACGGTGGGTGCCGGCAACCGAACACCTTCCCCTATGTATCGTATGTTTTCAATATACGGCCGTGGATTAATTTTATTCAAATTCTATTGGCTAACCGTCAGCTTCGTTTGAAAGAAATCGTAGGATTGCATATTGAGCACATCTCTCTTCGGTCTGTCTGCTAGCTTTCATTTCTTTTTAAAGTATGATACACAAAATTGGCTGGGCGAACAGAATAAAAACAGCGCGACCAACTGAAAAACTCGATTTTCAAAAGTCTTCAAAAATTCGGCAACAAATAACGTCTGCAGCACTTTATAAGAAATCTGCAGACCTGGCATTTCTTTAGCGTAGTGAAATCACAATGGGACTGATATGCGTAGAATTTTGCCTATTTTGATACATTTCTAGACATAACTGTCCCATCATGAAAAATAGCTATAATTCAATTAACAAACGAAAACATCGACAGGCAAAAAAAAGAGTGTTGGTTCTAAGTATAGTTTTTGACAGAAGAGATTTGTTTTCATTTCATCATTTTCTCCAAATAGAAATCTTCGCATTTCTCTCAGCTATCTGTTTTAAAATATGGGGCAATAGGATGTAGAACGGCAGTATTCCCCCGTATCAAATAACCTCACAATCGATCAGAGCCAGGGTTTATAATATTAATTTACCGGTGAATTAATATATAGTTTCCATTGTATTGTGAGCGAACAATTTCACTGCTCACAAACAGGATGCCTTGCCAGCCAAAAAGAAACACAAAGAAAACACTAGTGGAAGCAATTATATCCCACATATACGCAGATTTCTGTAGCGTAGTGAAATTTCTCTCTCGTGGTCTGAACATCGTTCTTCTCGCAAAATAATTAATAGCAAGCGAGCTATCTTCACGGGGCTAAAAAGTGATGAAGATTATATATTCAGTTTTCGCTAACAGACTGATGACTGGCTCTCCGAACGCGAACGGCTGGTAATGATGACTTTATGCCACGAAAACTGTTGCATACAACTTATTAGATTCGTATCAAATTAAAAGAGGATAGGAATTCTTTGTTTTTACTTGACCATTATAAACAGAAGTAGCAGGAGCGCAGCATTAGCAATGGCAATCTGGTGATCTCAGCAAATACTGCAAACAAATAAACGCTTTGTTTACTGGCTGCCAGTGGGAAACTAGCTCCTGCACTCTTGTTACTTCCGTAAATCAAATTCCTGCTAAATAGCGTTTAATTGAGTTTAATCGCATAGTGCAGGAATAGTAGGACGAAAAATAAGTCTTTTAATCAGTATACCGCATTGAACATTTTTTCATTGAATTTTCATTGCGTATTGCTATGAGCTGTGAGAGCTGTGAAGAACACATGTCCCCATTACAGCAAAACCTTTATTCTATTAGACGCTCTAGCGGTGACAGTGCACACAAAATGAATTCTGTAAAAATAAATGTGGGGCGCGTTTAGACCTCAAAGAAACATTCAACAGTTAAGAGCCAGTCATAAGTCTGTTAGCGAAAACTGATTATATAATCTTCATCTTCTTCTAGCCCTGTGAAGATAGTTTGCTTACTATGAATTATAGGTCTAAACATTCTCTCTTACCGAGAGAAAGAGAAACAGTAGTAATAACAGTAATTGATGGTGAAACTATTGATCGCGTTGGAGAAATGAAGTATCTTGGAGTCATAATTGATGAAAAATTAACATTTATTTATTGAATTAATAAAATTAAACGATTAAAACCCGCGACTTTCGTAGCTTGGTAGTTGGTGAGGATTGTTCCACGGTAGGCGCCGTAGAGCGAAGCGAATGAATCTGCGTTGTATCGATTCGATTCTATGAGCTCCGTTTATGTAGTGAGGGTTCCAAACGACAGAACAGTACTCCAGGGATGAACGAACAAGTGAGCAAAACAGAGATTGCTTGAATGTCAGTTGCTCATCGAGAAAGACACCAGGTTTTCTTCAACGACAGTTGTTGAGTTTCGCCGAGTGGTGTAAAGTAAATCGTATGAAATTGAATCCGGACAAATGCTCGTTCTCGAAGAAGAAAGAGCAATTTCATTTTGATTACTTTCTGGAAGGATCCCCGATAGTCAGAACGACGTGTGTTAAAGACCTTGGTGTCTTTCTCGATGAGCAACTGACATTCAAACAACACATCAGCTATTTCGTTTCTAAAGCTTCTCGCAACCTAGGATTTGTAATGAGGATGGCTAAACATTTTACAGACGTGTTTAAAATCCCTGTTTTGCTCACTTGTTCGTTCATCCCTGGAGTACTGTTCTGTCGTTTGGAGCCCTCTCTACATAAACGGAGCTCATAGAATCGAATCGATACAACGCAGATTCATTCGCTTCGCTCTACGGCGCTTACCGTGGAACAATCCTCACCAACAACCAAGCAACGAAAGTCGCGGGTTATTAATCGGTCTCGATGCACCACAAGTTCGTCGAGATGTTGCACGTGCTTTATTGATAGCAGATGTTTTGACCGATAGGATTGACTGCCCTGCTTTGCTCCGCGAAATTAATATCAACGTCCGACCCCGGGCTCTTCGCAACAGTGCATTTCTTCGACTTCCTTTACGGTGAACTAACTACGGTGCTAACAATGCTATTATTGGCTTGCAGAGGTCATTCAACCGCGTTTCATCGGGATTTGACTTCAATCTATCACGCAGTAGGATACTTGGAATATTGTGTCTGTTGATTATACCTAAATAAATAAATAAATTAGAAAGTCGGTCATTTTAGTGTAGTCAGCTTTATTATAATTATAGCTGATGATGTCGGTCGTGTTGTAGCCATCTGGTGGAAGATTAGAGTTGAGCACAATATGAAGTGGCGAGTGTAGTCAGCTTTATTATAATTATAGCTGATGATGTCGGTCGTGTTGTAGCCATCTGGTGGAAGATTAGAGTTGAGCACAATATGAAGTGGCGGGTGATGTCGAATAGATTTGACCAAAGGAAACGGTGAGGCACTAATTATAGGTGAGACATCTGCTCTGCTCGAGAAGCATAGATCCAGCATTCGGTCGTTTTCGTTTGCTACAGGATTCGATTGGCGAAGTAAGTTGACACTATAACCGTCGAGCAAGGTCGTAATGCCAACATGGAATGTTGAAAGCGTCGGATCAGCGAAAAAGAATCCACCGGAAGTTCCTTGCCATTTGATTCCGGGAAAATTGAAGTCTCCAACGATTAAATATCTAGTTAGTTAGTTAAAATTTTTCAGATTTTTTTTTTTTTTTACGTATTACGAAGATTGTAATTTCTTTTTGTTTATTTATATTATTGTGAGACGTATTAAGTTACTGTGTTCGGTATGATGGTAGATTTTTAGTTTGTTTGAGAGTTGAAAATAATGAGCAGTCTACTAACATTTGAGCCTCGCGCGCGAAGCAACCGTAGCATTCAGTATGTTAAGTTTGACTTTTGAACTTGATCGCAAGGTTTGATTAGTAATTTTAGGAATAGATTGCGGAAACTAATTGGGATCGACAGTTGTTGATGGAATTGAGCTTGGCTCTGCTCATCCGCAGTCTCGTTACTCCATCGTAGCTGATATTTGTAGCGAATAACTGGTCCGGCGGAAAGGGTCAGGTGAATTTGGGTGTACGTTATTTGGCCGAATTTTGCTTGGCATAACTTTGTTTGGCATAAATTTGTTTGGCATAACTTTTGTTTGGCATAAATCTATTTGGCATAATGTCGTTGGGCATAAAATAAAAAATATATTCTGTTTCATTTGGCATAATTGTTGTTTGGCATAATTTTCATTTGGCATGATTTCAATTGTGCATATTTTCTTTTGATTCGTTTTATTCTGGGAGTAATTAAAAAGGTTGTAATACATAACGGCCTGAAACACTTGGATTATAGGTCTTCCGATTAGTGATTGGACGACTCGGACTGCGTTACCTCGGCGGCTTGGCGCCGCCGAGGTTGCCTTGTCCTCGTTGTGGTCTAAAACTAGAAAATAAATTCTAAAGGCGGCTTCGCCGCCTTGCGGTTTTTTTAATGCGAGGCCAAGGGATAGCTCCTAGCTTTGAATAGACCGGGCAAACGAGTGGATTACAGGTTTGTGTGCGGGGGCCGCCGCTTCCGACGGCGGGTCGGCGGCCGACTCAGCCGGCGTCGCCTCGGTGGCTGAGTGCCACCGAGCCTCCTTGGCTTCGTTTATGTGGCTGCGCCACATTGATAGACACATGACAAAGCCATTCACTGAAGAATCGAGAGTAAGAATCGAGCACTAATCGGAAATACTCCCAGAATAAATAGAATATCTAAAGAAAATATGCACAATTGAAATTATGCCAGATGAAAATTATGCCAAACAACAGTTATGACAAATGAAACAGTATGTCTTTTTGTTTTATGTCAAAAGACATTACGCCAAACAAATTTATGCCAATCAAAAGTTATGCCAGTCAAATTTATGCCAAATAAATTTATGCCAAACAAAATTCGGCCAAATAACGTACACCCCATTCCAATAAAACAACAAGGCTCACGCATCCTCAAAATCGACAAAGTTCATAAAGCAGGTATATTATATTATATTATATCATACACCGTGAAGCATGTATACTCATCTTCACAGCTTCGTTCATCAAATTTCTGATCAGAGCTAATTGGCTCAAGTGGCACATTAGTTGGTTACGTTACTATATTATATTACTGTATCCCCGAAACCGGAAGTGAAAACCGTTTGATCTTTGAGATTATTTCAGTCATCTCCGAAAAAAGTGAGCGAAGAGAAAAAGTTCGTTTCGTCGGTAACGTCACTTATATCATTAGATCTACGGAATCCGGAGTTCCAGGAAAATGATCTTCAAACTCGATCAATGAATAAATAGTAGCTTTCAGTAATTCTATATGCTTTCTTGAACTAATTAGTTCTGATTCCTGATTCTGTAGAGCCATTTAGACTCGATATCTCAATATAAAATTCTGATAAAGGTAATCGAATTAGAGAAGGATTTGCTCGGATTGGTAAATTATTTCTTTTTGAATCAAAGGTTAAATATCTTGCACCATCACCACTTAGGTTTTTTGGTTGTTCGAACTGTTGGTATGCAACAAAACAACCAAAATTTTTAATAGTTCATGATCGATTTTCTCTATTCAATAGTAACAATATGTTATCAACAATTCATTATTAATGTGCAATTGTTAAAAGGCAACATTTGATTAGCCATGCTATTAATCGATCCATTTTTGAAGCAGAGCCTCGTATACCTTCAATTACTGGTAATTCGACAATTCATGATTTATTTATAGGCACTTTTGCTGAAAATGGTATAAAGTTCATGATTGCTCACAGTAATTTTACATTTTGCCGAGATGATTACTGAGAACTCGGCTGTGCGAATATCGACAATTTTTGTCGAGATTTAGCATTTAGATTTAAGTGTGTAGGATACTATTATATTCAAACGCAATTTTTTACAATGGGCTACTTTATTTGTATTTCAGCTATAAAAAAAACGGAATTAGGAACGCCAAACCAATCAACACCAGCGCGTCGAAGTCGACGACGATCGGTGACTAGGTCTCCATCGCCAGTGAAAGGAGAAATTTCAATCCTTGAGAGCGTAAGTGAAGAACCCGAACACATAGAAGCTACAGACGTGTCTAGTGTTCCGAAAAAGCGTCGAACGGGATCGATTAATAGATCACCATCCCCAGTGAAGACTATTGATGTGAAGCGTCTAGAAGTACTGGAAGAGGAATCCGATCCAGTAGCTGTAATAGAGAAAGTTGGGGTCCCCATCAATGAAACTGAACCTGATTCTCCAGAGAAATTTTTAACACCAACAAAACAAACGATCCCAACCAAACATTCGACTTGTAGTTTAACAAAAACAGAATCGATCACTCCGACAAAATCTCAAACGGTTGTTCAAACAAGTCCTACCGTTTTAAGTCCAGTCAAACCCGCAATCATGAGTCCAACAAAATCAACAGCTTCTCCAACAAAGATTATTGCTACCAGCACGACGATCACATCTTCTGAAATGAACCCTGCATCTAAACAAACTGATCTTAATGAGGCAACTGTTGAACCTTCGGTTCAAGAGCCATCTTCGAAATATTCTGATGAATCTTTTGTAGAGGATCAATCTTCTGGACCGCAAGAAGATGCCGTAGAATTAACTAATAAAGCACTAACTGGAGAAATATTAGAAACGAAGAATGATGTTCACACTCCAGAAAACGAAAAAAAGGTAGTTAGAAAGTTTCATATACAGAATATAAATTTTATGTGATGTAGTGTTATTATAATCAACGTAATTCAATTAATTATACAATTTTTCATAGCCTACAACTGAGGAAGAGGGCCAAAAACCCGTTAAACGTAAGTCATCATCACCTACTAAGGAATCAATTAAGACTCCTCGACCAAAAACTGCACAAACTCCAATTACATTTGTGGCTGAAGAAAATGAACCAGAAATCGACGACAATAGATTGACACTCAGTTGGTGTATGTATGAAATCGTTCGATTAAAAATTTAATTTTAATTAATCTTTATTGCATTTAGTTGATTCGGATCTCAATATGGAAATCGATGACAAAACATTGGATGCTGCTAGACCACTATCAGAAGCTGCATTGGCACTGATATGGGCAGGAGCACGTGCTAATATGGGTGTAATTAAAGGAAAGGTGGCATTCGAAGTTCTTCTCACTAAATATAATGAAACTAAAAAGGTAACTGAAGAACCTGTGACTAATGAATTCCGCGTAGGGTGGTCGACGTCCAAAGCAAATTTGCAATTAGGAGAAGACAAGCATTCATTCTCCTATGGCAGCGTTGGTTCGAAAGCAAATAATTGTGAATTTAGTGACTATGGTATTGTATATAAAGTTAACGATGTTATTGGAGCGTATTTAGACATGGATTCTAACCCGTGCAAAATTGAATATACCGTGAACAACATTAGCCAAGGGGTGGCATTCGAGTTTGATTCTGCCGAACTTGATGGACAACCACTTTTTCCTCATGTTTGTAGCAAGAATATTGCTTTCAAGGTCAACTTTGGGCATCTAGGGCGTAGCCTACTCAATGATCGAGATTTATTGAAAAAAACAGAGTTTGATGCAAAGGAGAAAGCACCTGAAGAAAAGGTTGACGATAATATCAAACAAATTGTTAATAAAGAAATTGCTTCTTCGGCTAATCCTGGTGAAAGTGAAGAAACGCGTGAAGCAAATACTTCATCGCAGCATCCTGCTTCCGAAAAATCTGACATCTCAATCAGAGAAAAGGTGCTTTACTTTACTTTTCATAGCTAATATTTGTAATATCGATTGTATTCGTTAAATTGTCATTGCAGTCAACTGAAACAGACGATGAAGCAACAAACAACAGCCAAGATCCTCAATGTATCAACCCAGAATTTATTTATATTGATCATGTTCCGAAAGAGCATTTAGTTCCGGGCATTCATCGGCCAGAAGGACGACAAGATTGCGAGGTATGTATTTCAAACTTCTTATCACATGCTGAATTTCATGAAATTAATAAGATTGTCCAAATAAACACATGTGAAATTCGTCAATTCTAAATTCGTGGTATCGTTGTCGAAACAACTATACGAAATTGTTCGAAGAAAACCAATCAAAAATTCATTCGAATTTGAAGGTATATCATTCCAGCTTCTTGCGTTGAATAAGTCGGCATAACTGAACTAAGATGTTTGTTGTGTTAACTTTTTCACGGTTGTCAATCAGTGAAAGCTCAACTAGTTTATACAAGATTCTTTAATAATTGCAACAATAAGTGACTATCCACATAAAATGATCTGCCAATTTTTTATCAAACTGAATCGTTATTGGTCTTTGTTGCGATTCCTTGATACAGCGTACAGAACCATTGCATGGCTGGTGCTACGATCCTACTGACACTAAGAATCCTTGCCGGTCGACAAGTGGCTTGATGAATAGACATACTGAACAGTCATTATTTTCAAACTTGTGCGATGCTATTCCAGCTTTTATTAAAAAACCTGTTTCAATCCGAATAGTACCAAATATCGTACACCCCTTAGGAAATGATATTGGAAATAGATACCATTACAGTTTACATAAAAGGAAAAAATAAGAATAAGGAACCTTACGCAAAAACAACCACTCCTCAGACTTATCCATAGGTGTTGAAAAATTGGTTATTTGAAATGATATGAGTTCTAGAGTTTGAAGTGAGCAAGTAATGCAACCAGGAAATAACATATGTTACCAATTTTATATTGTAGTGACGCTCTTAATACTAACACAGTAAAACGCTCTCGAACACCCCTTGCCGTTTGACAATGAATAAGAAAACTACTGGGATTGCGCAGTTACAAATGAGAACACGAATGAAGAAGTTGGATAGTACGTCGCGCTCGTCTCTCATTTCACGGTTCGTGGAACATTGGTGACCCCGACGTGATTATTGTTTTCGATAACGTAATCGCGCGTAGTAATAAAAATGCTGGAGGACAATAACGGAAACGACCCTAAACAAATAGCGACACTCGCCGCCGGAGCTACCTGTTAATTCAGTTAAGTTTCAGGTCTCTTCTGTGACCGGGACTCACCTGCCGGAATGATGAGGACCATTGTTATTCACTTTAGTTTCTATTTTTCAATTTTCTATCTCTATCGAAGCTAGCCCTACTTTGATTCTAATTTGTTCTCTCAACACTACCGTTAGTTGTGTTTTACCACATCACCGCACAAATTGATCAAACTGTTATATGCCACATAGCGGATTTGATTGCAAATTCTCCCAATGCAAACAAATATGACGTGGTCAAAACGAGATTAAAATCTCGCTTTTAAATCTCGACACAGGGACGTTTGGAACCGAATTCGGTGATATGCGACCGACACACCGACGCATCAAAATCAATTCCCATTACATTTTTTTTTGTTTCAATTATAGAAGCTTAAAATTAAGGTTATTCGCCTCTTCAGGCTAGAACAACTCTAAGCCTATGTGCGGGGTCAAGAAACCAAGGTGGGCTGCGTGATAGGCATCGACTAACCCATCACGGTATGCCCGTCCCCAATGGATTTTTTTTTCTTCAGAATTGACAAAGCGCCAGGCTCGCATGGATTGGTATGACGTGGACTAGCCGTCGTTGAAATTCGTTCTCGACAATCTCGCTTCGTCTCACAAGTGCACTGAAAGAGGCGTCGTTATTGATGATTTAATGAAAAGATAGGAGTGAGTGGGTATGTACAGTGAAAATGATTTGCTTGTCCCAAGATTCATTTTCTTGATTCATTGTACATTTTTACTCATTCGGTCAATCACGAAGTGCAAATACGGGCGATCTACTTCAGCTCATATCAGACCCCCGAACAAACTTCTCAATTTGGCGATTGTGTCTGCAAAAGTATGCTCTTTCGGTGTTCTCGGTAGAATAAAAGAGACGAACCTTTCGTGCTCAGATGTTTCCAGCTTTCGGAGCAGCAATCTGACCTTCGCTTGATCGTCCAACCGAGCAGCAACCTTTTCGAACAGCTCGTCGTACCTTGTGAACCAGGCTGCAAATGTGATGCTACTCTTCGATATTCCCAGCAAGACAATCGACAACATGTTCCGGATTGGGTGCTGCAACCGCATGCACTTCTGAGGACCTAATTTACCTAATGCAGGTCTCTTGTGACTGCTGACTGTGCTGCTGTTGACGGAGAACTTGTATCATCAGGTGTAAACACTGACAAAGGAGCTCATCCGTAGCTGCAGGAACTTGCTGTTGTTGGCCTTGTTGCTGAAGAAAATCATGCTGTTGTACATTCGGGATACTACCTTGATTCCCGGGATAACCGTGTGGCGCTCTCAGATTTTTTTTAGGTTGCCACATCTATCTTAGATATTCTATCAAATTTTCAACTTGATACCTGGACGCTGTATTGAGTATATCTGCGATTGTGCGTGTCCTCGATTTTTTACAATTTTCAAAATAGAATCAAATTTGTAACAACGAGTTTGCATTAAATTTGTGTTAAAAACGGTTTGAATGGTGCGACGATATTGCAAATGTATGAAGAGTATTTCGGCAACGAAACTCTGAAAAAAGCATTCGTTTATCAGTGGCACGAACGTTTCAGAAGTGGCCTTGAGTCTGTGAATGAAAAAGAAGACAATGTTCACAGTTTTCATTGATCACATGGATGTTGTGTATCATGGTTTTTTTTTCCACAAGGCCAGACCACAAAGAAAAAACCTGTTTTAATCCACCTGGTGGTGTAATGATGCCTTTCGCATGTACATATAATATTGTGGTATTCTATTCAAAAAAATTCTCTTCGAGTTTTGAAAGAAACCAAGAGATTGTTTATGCATAACATACAGAATAAAACAGTGCTTTGATTGCGTAAACCATCCTTAAGAAAACGAAATGGGTTCACTATTATATGCAATTTCCGGAATCCGGAACCGGATACTGGAAACCAGGATAGCCGGAATCAGTTTGTTTAGTTGCCTACTGATAATGACTATCGATTTGTGTAGTTTTGAGACCAGTTTAGAAAATTTTGTACGTTTTTTGTTTCGCCGGTTTTAGTGACGGTGTACAATATTGAACACACTTTACCCTATAATTCCGGAACCGGAAGAAGTCGGATCCGGATGAAATTCAGGAATTCCGTATGGGACCGGAAGACCTTTCATTTGAATCGAAGTTTGTGGAAATCGGTCAAACCATCGCTGAGAAAAATGAGTGAGATCCATTTTGTTATATGTGACCACTATTTCCGGTACTTCCGGAACCGGATACCGGGAACCAGGATAGCCGGAATCGGTTTGTTTAGTTGCCTACTGATAATGACTAACGATTTGTGTAGTTTTGAGACCAGTTTAGAAAATTTTTTACGTTTTTTGTTTCGCCGGTTTAAGTGACGGTGTACAATATTGAACACACTTTACCCTGTAATTCCGGAACCGGAAGTCGGATGCGGATGAAATTCAGGAATTCAGTATGGGATCGGAAGACCTTTCATTTGAATCCTAGTTTGTCAAAATTGGTTCAGCCATCTCCGAGAAAACCTAGTGAGATTATTTGACACATACACACACGCACACACATACACACACACACACACACACACACACACACACACACACACACACACACACACACACACACACACACACACACACACACACAGCCATTGCCCCTCCCTCCGGGCCAATTTTCACTGGTCGGTTTTTCAAGTGATTGCATAACCTTTCTATATGAGAAAGGGAAAACGTAAAAAAATTTCTAAACTGGTCTCAAAACTACACAAATCGATAGTCATTATCAGTAGGCAACTGAACAAACCGATTCCGGCTATCCTGGTTCTCGGTATCCGGTTCCGGAAGTACCGGAAATAGTTGTCATATAACAAAATAGATCTCACTCACTTTTCTCAGCGATGGTTTGACCGATTTCCACAAACTTAGATTCAAATGAAAGGTCTTTCGGTCCCATACGGAATTCCTGAATTTCATCCAGATGCGAATTCCGGTTCCGGAATTATAGGGTAAAGTGTGTTCAATATTGTACACCGTCATTTAAAATATTTTCGGATGCAACAAACATGTTCTGCATAAACAATCTCTTGGTTTCTTTCAAAAATCGAAGAGAAAAATTTTGAATAGAATACCACAATATTATATGTACATGAGAAAGGCATCATTACACCACTAGGTGGATTAAACCAGGTTTTTATCAATCGGTTTGCTATTATAAATTACATTAAATAAAATACATTTATTTTGTACATGATCTTATAACTATTTCAGCTTTGTTTGTATCAGTTTATCACTTTTATTCAGTGTAATATACATGGCTATTGGTTGAACTCATGGAAGAGGAAGGAGTCTAACATAAATAAAATATCAAATTGGAACTCCAATTGTCTTAAAGAAGTT
The DNA here is from genome assembly GCF_030247185.1 of Malaya genurostris. NCBI lineage: Eukaryota > Metazoa > Arthropoda > Insecta > Diptera > Culicidae > Malaya > Malaya genurostris. Next base: position 190,498,463 of record NC_080571.1, on the reverse strand, counting down.
TCATGTAAGGAAGGTCACGACAACCAAGAATGACATTGGATAGTCTACCTTGACATTGGATAGTCTACATTGACATTGGATAGTCTACATTGACATTGGATAATCTACCTTGAGTACGCAAGCAATTTATTAGTTGAGATCTGACATCACGATACTCCTCGCATGTCAAAACGACATGATCAATATCGCGATAACCTTCGCCACAAGCACAATGATTAGTCTTGGAAAGTCCAATTCAAAAAAAATGTGCATCTATCGTGTAGTGATTGGACATGAGTCTGGACATCACACGAATAAAGTCCCTACTCACATCCAGTCCCCCTGAATAATATTTTAGGAATATTTGAGTGGATCCACCGACCCAGATCATCTTTATCCCAAGAAGCTTGCCAGCTGGCAAGTGTTCTTTGGTGAGACGCGCTATAGAATTCGTTGAAAAAATCGGTTTCTCATAAATTTCACCCTCAATAGTAGTTGCCTGGAATGGATCAATGAGCCGTTACCCAAACTATTGTGATTTGATAATCTTTATTCAATATGTCGTTCAGGCACTGTTTTATTTTGCCCAAGAAAAACGGTTCATTTTTGCCAGCAGCGTGAAGAGAAAATAATGGTTTGGAGATAATGTGACGATTACACTCAAGCTATAATGAACTACTGCTAACTCTGCTATATAAACAGATGCAGGTTCTTGATGCCTAAATGAGACCGAAACATTATTGTTGAACATACCAAACCCAGTAGTCTCTTCAATGCAAGCAATTCGTGATCCGTCCGTGTAAAACATTTTCTGAGAGTCAATATACCTGAACTTACTTGAAAATATTTTTGGGATTTCCATCGAGCGTAGGGAACTCCACGCACATCGCTCTGCATGGATGTGTCGAAAAATAAAGTTGAGTCAGGGACATTTAGGAGGCTGACACGGATAGGAATTAATCGTGAAGGGTTGATTCTCGGTGACATATGGTTAAAATATACTGTCACGAATCTTGTTTGAGAGTGATGCTCAATTAGTCTTTCGAAGTTATTAATAACCAGGGGATTCAGTACCTCACATCATATTAGCAGTGGTGATGAAAGCTCCCAAAAGCGATCATTTAATGGAAGAACTTCCGCCAGAACTTCGAGACTTATTGTATGTGTCGAATGCATGCAGCCTAAGGCGATTCGCAAACAACGATACTGAATTCGCTCAAGTTTAATAATATGAGAGTTTGCAGCGGAACGAAAGCAAACACATTAATATTCCATCACTGAAACTATCGTTGTCTAATACAATTCTATTAGATCTTCCGGATGAGCACCCCACTAAGATCCTGTTATTGTTCGAAGAAAATTTACTCTTTGTTGGCATTTTGTTATCAGATCCACACCCCGAGGTATTTAAAAGTCAAACCCTACCCGATCATTCTTCCAATTATATGAAGCTGAAGCTGCGCGGAATCATGCTTTCTTGAAAAGACGACCAACTGTTTTCTCAGCAGAGAATTCGATAATAGGATGAACAGCCCAAACCAGGCGCGTAGCCAGTGAAAAATTTCGGGGGGGGGGGGGCTTTAGAACATGGGGATAAATCAACACATGTACAATTTATATCACAATGTTTCCCATGGGTTATAATTTTTTGTTTCGGGGGGGGGGGGGGGGGGTTTGAACCCCTAAAACCCCCCCCTGTGTACGCGCCTGGCCCAAACGGACAAGTTATCTAAGGTATCTTGCAATGGCTTTTACAGATCAACAGCTTCGGGTCCAGTAACTGAATCCACGCCATCACCTGCCAATTGTCTTAGTGTGCATGGGTTAACTAGACAGCTGTGAAAGTCATTCACGTAAAAATTATAGAGCAGCGGACTGAGGCATGACCCTTGCGGGAGACCCATGTAGCTAATTTTGAATGTTGTTTAATCGCCTTGTGAAAAATGCATGCGCTTCTCTGACAAAAGGTTGTACAAATAATTATTTATAACCGTTGGAAGTCCATGTTGGTGGAGCATGTCTGAAAGAACACAAATGGAAACTTAATCAAATGCTCCTCAAATGTCTAAAAATACAGATGCCATGCGAAGGCAATCTGGATGTCAGACGAAAGTAATGCAAGGCAATCATTCCTCCTTTTATTTCTACGGAAGCCAAACTGAGCATCTGACAACAAACCGTTCGTCTCGACCCGTGTCGAGACGTCGTTTTTTCGAACAATTTTCTGATGCAGGACAACATTGCAATGGGTGTATATGAGTTATGATTGGAAGCTGGTTTCCCGGCTTTTGAATGGCGATAACTTTCACTTGCCTCCAGTCAGGTGCAACAATATTTTGCTCAAGAAACTTGTTAAACAATTCCAACGAACGTCTTTTTGCGAGGTCGGGCAGATTCTTCACCAAGTTTCATTTAATTCTGTCCTACCCAGGAGCGTTATTGTTACAAGACATGAGTGCTATGGAAAATTCCATAATTGAAAAGTGGGCTATCAATGGAACCATTATTTGGAGAAGACTCCCAAATAATGCTCTGCGTAGGAACAGAATCTGGACAAACTTTGCTCGTAAAATCAAATATCCATCGGTTCGAGTATTCCTCACTCTCATTTCCTACGTTACGATTCCTCATTCGTCTGGCCGTATTCCAAAGAGTGCTCGTTAAGGTAATTCTCTTGACAAACCTTCGACAAACCCGATATAGCCCGAAATATGCTCTTGTACTTGGTTTCTAGAACCAAGATTTTTTCAAAATTCTTGTAAGCATTTTGTATCGCGTGTTTAGCATCTTAGCACTTTTTGTCCCCCCAAGGGTTTGGAGGCCTTCTGTTAGACGATGGACCAAGAAATCGTTTGGTTTGAGCTTGTTCTGCGGCCTCCAGAATCGAACAAACGAGGAAGTCATATTCTTCAAGTAGGGGGAACTCTTCCATTGAGTTCAAGGTACTTGAGATAGTACTTTGGTATTTAATCCAGTCAACATTTTTTGTCATATCATATGGAATATTAACTGAATTAGCAATGCATTTGTTACTGCTAATTGAGATGATGATTGGTGAACGATCGCTACCGTGTAAATCAGGAAATATTTTTCAAGTGCAAATTGAAATCGAGTAGAGATAAATCTAATGCACTTGGACGTGCAGGAGGTCTTGGAATCCGTGTCATGCTACCCATATTTAATACTATCAAGTTTAAATTGTCCAAAGACATCATATTAACAAGATATCCAGCTCTCACATTTTCCGAACAAATCATTGGCAACATCCTTTTTTGCGAGCATGTCGCCCTCAGGCGAGTCCGTATCGAATCTCGTACATAGAAGTAAGGGAGAGAAATGTCAAATTCGTGTGCGCCAAAATAGCAGCGCTGCGCATCCATACAATTGACATGATAGATTGAATGTGATGCTGCGCGATGGCGTTGCTGAACTGAAGATTGATTTCGCTTCAAGCTGACAGGGTCTGAATTGTCGCAAATATTATTGTTACGATATTGATTACAATACTGTTTATTAGAACGAATTAAAAGCTTATGTGCTAATTATACATTTATAAAATATAGAGCACTGGAGGTGCACGAGTATGTACATCATCTCTCTGACTATCAAGAAGAACTGAACTAGTCTGATCTCATGTCCGGTCACCAATACTAAAGCCTGCATCTGTCATACTGACGCCTGTCAGTTGACGAGCGAAGATGGTGAAGTCGATAATGTGGAGTCCTGCCAACAATTATACACTAAGGTCTCTTTTTACACGGGGGTGTAAAAGAAAACCGTATTTTTGATATTTTGAAGGGTTAACCCCAAAATTTATGCAAGTGCACATAACTGTGGAAAATGTAACTATTATTTCACAATAAGAACGGAAATCTAAAAAACAGTCTGAGGTTATGAGAAGGGTCCAGTCATACTTGATAAAACACATTGGATGACATATTAAAATTAGAACACTTAGGAAACGCGTTGTACGATAAGCAAATTATTCTAAATGGCTCATGCCTTCTGTATAGTGCATTCATTTGTCAAAAGAAGGATAAAACGTACAATTAGAACCCATAAACACTTTCAATACAAAAAACTTGAGAATAAGTTCTTTTCGATTCCGAAGGTGCGATGTGTAGTAAACACTAACGATCTTAACAGTCATTTTCAACTAAACTGAGTGGGAAAATATGGGTATTGAATGAAGATCTATGCACGCTGCGACAGAATCAAAGGGGAAGAATTTATAGATCTGAATATGGATCAAATTAGAAAAGGTACGTCATGCTGAAAAACTCATTTCGTCGGCGTAAATCCTAATACAACTAGAGCTATATCATACAAATGATATAGCTCTAGTTATAATACTGTACTGCTCGATATGATTAAGAGTTGAAGAGATTAGTAAATTCGACTATTTATTCAACGCTACGAAATTCTCGATGATCAATGACGATGCTAACATCATACGCCACAACTGAGCGGAAGAGGAATCAGGAACAAATTGGCTCAAATGGCACGTTCCCCTTGATATAAATTGAATGATTTTAGTTAACTTTCAAACTTTAAATTAACTCTCATAATCGTTTTCTTACAGACAACCTGTTCCCTTTTTTTACTTTTTCTCAAAAAACAAAAGACAGTGTTTTTTAAACTTTCATCCGAAACCGTGTAAATAAAAACCGTGTTAATTCCGGAATCCGTGTAAAAAAGCCGTGTATAAAAAACCGTGTGAAAAAAAACCGTGTAAAAAGAGACTTTAGTGTATATTAAAGATGATTTGTTATCATTGAAAACGAAACCCGACATCATTCCGTGCGAATTGAAAGCTCCCAGAATCAAACGTGGAGCAGGAAGAGCTTCGACCATTTCAATAAGCTGTCGCTGTCCAACTTGTGCTCTTGGAGGAATATATACCGAAGCAATGCAAATGTCTTTTCCTTTAATGTTTATTTGACAAGCAACAACTTCTGTACTAGAAGTAGGAGGAATGTTTAATCTACAAAAGGAATAACATTTCTTAATTCCTAAAAGCAGTCCACCATACGGAGAGTCTCTATCGATACGTATAATGTTAAAGTCATTTAAATTTAAAGCTATGTTTGATGTAAGCCATGTTTCGCACAAAGCAAATACATCAAATTTTCGACTATGCAACAAAACTTTAAATGAATCAAGTTTTGGCATGATGCTTCGACAATTCCACTGCAGGACAGTGATTGAATCATTTGCGGCGAATGATAAATTATCCATCAAATGATACAAAACCTGAGAGAACTGGCTATTGAGCTGATAACTGCTTCAAAAATGTTCTAGCTATTGGAAGGAATACCGATATGATGGTCTTTAGAGGTTCAGAAATTTCTGAAAACTTTAGTAATCCTGTTGGTGAATGTGAAACGGAGCCCACTGGATTACTGTCTTTTCTTGTGCTAGTTCCTGGATTGGTTTGTGAATTTGACAAACCAGGAGGCACAGTTTTTAGTTTTAAATTAGGGTTTTTTTAAATTTAACACGGGGATCTTTTTTGTGAAGGTGTAATTATAGGTGTCTTTTTTAGTAATTTGGAGGAGGACTTCTTCCTCTTAACAGAACCTTGAGTAGTGACAAACGAAATACCTTCACTATTTCCGTCAGAGTCAAATTCCTCTGGCTCCTCAAGATTTGAAAAACCGTTTTCGGTTTCCAAAGGGGGGACATCAATGACCGTTTTAAGCATTTCGGCATATGTGCGCTTAGACCTTGCTTTTAAAGAAAGCTTCATTTTGTCTTTACGCAACTTTAATGCAGCGCATACTGAAAGATCATCATGAGGACTCTCCCAACAATAAACACATTTTTCAATTTCTTTATTGCAATCATTATCTGAAAGGGATCTCTCATATTTTACACATTACTACAATAAGTAGCTGTGTGCCCGTTTTTTTTACAGTTCGTGCAATTCATAACATGCGGACCAAAAAGCCGAACAGGAAGACGAATTTTATCGATATAGACGAATATTGAAACGAATCTGAGGGACGCATAAGTGTGTTGCAGTCGATGGGGAGTACTGTAAAGGGGACAATATCCATTTTGATGAATAATCTTGTATTTATCTTGTATCTTGTAATTTTCTGAATAAATTCCGAGAGCTTTTTGATCAAGGTTGTATATGCTGGATATGGTATGAACGGTCGCGATGGAAACGTTGAGATCAACCGTTTTTCGGATTGAGCGGTTCTTGTTGTGTCAAATCCGCACCCTCACAATTTTAATAACGGGGACGGGTATAGCGTGATGGGATAGTCGATGGCTATCACGCAGCCCACCTGGGTTCGATTCCCAACCCCGCACATAGGGTCAGAAAAATTGTCTGGTCCGAAGAGGCGAATGACCTTAAAGTGTTAAAACCTCTATAATTGAAAAAAAAATTTTTTTTAATAAAACCCGTAGCGTCCTCAATGAACTCGGTCGACCAGATCTCGCACGTCGTCGGTCGAGGACGTCTCCTGCTCTTGAGAATCTGCTTAACCTCTTGCGATTGCTATAACAGGGATAAGTCCCGATACTCTTTCATCGTGCGCAACAAACAACCAATATCCGGACAAATGCCAGCATTCGTTATCGTATATATGAAGCTGAAGCTGACATCATTATTTGAACCGATTACGAGGTCTATTAACACCAAGTGCTGTAAAACTTGATTCAATTCAATTAAAACCGAATGTGGCACACATTGACAGTCACCCTACTGCTTCACATTCTAACACACAACCATCGCAGAACGAGTAGCATTCAGTTCTTTATTCGTTTCTCTTCCAATCGAAGCTCAGTTTAACCACCACCGTCAGTTGATCTCTTAAAGTCAAATATCTCCTACTATTGAATGAGAGAACAATCTTCAAATTAACTTCATGTAAACATTTGAATTGGTTCAAGATAATGGATCACCTTTCATCCAGTCATGATATCCTTATCATCCTTTCATCCAGTCATGGTAACTGAAATATCAATCACAAAATAAACATAAATTAATTGTTCCCTCTTTCAGTTTTTATTTTTAATACTTTGGAACACATCTCAATACATTTCAAACAGTCAAAAATTATCGTTTCAAACTTGCTGGTGATAATCGAAATGAGAACCGCCACCCCTTTATTCATAATTCTTGCCGGAGAGAATTGAGGTTATCGAGAGGATGTTCATGCATATTCATTCCAATTTGCTCACTACCAACAGTAAAGACCATTAAGCAGGTAGATATGGGTTCCACACAACTGGCGAACGATGGATTGTAATATTTTGAATATCCGAAGCGACAAAATTCACGAATAACATCAGGACAACCATCAACTTTTTCGAACCGATTTTCACAAACTAAGATGCAAACAAAAGGTATTAAAATTTATTAAAAAGTCCCCGAGAAGTAGTCCAGATCGGACTACCGATTCCGGTATTACAGCGCGATAAGTGAAAAAATTTCAATTTCATTTCATTTCATTTTTTCACAAGTGATGGCGAAACAAGGCATACATTTTTATAAAACTTATTGACAAATTCTTATAGCTGGCAGACCTTGTTAGTGGATGTATGAATCTACTTTGGGACTACCACTCCCCAGTTTTCGATTTTTAAAGCACCGATAATAGTAAAGAAATGCTCCAGAAACGAAGTTCACTTCGATTACTCAGCAACGTAAACCGATTTTCATAAATCATGATTCAAATTAAAGCTCTCGTTGCCTTGAAAGATACTGTGCAATTTCATCCAGATCCGATTTCCGGTTTCAAAATTATAAGGCGATAAATGTCAAAACTTTGAAACCATTATACGAAATGATGATGCAAAATCGCTTCGTGCTGGTACGGAAGAAGAAAATGCAACCGCCTTTTAAATAAAGCACACCACGTGCTTTGTTCAATTCATATCGCGTGCAGGGTTTCCAAATTTAAATCTGTATTTTTCAGGAGAAAAATCTGTAAATCGGTATCGGAAAATCTAAATTCTGTATTGAAAATCTGTATATGAGAAGGATAAGAAATTAAAACGCAACGAAATGAAGTTATGAGATTTTAACCTTAACGTTGTCATTTTGTCATTTGCCTCTTCGGGCCAGAAAAGCTTACTGACCCTATGTGCGGGGTTGGGGATCGAACTCAGGTGGGTTGCGTGAAAGGCGTGAAATTTCATTGCGTTATTAAGTGCGACAATGCAAAATGAAGAAAAATTCTTATTATCTTGACATAGCTTTTCACAAATTGAAAAGGTTATGTTAGTTCATACCCAAAGAAAGTTTCTAATTTGATTCAAGTTTGGAACAATTTTTTTTTGATATTTTCATAAATATAATTAATATGAGAAAGGCATCACTAGTACACCACTAGGTGGATGAAAAAGGTTTTTTAATGGTAAGTTTAAGAGGTAAAAGCTTTTTAACCCCTAATTTATGCTAGGTGCACATAACCAATTTCATTTGATTTTGCGTTTCGTCTTAGACTCATCAGTGCGTAGCAGTTTATGTTGAACTGCTACCTCCGACCTGATGGTTAAACATAAACCGCTAGGCAGACGTAAAGTTAATGCTACTTGCAAAACACTTCTTTGATATTACAACTAAATGTAATATCAAAACTGACGTCCCGAACGAAACCAGTTTTGGCATGCTAGCCGTACAGATTGTGGTAAGTTTAAGAGGTTAAAAGGTTTTTACCCCCTAATTTATGCTAGGTGCACATAACCAATTTCATTTGATTTTACGTTTCGTCTTACTCATCAGTGCGTAGCAGTTTATGTTGAACTGCTATCTCCGACCTGACGGTTCAACATAAACCGCTTTACTTTACTTTACGTCTGCCTAGCGGTTTATGTTGAACCGAATAGGACCATAATAATCAACATTTATAATGTCAAAAAATCAACGTTGGAACAAAAAACAGTAATTTTTTTCGGGGTTCGATTTTTCAATAGTCTTTTTTTTCGGAGTGATTTAAGACAAATTCAGACCCATATATAAGTTGGAATAATTCCGCATTAACTACCCCCTTTTCATAGGCACCTACAATTACCTCCTCCCATGATTACTCTTCTAATCTTCGTTCAGTTGCGCAAGAAGTATCTGTACTCGTTAATAGTAACGATTTTTGCCAAATTTACTTCTTAGTTCCATCATATACAAGGTGAGATGAAAAAACTGCAACCAACTTCAGACTGCTGTCATTTCTAAACCGCTCGTCCCACAGCTGTCAGATTTATTCTAGTGACAGCTCATTATATTATTTACAAGCGCACAAAAGCATTTTGGTGGGAATTTTTCAGAAAAAAAGTTATTTGTGATGGAATTCAAGTGTGATAGTGTGATTGCTTTGCATTTGGCTGGAAAACCACAAGTGGCTATCGTTAGAGCCCTCCAGCATTTAAAAGTGAATAAATCTTTTGTGTCTCGTACCATCGCTCGTTACCGTGATACTGGTAGCGTAGCCCGACGTCAAGGAAGTGGACGAAAAAAAACAGCAACATCGGCAGAAATGGTTCGAAAAGTGAAGAAGCGAATTGAACGAAATCCGCGTCGCAGTGGCCGAAAAATGGCTCGTGAGCTGAACATATCGCAATATGCCATTCGGCAAATATTGAAAAATGAGCTTGGACTAAAGCCATTGAAGTTCCAAAAAGTGCAAGATCTTACTGATGCGCAAAAAAAAGTTAGACTCGAAAAAGCTAAAGAGTTGCTTCGCTTGGCCGAAAGTGGTGAACTGCCGAATTTGGTTTTCTCCGATGAGAAACCATTCGTTATCCAGCAGTTTGTAAACAAACAAAATGATCGTGTTTACTTGCCAGAGAGGTCAGCTGAAAATTTGCAACTTCGGTTGGCCACCAGAACTCAAAAGCCGGCCATGGTGATGGTGTGGGCCGCCATAACAGCCGATGGTCGCTCGCCGCTCGTATTCATCGACCGTGGGGTCAAAATAAATGCGCAAATCTATCGCGAAAATATTTTGGAGGGAGTTCTGAAGCCCTGGGCACGCAAACATTTCGGCCGCAGACCTTGGACATTCCAACAGGACTCAGCACCATCGCACTCAGCACGCGCCACCCAAGAATGGTTAAGAAATGAGGTTCCTCGCTTCATTTCCACCGCACAATGGCCACCAAAATCTGCGGATGCCAATCCGTTGGACTATTGTGCCTGGGGTATTTTGGAAAGCAAGGTTGGCACTAAAAAATACCAAAGTGTCGATCATCTCAAGCAAGCGCTTCGCCGAGAATGGGACAAAATACCGCAGAGCCACTTTCGGGCAGCGTGTGATGGTTTCATTGGCCGTTTGAAGGCCATAGTTCGTGCCAAAGGTGGCCAATTCGAACAAATCTAAACCGATTCTCAAATTTGATGTTATTTCCGACATTTTTTGCTTTCATTCAATAAAATTTAAAAAAAAATGAAAAAATTATGGCGTTTTACTTTGTTGCAGTTTTTTCATCTCACCTTGTATCCCCATTCTAGGGACACTCCCTTCCATCGAAAAAATAGTTTTATGACAATTTCTGAAGAGCAAGAAGTACCTGTATCAAGTTTAATAAGAGCACGTTAAATTATACTGAAGTTATAATGCAACCTACATAAGCATGCGCCAAAATTGTTCATGTAGCGATTGTGGTGCCATATAATAGTAAAATGATTCTATCGCAATTATCCACTTCCCGTATAGAATTGGATTACAGAGAGACATTCGCTCTCGCATTGGTGTCTATTCTCTGTTATTTACCATGTCAGTTTTTTGTTACTGAGGTGATATTCGTCTCTCTTTGATGGCACTGATTGAATCGTGTGAAGAGTTGCTAGATAGCGTTCTTCGACACGATAAAAACCATCCTTGTTTATAAGCGAGTTATAGACAATGATCATGGTTTGACTTTTAATATATTAAAGGGGGATAATGTTGTGAATTAATTGTAGCGACTGAATTAATGAAGCAAATTACTTATCATCGGTATAGTAGGTTCCATACAACAAACAAATATCATTTAGCTAAACGCGAATGTAAAAATATTCTTTTTAATCCAAATAAACATAAAAGCAGCCACCAAGACTGCAATCAAACGTAGATGTAGGAGTCACCGTTGAAATGATTATAATTCTGTTTGAGTTTATCACATACTCGCATTTTTTTTCAATTTTCGTGCTCCAAATATAGCATAAACCTAAATTCTAGTTTTTGTATTTTTTTTTCAATAATAACGTTTGTGACTATTACGGATACATTTTGGTATCCGTAATCACGACACACGAGATCTCAAAAAACGTTCACAACATTACCCCCCTCTACTCCACCTTATTGCTTATCAAAAATCTGTCGAAAATCATTACTAGTTAGGATACCGTTTTACTGTTGCGATTATTTTGTTTTCAATTTTGATATTTAATGTATTATTACTATTTTGGAATAACATTACTTTTATTTTGTCGGTATTAACAGTAGAAAGATTTATAAGTAACGGGCTACCTCAAGGCGATGTGATGTCACCAACCCTGAAATATGGGTTGGTGACATCACATCGCCTTGAGGTAGCCCGTTACTTATAAATCTTTCTACTGTTTTATTTTTTGTATTGAATATTATATTTCTATTTTTCAGAAATTTGTTATCCACATTATTATTTTTGATTGAATGGAGAAATTATGTATAGCTTGTTCTAGTAATGAGTTGTCAACAGTATTAAAAGCGTAAGATAGATCCCAGAATATTACTGCAGTTAAAAATCTTTTGTTTTACCTTATTTATCGAGTATTTGGGGTTAAGTTACTGTTGAATTGTTTTTACGGAATCCGAATGAGGTTTTAGGTATAACGTTATTATTGTCTAGGAAGATTTGTAGTTGGTATAGAACTTCGGTATATTTAGTTTTGATAATGGATGGTATCAATGATATTGGTATTTTGCCTTCTATTGGTATTTACCGGGTATTGGAATGTTTTTATAGGTACATAGCTATTTTTCCAGCATTTGTTAATTTATGTTATTATTACTTCATTAATTACTTTTGATAATGTTCGTGACATTTCGTATGCGATTTTGTCTTCTCCTGGTGATGAGTTTTTTCTCAATAAACAAATGACGATTAATTCGAATTTTTGAATGTTCATCATATTATACTTAATGCAATTAAAAGAAGATTGCAGGGTTTTGATGTCATTTATACCGAAGTGTTTATCTATGAATTGATTAGCTATATTTTTGCCGTCATGTAAGATATTATTTATTTGAGTTTTGTGTTCACCGGTTATTTTGATAATGTTATGTCTTAACAAGCTTGTTTTCTAGTCGACACTAGAAACCAATTCGATAAATTTATTTTGAGTTTCCTCTCGTTTGTTTCTATTGAAAATTGCTTGGTATTTTCTGAATATAATTAAATTTTCTAAGTTTGAGTGTTCATTGACATTCTTTTTTGCTCTTTCCTCTTTCCTAGTTTGGTCTACTGTAATTCAGTTATTTTTCTAAATTTTTTAAATGAATACTAACGAACAGCGTGGAGATGAATGAATGTTAATGAAAGATGAAGTTTTTTTTTAATGATATCCATAAATTACTTAAGTGATTGACAAATAAAAGCGGGTGTCAATACTTCAATTAACAATTTTTCGTCATCGCTTTTGAATACTCGATTATTTTTAATACAATATACGACAAATCAAGGCGGGAATACGTTCTTAACTACTCAAAACTGGAGACGAATCACCATGCATTAACACCTTACAGTAGAACAACAAAATTACATGTTCTGGAGAACTATTTTTCTGAGAAATAGTACATTGTATGATTAATGTTTCTTGATATCAGTAACTTCGAGTAAATGAACTTGGAATATAGCATTTGGCATTTTATATTCTAGGAAATAGTTTTCTACGGAGAATCGTATCTTTTTATGTCTTATACTATTTCCAGGTCATTTTCCTTATTGGACTTCCGGGCAGCGGAAAATCGCATTGGGTAGAGAACTATCTACAAACACATCCAGAAAAAAAGTTCACAGTGCTTGGAGTTGGAACATTACTAGATCAAATGAAGGTAAGAAATTTGTTTTATTTTTTATTGTAAGGACGTTTGTAAATGTCTTGAAATTTTTCTTAGTAGAACTGGTTTAGGAGTAAGGTTATGTATTAAACAGAGAGAAATCGATAGTCCCACGACAAAGGGGCCTAACTGCAAATGATAGTTTCTCTTTGTTTACTTTTTTTTACGATTATTAAGATTAATTTTATATTTTCCGCCTTACTCTTCGCAAAACTGTCAAGTTAAAACCACTAGGTTTCAATTTATATTGGAAACTTTAAAAAAACTGCAGTGATGGCTTCGTAATAATCAAAAGAGAAAGTAAACAAAGAGAGCCTCTCATTTGCAGTTAGGCCCTTTTGTCGTGGGACTATCGAAATATCTGCCAGGTAATAATAGCGCGCTTGGGTCAAATAGGTATTAAAACACGACAGGTATAAAACAACTTGTAACATTGTCAATTTTGCTCTAATAGACCTGAATTTTTTTGATTAAATTTAATAATATTTAATAAAAAAATAAAAATAAAAAATAGTAACTTAAGTACCCAAATCGGATGATCTCTGGGACCTGTCAAAATACCGTTTTTCGATATGACTCGTTCGGAGAGCAATAGTCGTAACAAATCGATTGTAAGTCGAGCTGTATGACATATTGACATGTTGACACCACACCAAACTGTAACTTTTTGGTCGTATAGAGGACTGTTCCTCAATTAATTTAGGTTATCAGTGGCATGAACCGATAATTTTGCTTACTAACGCATTTAACGTTATTGTTTATTAATGTACGTTTGATTTTCACAATTGAGAAGTTATTTTGGATGTAAAACTAAACATTTTCAGTTCGCACTTTTATTGTGTACTGTTCCATGGTAAAATTATCTTGGAATGACGCTTCCAACGTGGTAAGTCATTAGTCGATTTGACAATTCTGCCAAGAGTTATTTGGTTGCCCGATGTTTCCACTTACTATATTGTTCCCACCCTGTACTATATTGAAAAAATTGAAAACATATGTAGTATTCGACCGGTTCAGTAACCGTTTGTTTTGGTTTGCAACTCGTCATTTTGTTCTTCAGGAACCAGAAGTCTGATCCGGATTTAATTCAGGAGTTATGTATGCAATCATAAGACCCTTCATTTGAACCTAAGTTTGTGAAAATTGGTCAAGCCATCGCTGAGAAGAGTGAGTTCGTTCCTTTTTGGAGCTTTTTGGAGTACCGGAAGTCGGGGACAGGTATACCCGGAATGGTTCATTTGGTCGTCAACTGACAAGGCCTTTCGATTAGCACTCATTTAAGCCCCCAGCAACCCAATTTTTTCGTGTTTTGTATCACTGCTCTGTATAACTGCTTGGAATGTTCCACACTCTTGAGTATGTTATCTAGAAATTTCAAGTTTCTAGGAAAATGCGTATATATGATAAATTTACTTTTGTGATTGATTGAGCAAATTGTATAAGTTTTAGGCGATTTTCAAGGTTTGTAGATAGAGGGAGCTACATGTTTTTATTCATTATTATGTAGTAGTGAAAATAATATACGGACACGTGGTTTGTGCACGGACTTTATTTTTTACGTGTGTACGCGATCGAGGTTAACTGTACAATCATTTTCTCTGCCTTCCTCGTAAACACCACTTCCGGGGTACAGTGTTGCTAGGAAGGTCAGCTTTTCATACACGCTGATTGCAAACAGGTAACATAGCAGCACATCCTACACTCTAATTCTAACTGCATAAGATTGGTATTAAATATGATATAGGGTAACGGCTCCCTATTTCATCTGAGCTCCTATTTCCATCTCATCCCTTCACCTCATTAGTTTGAACATGAATAATATTTTACAACCTACCTGAACCAAACTGTGAAATGTTTTAAAATGATTATACAATATATTGTCACACTTTCCCATTGAAAGAAATGGTTTTAAATTCATCGGTGATCGTTTTTTTCATTTAAAATTAACTCACTTTTCAATTTAGGACACATTTTCGTCTCAAGATTTACAGTTCGTCATGTTTCTGAATATTTACTAATTGATTCGTCTCAAAACATGATCACTCTTTCGCACAATTACAATCATTGAATGCTGGATGACTTCTTAATTAGTAATGTTCACTTGCCACTTGTTTAATTAACTATTAAAAACTTCAAAAATTACCCGACAAGCGATAAAAGTCTTCAAAAATATGAGATGAGTTTTTCGCTTAGTTCACTTGATTGCGCTTTGTTTTCATCTCATTTGGTTTCGCAAAGTTGTCAAGTTATCTCATAATGTTACATATCAAAAATTGTTATTCTTCTTCAAATTATCATCAAAAAGTATGTTTTTTGTATCCTTGAGATTAGTTTAATTATATTATTGATATTAACATTTCAATAAAACTGTTTCGGCTTCGAATATTACCAGAAAGAGCGCGTTATAAATACTAATGAAATAACCATTGTGGCAAATCTAGTAGCACTGGTTTCATTCCGCTATTAGGTTTTGCACGACGACGACACAAATGAACTGCCGATGAATCAAGTTCACCTTTGACAGCTGCCGTGTGTTTATTTTGTTTTGCGACTGCAAATTAAAAATTGAAAAAAGACGAAAAAGTTCCTATTAAAAACGTGTTCCACAGTGCAAAGAATTAAAAAGATTACGATTTAAATTCAAACGAGGAACCTCTGATGAATTTTTAAACTGTGAAAAAAATACACGCGACTGCCAAAAAAAGTTCATTCTGTTCTTTTTGGTGAGGTTATGTTATGTTCGTGCAAAACCTAATACATCAACATAACGCTTTGAAGTGTGTGTGCTTCATCGGCTGTGAACAGAGATGCCAGATATTTTCATAGAAAATATGTATCATTTTGCATAGAAAGTCTATATCTGCTCTATCTGTTTTCACTAATAAAATGATGTTAAAAGATAATTCTTCATATCTGCGAAGATTTCCATTTTAACATGCGATTTGTCCGTTGATTACTGAACTTTCAAAAAATTACTGCAATCAAATAGTAATAGATAGTCGCAGAGAAAAGTCTAATTTTTTACTTCTCACTTTTTATGAACCTGTACAAATTTGTATTACATTTAGGAAATTTGTATAAAATCTGTACTCTGATTTAAATCAACGCAAAAACCTATACAATACAGATAAATCTGTATAAATGGCATCTCTGGCCTGCATTTTGTTTTTAGAAGGGCTAAATGCCTAACTAAAAACAATTCCTGTTTTGTTTTTTTGTTAAGTTTGCCAAATTACCTTTACAGTAAAATTTTAAAGTTAAAACGAAAGGTAACGAAAACGACCCAAAAATTTTTAAACGTCGAAATGATTCAAAACTGATTCTAAAAATGTCGTGTTTCGTCTATAGTTGGCATTATGCCGTTTTTAAGAAGAATTCTGACATTTTGAACCTAAGAGTGTAATAGTGCAATGTTTTGTTTTGACTGTGTTAATAGGATGAATAAAGGACCAACGATAGGATGAATAAAAATCCTTTGAGATGGAATTAGGAGCAGAGTAGTGAACATAATTCACCAAAGGACTTTTCTAACATTTTCAACGTTTCGGAACACTTAAATCCATTTGCAACACAAAATTTGATGCACGCACGTTGTTCTAAATTTTCATCCATTATAAAAATCGCCACACAAAAATTGTTCAACTTCTTTGTATAGACGCCAAACAAAAACTAATCGTACGATATGCGTCAAAATTTGACAGAATGTGTATAAAAGTGTTGCCAACGCTGAGAGAATAAAAGTTTACCGATTGAACAAGCGCGGGAATTTTAAAATGAAAATTCCGGTTCTTTTTTGATTATAAGGTATTTAAACATAAATGTTTGTCAGTGATTTTTCCGTTGATTAATAAACTTAAAGAATCATTGCAATCAAATAGTAATAGATACTCAGAGAGAAAAGTCTGATTTTTTACTTTTCACTTTTTATGAACCTGTACAAATCTGTATAAATGGCATCTCTGGCTCTGCATTTTGTTTTAAGAAGGGCTAATGTCTAAATAGTAACAATTCCTTTTTTGTTTTTATTTAAAGTTCACCAAATTAACTTTACAGTAATATTTTAAATTTAAAGCGAAAGGTAACGGAAAAGACCGAAAAAATTTTAAACGTTAAAATGATTTGAAACTGGTTCTAAAAATATCGTATGTTGCCTCATAGTTGGCATTAGGCCGTTTTTAAGAAGAATTCTTACATTTTGAACCTGAGAGTGTAGTAGTGGATTTTTTTTGTTGCTGTCGCCATTGCTAATTTATAGGATGAATAGAGGACCAACGATAGGATGGACAAAAATCCATTGAGATGAAATTATGAGCAGAGTAGTGAACACATCATAATTGTTTTTAGCTGTTTTATGAATATTAGTTAAATTTTCAAGAATCAATTCTTGACGTGGAGCAAGGCGAATGAAGCAGTAATATGAAATAGTTAGAGCAAATTCAGCAGCTGTAAGATTCATATGGGTGGTCTATAATATAACTGAAACAAAAACAAACGTATCCCCAGCAAACCGTTTTAGTTTTATTTATTCGAACAGTTCTACTATCAAATTTTAAACTGGTATACGCTGCCGTTCTATTTTTTCCATATTTGAAACACAGATACAACGCTGCTGGGGCTGCCAGTTTATTTTGTTATAATTGATAGATTTAAATTTTCAAAACTGATATAAATTATGCATCTAGAACTAGAACACTCCTGAATATGCCTTTATAGTGGTTTTAGTGGCTGAATCGGGGTTTTGAGGCGACGTGCTTACAAATGAGATGAAATAGGGAGCCCTTAGGAGTAGCGATCATTGGAAAGTGTCTTATGGATGCGATACGGACCCCGATATTTGGGAACAAATTTCTTATTCGTACCAACAGTGGTGTCTACTTTTCGGATAACAACGTAATCCCCTACGGAGAAAGTGTTAGGGGTGGGTTCTATGCTTTTTATCAAATAATAATGAGTTCTTACACTGAGATTCTTCAATGTGACGCAAAGCAGAATCGCTTATCACATTTAAATCCCGAACACCAGCGGAATTGGTCCTGTCCTCTAGATATTCAGACAGATTATCAACCTCTCGTCCTCGTTGACTGACCCCGAACAGAAGAATCGATGGCGTCTCCTTAGTACTTGAATGAACGTAGTTATTAATAGCAAATTCAACTTTGACTAGTAGTTTCGCCCAATCGGAATGTTGCACCGGTTCGGAAAGCTTTCCTAACATAGACTTTACGACTCTGTTGCACCCTCAACCTGCCCATTCGCCTCAACCTGCCCAAACGTCGTCCACTGCCGGAATGAGGATCGGAATACATAATGCAACGGATACAATTCTTAACGTAGTTCTCGACATTCTCCTTCATTTTCGGAAACCAGTAGTGCACACTCAGCTGATTCATCGTCTTTGTAACGCCCATATGACACAATTACTCATGCGTGTCACGGGTGAGGCTATCTTCCATTTTACTAGGGACGTAAAACAGCGTAGTATCCCCTGGAGTGCGATCAAACGAGAATTTTTTCACTGGTCCCCTTTCCAACTCTTCTCGGAGTCTAACAATCATTGTATCACGGCTCTGTGCAACTTGCAGTTGGAAGTCGATGTCATCGGGTTTAATGGCGGAAATATTTGGATCAGCGAGGGAAGGGAGGAGACTGAGAGCATCGACATGATTCATGAACCTGCCATGGCGATGCTGTATACTGTAATGATAGTTCTCTAACTCTAAAGCCCATCGAGCGATCCTAGCATTATTGCTCTTCTTATTCAAAGTCATCGTTAGCGAATTACAATCTGTCACGATGCGGAACGGAATACCTTCCAAGTAGATTCAGAACTTCCGAAGTGAGTATACAATTGCTAAGGTTTCGAGCTCGAAGTTATGATAGCGAGATTCGGCGGTAGTTGCCCTCTTAGAGAAATATCCAACGGGGTGGAACTTAAGATCGTTGTTGCATCAATATGCCGCCAAAACCTTCACTACTCGCATCGCAGTGCAGCTCTGTGTCAAGATTCGGATTGTACAAGTCTTCCAGCTTATTACGTAAATTTTCGAATGCTTCCTTGCACTTTTCATCAAAAGTAAACTTGACTCCGGGTTTCGTAAGATCGCGTAGCGGTATTGCAATGGTTGAAAAAAACGGAACAAATCGACGGATGTACGAAAATAGCCCGACATTTGCTTCACTGCTTGACGTCCAACGGAAATGGCAAATTCCTCATAACCTCTAAATGTGAATTATTTGGTCTCACTCCCTGGTTATTCACTGTAAATCCTAAAAGCTCAATTTCAGTGAAGCAAAA
This sequence comes from Malaya genurostris, assembly GCF_030247185.1. Classification (NCBI taxonomy): domain Eukaryota; kingdom Metazoa; phylum Arthropoda; class Insecta; order Diptera; family Culicidae; genus Malaya; species Malaya genurostris. The sequence goes on along the minus strand of NC_080571.1, from coordinate 190,479,152 downwards.
CTGGCACTTTTCTATTTTTATTTTTAAGCGAAGCTCTGCTAATCTTCTGAGGACGCGTCCCAGAAGATCGAAATGTTCGGAGATGGTGTTGGTAGCTATCGTTACGTCATCCATATATACTACAGTGGAACCCTCTCTAATGAATTCATCAAGTACCATATTGAGAAATCTCTGAAAGACTGCTGGGGCATTTCGTAATTCAAAAGGCATCTACGTATTCGTATTGCCCACCGGGAGTAACAAACACTGTGTATGGAACTGACTCTGGACTCATATTCACTTGGTGAAAACCTTTCTTCAGATCCAAAACCGAAAAGTATTTTTTCTTCTCAACCCGTTCTAAGCAATCGTCGATAAACGGAATCGGATAGCTGTCACGCACAGTAATCTTATTCAAGGCTCGATAATCTACAAACATCCGTCGCTCTCCTGATTTCTTAGTTTGAAGTACAATCGGAAACGAGTACGGAGAATTACTTGGTCGTAAAGTGCCGGCGGCCAACAGTTCATCAACTATTCGGTCTACTTCGACTCTGTCGCTGTATGATAACCGCCTGGGTCCAAAGCTAATCGGAATATCGGAAGTTAACTTCAGTCTCATTTCGTGAGCGTGTTGTTAGTAGGTGCTTCTTATGGTCACTTCCTAATTGATGATTAATAACTAATTCATCGCCTAGCTCGATAGCGTAAATATCTGGCAGTGCATAAGCAGCTGGCTCAGTCAGCGCCTCCGGGGGAAATTAGAACACCTGGGGCAGTCGTCATTAATTCTTTCGGAATTCGGTTGCGATAATTCAAACATACAATGCATACTGTCGGAAATTCGAATTTGATTTTTATTCTTCAATTCAACTGTTGGTTTGTGAACTCGTTTGTTAAATAAAGCAATTCCAAAGGCTTTCAAAAATGTTCTCCCTAGTAGTAGGGGTTAGGTAATAAAATGATCAGGGAGAATGAAAAAATTGGCAGGGGTAGGACGACCCGGAACGATACCGTAAGCGCAGAGCGGAAAGTTCCCTACACTTCGGAATCCACTATATTTCTCTTCCTTCAACGTAAAAATATGCGGAATAACCGAACGTTTAGGCAGATTGATCGGACTGCCAGTGTCTAAAAGCGAGACGAGAATTAACGGATGTACTTTCCCCCCAGATAAGAAAGTGACACTTACCCGATTAATTTCGGCGATTTCGCCGCCCAGTTGTTCCCCGATAGCATCAGGCTGACAGTTCTGGCGGAAGTCGTCGACGAGTGCCACTTTGTTTTTATTTTGTGGCGCGGGACGAGGACAATTGACGTGTTGCTCAGATCCACACCGGAAGCAGGATCCTCGCTCTCGCGGTTCTAGACAGCGAGCGGAGATGTGTCCTTCACCTGTTCTGGACAGCGAGCGGAGATGTGTCCTTCACCCGAACAGTTGTAACACCGAAATCCGAATTCGGAATCGTCTTTAGGCTTTGGTTTCTTCGATGAACCCGTTGAAGTAATACAAGCGGAGCTGGGTCGTAATTCTCGGAGCTGGGCGCATCGTCTTGCTAAGTGCATAAGCTGCATCAAGTTGGTTGCTGGATACAAGACCGAAATATCAGTGGTACGATCCTGAAATCCGTCGACTATCATTTGGACTGTAAGCGCTTCGTCAATATCGGCACATGAAGCGATCTCTTGCATTCTAGGTATGTAGCCCACTACAGTTGTTTTGCAGGTGCTGAAGGTGGTTCTCCGTAGCTTATCGATGACTTCTGACATACAAAGTCGATGTTCAAAACATCCTAAGAAGTGTTCACGGAACTCCTCGTATGAGTGTGAACGGTCAACTCGCAGAAACCATTCTGCCTATGTTCCTGGTTCCATGAGTCTCCGAACACTTTTCAAATGGAATTCTCCATCTCCTCGAACGGCATCACAAGCCCTCTCGAAGTCCAAAATCCACTTCACCGGAACACACGATTCACTACCAGTGAACATCGGGATCACACATTTCACATCCTGAAATTCCGCCGGTCGGACGACTTGAGTTTCACATACTGCCAGCTTTCTTCTTAACTCTGCGAGTTGTTTTTTCTTTTCCAGAATCCGGATCTGCTCTTCCAATCTGGCCTCCTGTTCCTCGTCATCTTCTTGCTCCTCCTCCATCTCTGCACGAGGCATGTGGCTCTCATACAACGTACGTAGAAGCCGGACCGTCGCCGAAGCTGGAAATTCAACGTTCCGCTCTTGCAGCCATTCCATCAATTCGTCTTTGGTTAGACGGTTGACAATTTTATCGATCCCACTTCTGAAGTTGTAGCAGTGAAAATAAAATACGGACACGTGGTTTTCGCATGAACTTTATTTTTTACGTGTGTATGCGATCGAGGTTTTTTCTGGCTTCCTCGTAAACACTACTTCCGGGGTATAGTGTTGCTAGGAAGGCCAGCTCATACACGCTGATTGCAAACAGATAACCTAGCAGTACATCCTAAACTCTAATCCTAACTGCATAAGATTGGTATTAAGGCCATCGTCCAAGTACCATGCGCGCGGGTGGTTTTTGGAAATTTTTAATGGAAATTTCGAAAAATTCTACAAAACCAAAAACATACAGACCTTCGAAATACTTTTATCTATCTACAGGGTGAAAATGACTGGAAAATTCGGAGGATTTTACGAGTCTTATTAAAAATAGCGCTGAAAAAATGAGCTTTTTTTGTAATTTTTCACAATTATTTGAAAAAATAATTCGATGGAATGAATTTTTTTTTTCAAAAAAACCTCATGCTGGCATCAAGGATCACATTCGAAAACATTTTTGGAAAACCTTTTCACGCTTTTCATGGAAAATCAACGAATTTCATATAACCGATTTCGTGGAAATTTTTGAAATTCGTGGATTTTCTATGGTAAGCGTGAAAAGGTTTTCCAAAAATGTGTCCGAATGTAATCTGTGTATCCATAATAAAGTTTATTTGATAAAAAAAGTTTATGTCATCGCTTTATTTTTCCAGATAATTGTGAAAAATCACAAAAACACTCATTTTTCAGAGCTATTTTTGATAAGACTCGGAAAATCCTCCGAATTTTCCAGCCATTTTCACCCTGTAGATAGATAAATGTATTTCAAAGGTCTGTATGTTTTTGGTTTTGGCAAATTTTTCAAAATTTCCTTCGAAAATTTCCTAAAACCACCCGCGCGCATGGTATTTGGACGATGGCCTTAAATATGATATACATTACATCGGAACTATACATTATACTACAATTATTTTTTTGAAAATTCAGACCTTTCTACACAACATCAAAAAATTAATGAAATGAAATTTTTTGTTTAAGTTATATTTTTTTTTTAAATTTTAAGTCATGCAGTTTTCGACCATACCCAATTAAAAAAAATATATAACTTTCGAACGACTTAGTCGACTTTTTAAATTCTTGGATATGTTCTGTCAAAATGCTTATACCAATACTACGCTAACTGCGTACGTTTATAGTAGTTTTCATGGTTTGTGAATAGAGGGCACTACATGTTTGCAATTTTGTTTTGAAAATTTAATCGTTTTACATAGAGTATCAAAAAATAAGCCATGCGAAATTTTCCATTTTTGAGTAACAATCTTCAAATTCAAGATTTGAAATTTAAAAAAAATATATTTTTTCGGTACTGCCGAAGTGTGCCCTCTCGTCGACGAGAGAACGACACCACTGCAAACGCGAGTGTTACCAACAATATATTTTTTTGTTTTGTATCCGGCTGAGACTTTCTTGAAAAAAAACACACTTTCCATATCTGATTTTGATTGCTCCACGAAAAGTATTCCCGCGTACATGTTCGACCGTGTTCGGTATTATTCATTCGGATGCACAAAAATGTGACGCGTATTTGTTTTATTCCCGTAAAGTTGAACTATCACGTTACTGTAAAATGTCAGTAGAACTTTCATTGGTGCCAAGAGACGGTGTAGGTAAAAAAGGCGGGTGGGTAATGTCAGAGACATAACTGGATGTCGTGAATACGAAAACAATTGACATGTTCCTTAACACTTCCGAATATCAATTAGTTGATCAATTGTATGAAATTGTACGTAGAATTTGAAACGATGCACCTAAAATAAAGTACAGATTAGTTACATTTAACATTCTGAAACACAAATATTATGAAATAACCAGTATAGTTCTTTATAATAAAATAATGGTGGCTCTGAAAAGAACCTTTTATGAAAGCGTTTGTGATGGAGAGTGATGAGTTGAATTCGAATTCCGATGGATACCCCTGACTTCCGTCATCTAATTCCAGGTTGAACTGTTGTACATGTGTGCGATACTGATATGGTTGGTATAGGTGTAGCGTTTACAACCGATTATAATCTTCCAATAAAGAAAACATTAATTCGCTGGATTGATCAATGATACAATAGGCCTAATTTATTGAACAAAAGTATCAATGTGCTATAGAGATTCGTTTCTAGCATTCAGAAGGGTCGAATTGCGTAATTCTCTACGACATTAAACTCTGGAACATTTTTCGCAAAAAAGAAGGCTTCACTTGATCTCGATTACTGTGAATTTCACACAGCGAAAAATGCACAAATCTAACCAAACTGTTCTTGATTTGCACTAAACTGAGGATAATTACCTTCGATTTGCGAACAACAAATCCTAATAGTTCTTTAGAATAGTTTTGGAGCCATTAGAACGGCTGATTTTGTGTAATAATCTCCACCGTTGTTTTTTTACCGATGCTAATGACTGGCAGCTATGACGTAATCGCTCTTGTCGAAAGCGAAACTATGTTAGCTGTGCAGACGACACAAAAAACATCTGCTCGCAGTGGCGATAGAATCCAAACTGATTCAATTTTTGTTAAGAGGTTTCTCTTTATGTGATTTCGTTCGTAGCTTTTTCACTAATGGGCGGTCCTAACGGCTATAATAATAGCCGCATACAGAATTTTAATGTCGATTATTTAATTTCGGATTTGCATTTCATTGAAAGAAACTATCAAGGTACTGTACGGGATTCATTCATGCCTTTCAGAAGGACCAAATTGTGGAACTCGCTACGATATTAAACACTGTTCGGAACATTTTCCTCGAACGATTTGTTGTACAGCAGCAGATATTTTGTTCTATTCTTCAGAACTCGTTTGGCTGGTGTTGACATGGGTCAAATGAGATAGGTTTTTCAATAGTGTACTATTGAAATACTTCGATGCTTTTGCTATACATTTAAGTTGAAAAATTTCGATTCACAGATCACTGAACTATGAGCTTTAAAAATACGAGAAAGGCAAACGCGCCTTATGAATTATCCTCTTTGATACTCGTTTATACCAAACATTTCAGATAAGTTTAATTTTGAATTATTTGAGATTATGTCACAAAACTGAAAATTTTATAAACTTATCACTCTCTCAGAGGGTAAATTTTGAAAGGGTACCCCAGAGTAAAGTAAGTCGTATTTACGACCAAAAATAAATTTGAAGATGATGCAGATAGCAGTCTACCCGAAGACGACGAATCTTTTAGAGGGTTCTCAGATACAGAGCCACAAGCTGTTGCAAAACCGAAGAAAGTAACAGTGATTTTTCGTCAGCGAGAACAAGTGAAACATCGAATTTTCAGCATCCAGCAGACCATGCTTAATCAAGGACAACCATCTATAGCACTGTTAACGGTTATGCAGCACAAATTATCTGCTGCTTATCAGGAATACAATCGATCGACAGGCGCAAGTGTATCAAGAATTCCAGGATCTCTTTAATCTGGTATCAACTAATGTGGAGGAATTTTTATTGGAGACGAAGGACCGATCAACTACGGCAACTGATACAAGTCCCCAACTTATCATCCAACAACAATCCTTAAAAGCTCCTATTCCAACATTTGATGGCAGCTACGCTGCTTGGCCAAAGTTCAAGGCCATATTTTTGGATATAATGGCAAACTCAGGAGATACAGATGCTATGAAACTATATCATCTCGAGAAGGCTCTAGTCGGGGAAGCTGCCGGAGTCCTAGATGCGAAAGTGTTGAGTGATGGAAACTATCAGCATACTTGGTCCATTCTCACGGAGCGATTTGAAAATATACGTGTAATCGTTGAAAATCACTTCCAAAGTTTATTATCGCTCAAGGCAATGACATCTGAATCACATAAAGAGTTGCGATCATTGGTGAATGAGGTTACACGCCATGTAGAGAGCTTACGCTATCTTAATCAGGAAATTTCCTGCTCAAGTTACTTTATACTAATTGCTACATCCTGTTCAAGTTACTTTACTTGATCCAGGGTATCGAAATTCTCCTGTTCCCTAGAGTGTCTGGTCACACTCAAAGTGACTGGAAAAATCCCGATCACCAAGATCAACGTTAGTGATTGGTGTATTCCTGATGGAGTTGTCCTGGTCGATCCGGCATTCCACACATCTGATAAGGTGGATATGCTAATTGGAGGAGAGCTATTTTTCGACACTATTAAGCCGAAAAGCATGGCTTTAGCTGATAATCTGCCGCAGTTGCGAGAATCTTACCTAGGATGGATCGGTGCTGATGTCTTCAAAGAACCACACGCCACTCATATACAAACTCAGCATTCCAACGTAGTTTCCATCGAAGAAGTCGAAACAATGATGCAACAGTTTTGGCAAATCGAGGAAATGCCCCACATTCCCAAATTATCCGTAGATGAAATTGCCTGCGAATCTCACTTCCTTTCCACATATAAACGTAATGCGATAGGCAGGTTCGTGGTTCAACAGCCGTTCAGAGTCTCTTCCCATGTTGGATGATTGCCGAGATCTAGCACTAAAGAGGTTCCTGATGCTAGAAAAAAAATTGTTGCGCAATCCTGAGCTCTAAACACAGTATATTGATTTTATAAGAGAGTATGAATTACTTGGTTATGTCATCAGGTTATTGAAGCAGATTATCCGCCCAAGCAACAGAATTTTTACAAGCCTCATCATGCCGTTTTTCGACCTTTCAACTAAAACACGAAATGCCGCGTTGTGTTCGATGCTAGCGCTAAAGCATCCCCTTACAATTTGGCTTTAAATGATGTACTTCTCATCGGACCTGTTGTGCAAAGTGATCTGTACTCAATTATGCTCCGCTTCCGAACTTTTAAGATAGCATTTACGGCAGATATTACTAAGATGTACCGGCAAATTCTAATGGTGCCTTAACATCAACACTACCAGTGCATATTCTGGCGAGAAAATCCATCTCATCCGCTGCGGGTCGGCCCCCTACAAAGCAACACGATGTCTTATGCAGCTCGCAGAAAAAGAAAAGGAAGTTTACCCAATTGCAGCAAAAATCATTCAAAACAAGGTATATATGGACGATATAATATCGGGCGCTGATATAGTCCCCGAGGCTATCGTAGCTCAACAACAATTGAAGCAGCTACTGGCTTGTGGTTGTTTCCCCATTCATAAGTGGTGCTCAAACTCATTAGATTTTATGAATCATTTATCACTGGAAGATTGTGAGACATAAGAGCCACAGAATGAATTCGGAGCAAATAAGGTCGTCAAGGTTCTAGGTTTGCTTTGGGATCCAATCACAGATACGGAGTAAATTCCGAAGTAGCCAAATATTATGGCCCTCTTGAGCTATACTCACCTGCCATTGTTCTTGCCAAACTATAAGCACAACGCTTGGGGAAACATAAAACAGACTGGGATGAACCGATCGACGAGGAGCATGCCCGACACTGGTTAGAACTTCAACGTTCTTTATCAATACTCAATCAGATGCAAGTACCCAGATGTGTTGTTTATAATAATGTAATAGCTTATGAGTTGCACGGATTCTGCGATGTCTTCGCTGTAGCGTATGGCGATTGTGCTTACATACGAAGCATATTTCACGACGGTACGATTAAAATACTTTTACTGACGAGCAAGTCAAGGTTAGCTCCTCTACATTTATTTATTTATTTCGTCAAGCAAATGTAGACTACATACAAATGGTTTACATATAAATGTATGTTTATAGATATAGTTTCATTTTTCCTGCTGAAAGTTATTGAGTTACATTTTTTTTAAATTGAGTTGGAGTAGACTTTTGCAGCACCAAATGTGGAATAGATTAATGTCGTTCTGGAATATTACAGCGTCGTTGATATTATTAATTTCCATGAAGAGTTTCATGTCGTCTGCATATATAAGCACTTTCAGATTTTTGAGTATGAAGGAAATGTCGTTTATATGTAAAATGAAAAGGAGAGGCCCTAAGTGAGAACTCTGAGGTACGTCAGAAGTTACATTAATTGGTTCAGACAGAATGTTTTGGAAGCGGACTACCTGTACATGAAGTATTAAGTTAAGTATGAATTGAACCATTCCAGAAGAGTATGTTTTTTGCCATATTTTTGTAGTTTGTGTAGAAGTAATGGTATGTCAATACGGTCGAAAGCTTTGCTAAAGTCAGTGTAAAGAGTTTCTACGTAGTTGCCAGCGTCCATTGCATTCAGAGTGAATGTAATAAATTCTAAGAGATTTGTTGTAGTTGAGCGGCCTTTAAAAAGGCCATGTTGTTTGTTTATTACATTTTTAAGTTGATGAAAAAGTTTTTCGTTTACAATTTTTTCAAATAATTTTGGAATACATGAGATAATACATGATTCCACGGTAGTTCCGAATGTTAGATTTTGCATCAGATAAGATCTACACGACTAACCCAAGTAACAATTTATGTTATGCTAGCTTGTTTATGACTAGTTTGCAACCAGATATTTGAGTGATTGTTACTAATATCTAACCAATTGCGTGACTCCAAAAGCGCAGTTTATACTAGTTGCTAAGTCGGCTAAAAATAAGTTGTCATTACGTTGTAATGCCATACTGAAATAACTTTTCTTTTCATAACTTGAAAATAACTTATTTCCAAGTAAACTAGTTGAAACTTAGTCACCATCGACATTATAAACATTGAATGAATCCACTTTACTTCTCTATCATCAATAAAAAAGCAGAAGAGTACTTTAAGTCACAAACTTGATACAAGGTACAAATTTCATAACGATCCAAAAACTGTCGAGCGGAATTCAATTTTACTTAACTGTTTTTTCAAGCGCCTTTAATCCAAATCTGTTTATAAAGATATAAAAATTAAACCACAAAATAACCCTATGTTCAGAATGCTCAAAATTATTCCAAGTAGAGAGATTTCTCATCATTTTAAATTCATATATCATGAGAACTATAATATTATCACAATCGACGTTCAATCTCTATATTATTTTCTTCGTGTTTATGACAGTGCATAAAACAAAAATGACTTTTCTGCCTTTCACTATTTTCGGCAAAAAGTAGTTTTGAAAAATATAATATCCTGGTTTTATTTACGTTTCATACACTTCTTGAGACTCCATATTGTGTTCGCCATATTCAAGCCAACAAAGGTTGTTTTGTTTGCATTTTCGTTATCATAACGTTGGGAAAACCTACCGATAACTATCTGAATCAATGCAGAAATTATATGTTATAATCTTATAATATCTAAGTTATTACTACATCAATTCACAGTAACGATTTACATATACGCTTATGTATTAATAATGGTTCCGCAACGGAAAATAAACCATTTTTCTACTAGTAGCTAAAAGCATAGCTGAGATTAAAGATATGTTAGAATCAAGTAACGATAACTTACAAATGATAGTTAGTTTAATGTTTACGTTATAAAGAAACACTGTTTTAACCAGTATAACATAAAACACATATTCGTGCTCTTGTTGCAACATAGTTTGGACTTTGTCGTATCAGAACTAGTTGCGGATTGCTACTTGGGAATCCATTCCACGAAAGGAGTTATGCGGTTCCTTACTTCTGACACGCTTAATTAAAAAGGTAAATGCTGAACTGAAAATGCCAATAAAAGGGGTTGTGTTATGGTGTAACAGTACGGTTGTATTAGCATCGATCAGGAAACCATTTAATGGACTCGAATTATTTGTTCGCAATCGTGTAGCTGTAATTCGAAATGAAACCGATGGATGTATTTGGCAGTACATCTGTTCCGATAAGAATCCTGCGGATATAGTGTCCCGCGGCCAGATACCAGAGATGTTGGAAATAAATAAACTCTGGTGGAACGGTCCTGAATTCCTTGCTTATGCAAGTTATAAGATTTTACCAGCACCAATCGTTCCGGATGAGAATTTACCTGAAATGAAACTAGTTCTGGCCGCATCAACGGTTAAATTTGAGCCACTCCTAATCTTCTCTCGATCTAGTAGTTTCAGTAAAGTTCAAAGAATCATTGGATATGTTTTGCGTTTTTTCGAAAATTGTCGGAAGAAATCAATTGATCATGTACATAGTCGCACTCTTACTGTTTCTGAGCTGCAACGCTCGAAGAAATAAATATTCAAAGTTATTCAGTTGGTTCACCTGGGGGACGAAACTCATCGTGTACTTTGTAAGAAGACTTGTAGAACGATTGGAAATATTCATCCAATTTTACACGATGGTCTGCTTCAAGTAGGAGGCCGGCTTGATCGCTCACATTTGCCATTTGATAGCCGTCATCCTATTATATTACAAAAAAGGATCCACTGGTGCGAGAGATGATTCGAGAAATGCACATCCAAATGCTTCACATCGGCCAAAGTGGGTTAGTAAGCGCTTTACGACAACGATATTGGTTATTGAAACCCTGATCTACTGTTAGACAGATTACCAGACAATGCATAAGATGTTTCTGATGCCGACCATCTGATACAACGCAATTGATGGGCAACCTTCCATCAGTCAGAGTTGTCCGGTCTCCACCCTTTGCAATGACTGGTGTTGATTATGCAGGACCATTTTGGGTCAAACAAGGAACTCGACGACCCGCACTGGTTAAGGCTTATATAGCCGTTTTTGTTAGTATGGCCACAAAGGCTATCCATTTAGAAGCAGTATCCGACCTAAGTACTGACGCTCTTCTGGCATCATTAAGGAGATTTGTTGGTCGTAGAGGATGTATTCAGCAGCTTCATTCCGACAACGACACCAATTTCAAGGGAGGTCAGCACAGATTGCACGGACTGTACAAACAGCTTCACCACCAACAAACTCTCTAGGGAATTGAAAATTTCTGTAACGTTCGTGAAATTGAGTGGCATTTCGTTTCACCTGATGCCCCTGAATTTGGAGGACTCTGGGAAGCGGCGTGAAGTTCGCTAAGACGCACCTAAAACGTATTGTGGGAAATGTTAAATTGAATTTCGAGGAATTTTCGACCGTACTAACGGAAATTGAAGCTGTGCTAAATTCACGTCCCTTGTTATCTGTGTCCAACGATCCTTTTGATCCGTTAGTTATTACCCCAGCACACTATTTAATCGGCCGTTCTCTCACTGGTTAGGCCGAACCGTCATTAGAAGATTTGAATGCAGCTAGATTGAGTCAATGGCAGCATTTGCAGCTCATGCGTGAACAGTTTTGGCGGTTCTGGAAACGAGATTACCTTAATACACTGCAACCTCGGAAGATTACGCACTATGTCAAACATACGGGTCGGTATGGTCGTACTGCTCCATGACAGAATATTGCCTTCGCTTCATTGGAAACTTGGACGGATTACAGCGGTGTATCCAGGTGAAGACGGGTTGGTGCGATTCGTTGATGTATTTGCTGATAGTTCAACTTATCGTCGCTCAATCAGCAAAATTTCTGTTTTGATTAAGGACAATCATCCGGAGTTATTGCCACAGCTAAGTGAGCTCAACTGGGGGAGGATGTTCGGTACTACCGAAGTGTTCCCCCTTGACGACGAGAGAACGACACCACTGGAAACGCGAGTGTTACCAACAATGAGACTTTCTTTAAAAAAAGTACCCTTTCCATACCTGAAGAACAATATTGATGGTTAAAAATGTCACTACTAATTTTTTTATGTTATGTAAAATTTACCAGGGGAGTACATGAAATTTCCAAAGTCGAAAAAAAGTTTGATGCAAAAAGTCTTAGAATTGCATAAAACGTCGCGATTTAGTGTCATCTTTAAAAAATCCACTCTTATATACATTAGAGCGTTAAAAAACAACTTGTTTTGTCGGTTACGTCACTTATACCATCATATCTCCGGAACCAAAAGTCACAGCCATTTGATTTTCGAACTTGATCCATGGCCTAATAGTAGCTTTCAAACAAACCTAAGCTTGTTGAAATCGGTTAGCTATCTCCGAGAAATTTGCGCGGTAAAAAAACAACGTGTTTTGTCGGTTATGTCACCTATATCATCATATATCCGGAACCAAATATCACAGCCATTTGATCTTCGAACTTGATCAATGGCCTTTCAAACACATACATTTATCCAATGTTGATGATTGCCGATAATTTCACCAAGAGCGGCTCGATATTTCTCTGAATTGTATACAACATCGTCAAGTTGGTATTTGGTGCTCTACCTTTCAATGCGTGAACAGTGAGAAAATTTTTCTACATTTCTTCGCTCCACCTGATACTTACACCAACAATTGTTGCTTCAGAGCGAATCCCCACAGCTCCGTGCTAACTCGCGATGCACAGACGGGTTACCAAAAGATATTTTCTCTCGCAATGATGTTCATTCTTTGTTCATTGGACCATAACTGCGTTAAAAAAACAACTTGTTTTGTCGGTTACGTCACTTATACCATCATATCTCCGGAACCAAAAGTCACAGCCATTTGATTTTCGAACTTGATCAATGGCCTAATAGTAGCTTTCAAACAAACCTAAGCTTGTTGAAATCGGTTAGCTATCTCCGAGAAATTTGCGCGGTAAAAAAAACAACGTGTTTTGTCGGTTACGTCACCGATATCATCATATCTCCGGAACCAAATATCACAGCCATTTGATCTTCGAACTTGATCAATGGCATTTCAAACGGGCCTAGGCTTGTAAAAATCGGTACAGCCATCTCTGAGAAAATTGCGCGTTAAAAAAATTCGTTGAAAGGTGCACATACATTTATCCAATGTTGATGATTGCCGATAATTTCACCAAGAGCGGCTCGATATTTCTCTGAATTGTATACAAAGTCGTCAAGTTGGTATTTGGTGCTCTACCTTTCAATGCGTGAACAGTGAGAAAATTTTTCTACATTTCTTCGCTCCACCTGATACTTACACCAACAATTGTTGCTTCAGAGCGAATCCCCACAGTTCCGTGCTAACTCATGATGCACAGACGGGTTACCAAAAGATATTTTCTCTTGCAATGATGTTCATTCTATGTTCGTTGGACCATAACTGTTTTTTGTTGGTAAGATGTCTCTGGCTATCTCTCTTAGATGGCACTGATTGAATCGTGTGAAGAGTTGCCAGAGCACGTGTTTTGATACGATAAAAGCCATCATTGACCTTTATAATCTTCAAAATCACACATCGATGCCATAAGTTTCAAATCCAGAATAAAGTTTTCTTTCCACTTTGTCGAAACGAGATTTCAACTTAGATATATTGTAAGTCAAATCCGATAAATTTTGACCGGAATATAGTAGTTGTGAAAACCGTTGGAACACTCAATGTGATAAACATAAATCTCGTACGGCCATTAGGTGTCTTATTAAACTAAAAGAAGTGTTCAAAACGCTCAGCATATTCACTGAAAAAAGAACCTTGCACGTAATGTTCCTAGTTCCAATAATTATCAAAATTGAACGGTAAATATTTCTCACTCCAAATTGTTGTTCTCACCACTCTTGTTACAATGCTCTTTCGTCATCTCAATCTCCTGTGACGGTTATAGTTATTATTGATGCTTGAATCATCAAACTACTCGAGTGCTTTCACTTGATAATATATCTATTCTCACCACAGATGCACCATAGAAAGATGCAAACTTTGATACTATAAAATTTAAGTTTTCCAATCCAATCTAAATAAGAATAACAGAAAAACACAAGACTAGTTGGTACTTTTATACACAATTATGGTTTTGCTGGTTTGATGTTTTGTCTCAGCATAAAGGTCAATCTTCAAAATGTATCACTCCGGTACGTATTACGAATTATTTGAAAATTTGTCAAAATCACATTAATTGGCCTACGTGAAGTGTTAGCAACAGATTTTACAACACTTTATCCTCGTCGTCAGCTAAAGTATATCGAACTTTCGGGTTATTAATTAACACAACTATATATAGTGATTGTAACACGTGCGGTCACAGACAGACTCTATATTATAAAACTCAATATAATACTGTAGAAAATAATATTAGAATCCACTGAGAGACGATTTGTGAGTTGTGATTTGATGTGTTTGTACATCAACACATTGAATCAGATTCTTATGACACTGTCTCGCTTGTATTCCCCATCCACCAGAGTGACCATGGGCGGCCAACGTTCGAATCGATGCATTTCAATCCAATTCTCAAGACATGTTCTCGTATGCTGGGAAACGCATTCGGTTCAGTAGCCAGTTGTGTTTAGCTCGAGACATGAAATTCAATCGTTCATGGTGTACATCACGCTACGGCTCGACATTTGTTTTCGTACATTAAGGTAGCGCTTCGCTACCTTATATAAATCTAGGAAATGAAAAATAAAACATTTATTTCAGAAAATTAGCATAGAATTTTAATGGCTGAAAATAAAAAGCAACTAATAACGTGGGATCTCGAATCGGCAAGTCTTCAGAAATCATATTGTCACTGCCATCCAACCGAAGCCGAAGTTCCAGTGTCTCTAGCTTCATACCGATTTTGAACTCGTTTTTCGGTGGACCAACGACATGTTTGAAGCATTCGGAAGGAGCGGCAAACTTCCGAACTCACGCAGGCACTCGGTCCAGTTAAACACATGGAAACTTTCATACTGGAATGGTCCGGTCGATGTAGTAAAAAATTGGAATTAAATAACATTTATCGCAAATATTTACACTACTTACAATTTGAGAGCCACTGTTCGCCATTTTCAAAATCGAGTTTTTCACACTGGAAATTCACGTAAGATTGTTTGATGTTTGACCAATTCACGTAAACCTTATGTGACGACTCTATTCATTTTAGGGGATGTTCGTTAAACATTCATTTTGGTCACGTAAAATATTCAATTTGACATTTGAAACCAATTTACGTGATTTTTCAAGTGAATCGAACGTGAATTTTTATTTGAGTGTATGATTTTGTTAGACGTTGAAAAAGCGTTTGACAATGTCTGGCACGATGGTCCAATTCATAAAATGCGTCATCTCAACTTCCCAACTTACCTGGTAAAAATAGTACAAAATTATCTGCCAAACAGAAGTTTCGAAGTCTTTGTTAACAACTTATCATCAGACAAATTTCATATTCCCGCTGGTGTTCCTCAAGGCAGTATCCTTGGTCCAATATTGTTCAACATTTTTACGTCAAATATTCCGGCACTTCCGGGTAATCGCGTACTCTCACTGTTTGCTGATGACACCTCCCTCATACACAAAGACCGCATAATTCGTTCATTAGTAAATAAAATGCAGAGAGGAATAGATGTACTGGATGATTATTTCAGCAGTTGGAAAATATGCATCAACAGAACTAAAACTCAAGCTGTCATATTTCCCCACTCTAAATCTCGTCGAATTTTTCCACCCTCCGACTTTGAGAATAACAAAATAAAAATAAATGGCTTTGAAATAGATTGGTTGAGTGAGGCAGTTTATCTAGGACTAACTATGGAAAGCAAGTTTCTTCTTAGGTCACATGGTGGACACAATAGTGTTAAAATGCAACGTTTTATTGAGATCACGCAATAAGTTCAAAACGAAAAGATCAACTTTTGAACATGCCATTATTAGAGCGCTTTACAGCTAGAGTTAGGTTAGGTTAGTTTAGGTTAAGTAGATAAAAATATACAATTTCAAGGATATAAATCCAAATATGAAATAAAAGTCGCTAACAATGTAGGACTGAAACAATAAGCAATAAAAATTAAACATAGACTAAGCAAATAATACCGTAGATGTAAAGTTATAAACTGTATCACTAAAATATTTAATGTAAAAAAACCTTTCATTTTCGCATTGCCATTCGTAATTGAATGTGTTAGTGACCGACCAGGAAGGATTCGTAGTGTCAGTAGGATCGTAGCACCAGCCATGCAATGGTTCTGTACACTCTGAATCTGTTGTGAAGTCTGTTGAAACATAAGGTCGAATTCCACTACATGAATGCAGTACCAAGGCTTTGCTTAGTGACGGTGCACACTATTTTAACTTCTATCTCGATGAATGTTTTGGTAGGAAATATTTAAAGTTTAATTAACTCTTAAGGTAGCGCTTCGCCGTGGTCACGGGAGTTCACTGCCTATTCCGGGGTTTCACGCACTTTACTCAAAATTGTGAGAAAACGGGGAGGAAAACGGAAATTCCAAGAACATACGATTCTAGATAATTAATTTTTCTATCGATTCGTGTATAAATTGTGCCTGATAAAAGTTTTTATCGAAAGATTTCGTGCGAGTTATAAAAATAAATGAGTTTTTCCTTATTCTTTCGCACGCACACAATGTCAACGCATGCATTGGGGTGTGCAAAATGCCACATGCGGTAAACGCTAACAACATTTCTTTTGTTTTCGTTGTCCGTTCTCTCTGCGTAAACGTTGAATATAGATGAGTAGAAAATGTAAGTAAGTGTTACTACTTTGTAAAATAATTTCTATTCATGTTTCAGTAGAACCAGAAATCAGTAATGATTTTCATCGCTACTAGCTTTGACGCTTTGTTGAAAACGTAGCACATCCCTACATATGCGAGTTGTTTATAGCGAGAAAAGGAAACAAAATGTTTAACAAAACTCGCACGAAATCTCGCGAAAGAAAAGCTTTCTAACAGATATTTTTCGCCAAATGCATAGTAAGATCATTTACCTACAATTGTATGTTTTTGATTTTTCGTGAATCGGGTTAGTATTGGAGAAATTTGCAATTTAAGGTGAAATTTCGGCGACAAAGCAAGAGGAAGCAGTGAGTTGTCTCGCTTCGACCTGACCACGGCGAAGCGCTACCTTAATGCTCGTGTTCGTTTTGAGTACCAGCAAAACCAAAACCGAAACTCTGTGTTGTGTTGGCAGCTCTGTGGTTTAAGCATACACTCACCGGTGTAGCTCGGTACGGTGATGCCAAACTCAGTACTCACTTTTTAAAACTAGGAATGAGAGTTAAATGCTATGAAATCAAAACTGAGAACCATCAATACCATCATAATGTTATGTCACATACAGAGTATCTACGTATACGGTGCTCTGTATATGTGAGTGTGAATGAATAGCAAAAAATCAAATCTTATGAGCGAGTTTTTGCCACCCGTGGCCATGGCACTAAATAATTTATAAACAATCCAAAGTTTTTTATATTAATATGACAAATATTTTCAGACGCGGTGCAACATGGGTACTATTTTAATTTCTGCATATTGTTCTATTTTGAGTAAATACGTTCTGGGGAATGGTACATTCTGTTTCTGTCTGGCCCTTACACGAGTCATTAAAAATGTCATTACTTAAAAATAATATCATTTTAATGAACGTGTATGGTGCAGTAATGAGGGCGCGTTGGTCCTCTGTCAACATAGTACAGGTCTCGATGCCATAGAGCACAACCGGTCTAATGAGCGTTTTGTTGATGGTCAATTTCGTGCGATTCCCTGCCAAAATACGTCTCTGAATTTCTCTGCTGGTGTCATTATCGGCGGTCACCAAATACACGAACTCGTCAAGTTTTATCTACTTTTTTGATAATTTCTGGAAGAGGGTCGGCTCTTTGTTTTCTATAAGGGCCGTAATTTTTTGGGTTATCAGATTGTTATAATTTTCCTTGTACATAATTACCGCTTTGTTTCCCTAATCAGCCTTAACATAAAATACAGGCTTTTCTCGCAAAATGCACAGTACGGCCTTATCTTACCCTAACTCGGCTTTGCATGGATGTAAATTATTTCAAATTCAGAGGGAAATTTTATGAACAATTATAAGGGGCACCAATGGGTAATCCACTCTCCCCGTTTTTATATGAATTATTTATGGCAAATCTCAAAGAACTTTTAAATAAGCAGGGATTATTACCTAATCGCTGGTGGAGATACGTAGAAGAATTATTTTGCATCATCAAACGCAACGATTTATCGAACTTCTTAGAAATAGTTAATGATTTACATAAAAATATTAGATTCACCTATGAGGAAGAGAAAGACACCAGTTTACCATTCTTGGATATTCTTATTGTCCGGGAGGCAAAATCCTTAACTTTCGAATTACATAGGAAGCCAGCCAACCAAAACGGACCATGTTATACCTGTTATACCTAATGTTACTTCTAATCATTCCCATCAACACAAAATGGCATTATTATATCATATGATTTACATAATGCTATCCTTGCCTCTTAGAAAAGATGCTGCGATAAAAGAGAAAAACTTTATTTTCGAAATTGGAAAGTTCAATGGAATCCAGAGCATACAATTCAAGCCATCTCCGATAAAAAATTGAGACTGTTGAAAAAACAATCACTTACGACTATCCAAAAAATGAAGTAATCCGAATTTTGTATAAAGCTTTTTTTAATATGTATATTTAAGTACAAAAATGGTCAGCTTTCAAAATTGAAAAACAAAATGGCGGCTTGGCGGCATTTCCGCGAAAGTGCTGCATTCTGACAACCGGAAATTTAGCTCCCGCAGTTACAGTGATTTTCTGTAAAATGGCAGTCCTTTGAAAATAAAACCGCATTTTTTTATCACAAAATTGTTCATATAAAAAATATTCACAATTTTCAAAAATGCAATTTTTGTATAAAAGGAACTTCACTGCAGCATTCTTTCAATCAACTTATAAAACCGATGTACTGAAGAAGGATGTAAATAACATTCCGAAATTTATTATAACGTTTGATACACTTTTATGAAAATAGTGACTTTGTGAGAGTGTAATGACGTGACATAGTAGAATTAAACGGTACAACAACAATACTATTAGTGACAATATTCTACTAACAGCTCAAACGGAAATCTAGTGAGTCTATTAATTTTAATGAAAACGTGTATAACATTTTCAGACGATTTTGATTAAACTAATGTTATTGAACCTGAAAAATCTCGAAATGAATTTCTTTTGAATATTTCCCAATATGGTAACAGAAAATGATTCACGTAACGCAATGACATATTATCTAAATAACAGGAAACAATAACATGTTAATATTTTGGATAGAAATGTTCTACGTTTTTTTTTTGTTATCATTGCAAATCTACTAGTTAAAATAAACTACAATAAAGTATAGTCATTCATCTTAGCGGGCCTGACTTTTGTGATACGCACTGCAGGTATTATTTTGGTAAGCCCATGTGCTGGAGTTGCAAAAACAAATTGCTCAAGAGGTGATATATAACTATGAGAGTAACTATGATGAACTTAACTTTTCGTTCAGTATCATTAAAAAAATTATGTCAGGTTTATATATGAAAACCGAATGCAAATGATCTGATTGGTTTTTGTTTTCATTGCGTATGTAATGATGTAGTTCTGTAACTTTTATGATAATATTCTCATGCCTGCAAGTTTTGCGTTCATTTCAAACAGATAAATGTTGCACAATTTTTTTGTAATTTTATATCAGTGTTTTTCTAAAACAGCACACACTGACCTAAAAATTCACGAGGCAAACAAATTATACGGACTCAGCAGAATTTACAGCAAGATTCTCAATTTGGTTTATCATTTTTGCCTTGCGGAGAGCATCACATCGTCATAATTTTTCTTCCACAAGAGATGTATAGCAATTTCGATGTATATTGTGTCCGATACAATTATGACAGCCGTTTGGAATTTTTTTTGATAAGTTGCACAATTGTTATAGTTACTCCCGTTTTTTTACATGTGGATGTGGAAATTTTTACAGAGTTTCTATAACTGATAGTGAAATATGATTTGCTGCACAATTGTTTTAGATGTACCTAAAGTTGTTCTACAGTGATTTTTTTCGGTAGTATTGTCAAACTTAACAGTAATAAGTTGCACAACCAATTTTAATATGTTTAAAAATCTTTCTGAACATATCTAATATAAATCACAATTATAAAACAATTGTAGAACATTTTGAAATTTCAATGAGTTACATTTGCTACTACCTTCGCGAAGGTAGTACCTTCGTGAATGTGATCTTCTGAAGAATTGTACTTTCTGGAAAAATTCTTCGTTGCTCTTTTTTCGGAGGAATGGTTTCCGAGGGAAAGTCGTATAACTGTTTGAGTATATGAGATGACTACTAGAGCTGAGATGAATAGGGTTACGTAATTATCTATAAACATTTTAAATAAAGTTTATTTATTTCTTGTGACTTGACTTCTGACTGCTTTTTATCAAAGACCCATTTATCTCCTGCCATGTGTTTTCATCAGCACTAAAACATCACTTCTGCCTGTATAGTGAAACTGTTATCAATATTGTGTTTCAATCAATATGAACAAAAATTTTATTTTATTAACTTACAGATTTTGGGTAAACCTAGACAGCCCTCCAATACTAACAAATGGCCCAGACTGGTGGAGCAGTTGTCAAGAAGTCTCAATAAATTAAACGATATTGCATCCAAGCGACGAAGAAATTTTATATTAGATCAGGTAAATATATTAGTTGCGTCATCATGGTGCTATTATTAATTGTGGGTTCTAATATTTTTTGAAGCAAGCCAATGTGTTTGCGTCAGAACAAAAACGCAGACTACGTGGTTTTGGTGGTTATGCTGCTAGAAGAGCTGTCGTCGTTGTACCAGACCACGATGAATATAATCGTCGTTTCAAAATAAAAAATGATACTATTGGAATTGACGCACAAGAAGGAAACATCAGAACAATGAAAGGTATTACTTTTTTCTGTTAAGGTCTTTGAACTCATATTTTTGTATTTTGAAGCTCATTTTTACATTCCTGTTCTTGAACTTGGTTGGTTTACTGAGATCATATTCGCGGAATTGGACGAAGAAAAATCTCGAGAAGAGGTTAAAAAGCTTAACGATGCAGGACGCAAGGCTTTGCTGCAAGGAAGTAATAAGAGTCAACAGCATCGACGAGGATCAAACCAGCGTTGGAATCAGGGATTCGGTAACAATCGTTACGGCGGGCAAAATTACCAACAAGGAGGATATAATACATCACGGTATAATAACACTCAGCATTATTCACAACATCGAAATTATCGACCGGGTAATGGTTACGGAAGACGTGAATCCGGTGGTTTTGGAGGAAATCGCTACGGCAACAATACAGACTGGACACGCAATAGCGGGTATTTTAAAAATCCAAAAAATAAATTACAAGTTTCTTCATGTAATTTTGTTTTTTATTTTGCAGACGTTATGATAATCGTTACAGTAATCAAGGATATCATAACAATCAAAGCAGACGTTTTGATGGTAACCGAAACGATTATAGAGGTAAGTTTAGAAGAAAAGAATGATGTTAGTTGTTATGTCACATTTTTTTAGGGTACAATAACGCATCAGCGTGGAACCAGGATTCCAATTCCTATGGTGGTTATGGTTCACAGGGTAACGATTCACAACAGTGGTATTCGTGGTGGCAGGTAAACCCAACATTTATTTTTTTGTGTTTCAGTCTAATTTTAGAGGTCTTATTTAGGTTATAGTTTTCATAGAAACAGGTTTTCTTCAAACGTATTTATTCCAAAACAAACCTTTCCCAAATTTCAACACAGAATGTCTATGCATAGCAACACATTAATCATTTCGAAGATATGTGAAAATTATCAGTTACTTTGGATTTCAATGTAACTTAATATGATGAGCAGTTAATTTGTAATATCATTTTGATTTTATTGGTACCATTAAGAGGCAAGGTTAATTAGAACGATTTTTTTAAAATTTTTAGTGGTATCAAAATCTTTTTATTAACATCATTGGCACATAAAAGTATAACATTCGAAGAACATTATGCGGTTCCCCTCGGTTGGTTCAAACTCACATTGTTGTGAAGCCTCCGATATATCGCTCCAGGAGGACATTTTTTCTCAGATAGGCTCGATGGTATGTAAAATATCCTTGATAAGAGCACTGTATGTGTGTTTGAACGAATCCAATGCATTACCAGCTGCAGATTTTTGTTATTCGCACCAGGAGTCCGCTCGGGCATTTTTCAAACTGTGTGTTCGCGTCCGTCGTATAAGTATAAGTAGTATAAGAACGTTGCCCAAATAGAATTCTTTGTTTTTTCCATCAGGATGACTATTAATTAAAACTGTTGTATGCCATCAATCTATTAATCATTTTGACTCCTTTTGATTAATCTTTTCAGCCTTATACTATGTTCACACCTGCAGAAAATAACAAGTTTTAACTATAGTAATATAAAGTTAAAACCGCACTGTTCACACTAGGATTACGTTATAAGCATTACATATTAATTGTTATTGAGTTTGTTTAGGAACGAACTGCAAAAATGCCTACGTCGCAGAAATCAAGCACTTGGGTTGCATTTTCATTTAACTATGCAGTGCTCCAATGTAAAAGAAAAAATTACGTCGACAACTTCCAGAAAATAAGAGAATTAAAAAATCTACTATTCCGCCATTAATGTCGCGAAATAGTAAAATACGCATATACTATTATTTTGGTGTGCTATTTGCAATCCTAATTAGTGTATCAGTGATGGTCAAGTTGTTCTACCAAGATAAAATTGCTTCAAAGTATGCTGAATAAAATTCAAAACTTGAAGCGCCCTCCCCGGTTTAGTACAAATGAGTGGACACACAAATGACGAATTTTTGCCTAATAATAGCTTTCAAACGGACTTAGGCTAATTAAAATCGGTTTCGAGAGTCTTGCGCGGTAGAAAAACAACGCGTTTTGTCGGTTACGTCACCTATATCATCATATCTCCCGAACCTGAAGTCGCAGTCATTTAATCTTCGAACTTGATCAATGGCCCATTACTAGCTAAGCTTGTTGAAATCGGTCAAGCCATCTCTAAGAAAATTGTGCGGTAAAAAAAAACAACGCGTTTTGTCGGTTACGTCACTTATACCATCTTATTTCCGGAACCAGAAGTAACAACCACCGAGTGGTATCAACGACAAAATTTATGGAGGAGGGGTTTTTGAAAATAAATTTTTATCCCATTTTTGTAATACAAGAGTGGCAAGAATTTCAAGATCGTGGTAGATAGTATTACTGTTGTTAATTTGAATGCAACGCAATTTTGTTTAAATTATTTCAAAAGATCTGGTTCCATTTTGCCGGGGAATTTAAAGAACTAAAGGAAAATAATCTTTATCTGCCTATGAACATGTATGTAAGTCTCAGCATAACTACGAAACAACTAAACGAAACGCCACCAAGTTTGGCACATGTACCAAAGGTGGGAATCGATATTTTTTGAAAAGCACAGATACTTTTTACATTACTCAGGACACGAGGAGATCTGTAGTAAGTTCACCAACAGAAAGGAAGTTCAATTTTTTTCTCTCTGACTTTTACTGGCTCAGACCATCAGATCCATAAAGCCAAGTAGGAAGTTCAATGTAAAATTTATTCTATGCGAAACGATGCTGCTTCACTAATACAGATACTACTTTCACATAAAAATAGATTATAAGATTATTTTGAGAGTGAGGGAGTGTAGCAAGTGCCCCGAACATGGAGAGTGGAAGGGAAAATTGATTGGGTTTTAGGAAAAATTGGTACTTCTTTACGAGTAAAGCATATTTCTAGCAACTAAGCGAGATTCACAAAAATATTCACAAGTGAGAGGTATTCACAACATTGATCTGAATTGACGATGAAATCATACAATCAATGTGCATTTTTTATGTAAATTAGAAAACTGTCGACCCAAGGTGATGGAAATAAGTTAATAACTGGATCGTTGTTCTATATGTTCTTCTTCCCGGTGTACGACCAAAATGGTTAAATCCGGGGTAAAATATATGATATAAAAAAGTCATTCTATAGTACGAATGGAGTTATGATGATAAACAACCTTCCGTTATAAAGTAACCATCATCAGATGGAAAATTTCGAGCGACTGCGTAGAAATAATGATATTTTATGTGTCAACATATAAACGTTTCTGTGTTTAAATTGAAATGAGTGTGTAATTAGCGAAAACAGCAGTGATATAATCATGTCGTTTTCTTCTAAGACTAAGGTATAAATTTAGGTGCTGCAGTGTATTTCTTTCATTCAGTTTGTTTGCACCTGTCTGAACACGTTCGTCGCAATATAAAAAGACTCCATTGGATGTATTGATAAATTAAATAATAAAATCGCTGTTTATATTGAATGTGTATCTAGTTTGATTGACATCACACCTACAGTGATCTTGTGCCTTTACATCGGAATTGGACGGTAGAGCCTGGCAGGCACCAACAATAAGAATTTTTATAATGAGGAGGGAGTAAAAAGTGTTTATAGCCATGTATTGTAGATCGAATGTGACGATGAAGTACGATACAAGCACATATACATAGTAATTCAAGTACGACAAGCACGGTGGAGTGCCACCGTTGAAAACGAAAACGCTATTAGTGAATCGGTCACCAGGCCCGTTAGAACATTTTTAGTGAATAGTTGTAAATCTTGGCCACCTAACAAAATGTAGTCGACTAAGTTTCTATTGTTCATGAAAGAGAAGGAATATTTAAGTACTCTTATCATTGACTCATTGCAGCGTCCGAAAGATTATTACAATATAATGCACGCATACAAAACAAATATATGAAATAATATTATCTCATCCGCAAACACGGTTTGGCACTCACTTTTTGCGCGATAAATTTAAAACTTCTTTAGGATTCCGAGTGGGTGGTTTCCCTCCAATTACCCACATTATCTGCCGGGCCTGTCGGTCACACGTTTTTCATTACTACATTCACGAGTAAGTATCTTATCACTGTTTGCTCGTAACAATAGAAGGGTTTGAATGATATCAGACATCATTCCTACCAAGATAATTTTTTTTCGAAAATTTCACTAATAGGGTAGCGGCTCCAGTAGTCATCTCAACTCCAATGATGCCTGGATATAAGAAAAGCATTAGTTAGAGTGAGATCAGCTGTCTCGCATTCGCTTCGAGTTTTCGCGTCTCTATAACAGCAGAATTGAACAATTTTCTAACAATTTTTGCTTCGGTATTTCTTCTTAGACTTGAAGCAAAGATATTGTATTTGATTTCATCACAATTCGTCGATTAACAGTAATCGGTGAAATAATATTGCGAGATGAGATGACTATTGGTAAAAGAGCATTAGAAGAAAGTAAAGAAGATCAACAATTGGGTGCTTTTGCGGAATTTTATCGGGTTTGAGAATAGGTATTTTTTAGCGTTTTCCATCGAAAAATAAAAGTAAGTTAATAAAAATACTTGCAAAATTTTTGCCAAAAGTTTCGAGATAACGTCGAGAAAATTATCAATAACATAACATAATCAAAAATTGCTAGAAGCCGCCATGCTTCAACGTTTGCCAATGATTGTCTCATAATTTCTTCTTGAGACAATGTGTGTTGTAAATGGTTTTGCTGATGTTTTAGGTATATGTGAGTCTTATGATTTTGAATTGGATGGCAGTTATCTAAGCGAACGAGAATTAAATTTTTTCGATCATTCGACATTGTACCAGGAACGCTTTTACAGAGGGACTGTGGGGGAAAGTTTCCACTGTATTAGGGAGATCTAGACGGGACCAATCGAACAAAAAAAAGATCATTCAGTTACTTAGGGGCACACAAATATATCTTGCCCCCGGTCCCATTAATTCGTAGAAGCGGCACTGCATTGTACAGATATTTTTAGCGTGCGAATTTCTAAAGCTCAATCAGAAAACTTCCATATGGCAATTTGTTTTTCCATGATCAAAGCCATGGTAACGACGATATTATGTTACTGTTCGCAATTTTCCCTTCGTGGAACATTTTGTTTGAACTGTATCAGGTAAAATTTCAGGAAGATTTAAAAACGTAGCCTATTAATATCATTGGATATATTTTTTCGTAAGTATTTATATATTTATTTACAATCGTGCCATTAGAGAAGGTTACAGTGTACATCAGCAAGTAAACTTTATATGGATTTAATTCATGAGCCGTTCGCTGCAATGATTTTTAATGAATGTGTTTGTATTAAAAACTAAACGCTTTCATAAAACAAGAATCAGTATCGAACCGACTTGCACTCTGTTCAGTTCGCAATACCGTAGAGAAGGTTGCTGTGGACATCAACAAGTGGACTTTCCATGGAGTTATTTCATTAGCCTTTCGCTCCGCACGATATATTTTCATCAAAATTTTGCAAAGTTTTCGCACGTATTTGTACGGATTCGGGTACAGAAAAAAATGTTTGTCGTATTCGAGTCGGGTACGGGTTACGATTTTTTCAGTTTAAACGGGTACGGGTCGGGTATGGGAACCCGAATACCTAATAATTTGTTTTGAATATTTCGACAGAAAATTTTGTTGTGTTCCATACAAACTTATTAGTGTGTATGCAAATTATTTGCTCTATTGTATAAACTCTCTATTATTTTTGGTTTTCAGTGGAAATCTTAAAACTGTGCAGTAGCCGAAGCTTCGAGAATCGAGAATGACAGAAAACGATACATAATGATTTTACCTGCTGGTACTCGTATCTATAGTAGTTCTGGTTCTGGGGTGCAATATATTCCCGCTCGGCCTTTTGGCTACCTGGACAGCCATGGCCTCCAGACGGCTACCAAAATTGTGTCAGTGACGGTTGTCGAATCCAATTTCGCAAAACATAGTCGCCTGTATCTTAGGTAGCCGTGCGTTTTCATCTTTTCACCTTCACTGAAAATGTCAAAGATTTCGATGTCGAAAAATTCTGGTGGATACGGTTGTATCGTTTGAGTTGTATATCTGGCAGCGGTGAGGCAGTCGGTAACCAGAATGTCTGCCAGCCATATTTTTCCCGCTGGCAGCGTTTAGTCAGCCATCTGGCAGCCATGCTCATGCGGGTTTTAGTCGCTCTTTATTGCCAAACTTGACAGATTGTCAATATATCGAAGGAAGAATTTTTTTATTTCAATTACTGATTTTATTTGGCTTTTCTTTTATTACATAACCTGCTAAATGTGATTTAATTAAATTCATAGATCTATTTTAGTTTGAATGAAAAAATCGGCATGAAGTGCGTATAGTTCGATGTCTTTTTTTTCAGTATTGTATGCAGGTCCGGTGGGCTGTTTTTCCGCCTCAATTTTGCCCAAAGAGATTCAAATCTTCGAATAGTTGATGATCTGCATCCGCAGTTGATAATTCACAAGGGCACCTATCATCTGTGACTATGCCATTCCTTCGCAAGTGAGCAGGAAGTCTAGATTGGTTACTGATTAACTTTGACAGGATTACAATTTTCCTCCTGGTGAACTCGGTCGATTCGAACCACGCTTTATGGGACACGTTCGATAAGATGCTAAAACAGAATCTTCCTTTATCAGCGTTACACCATTTCGTTTGCCATTTTCCATAATTATACGTTTCCATGGGAATGAAATATCAAACGCGGTAACAGTATAATCATCACCAGAACCAAAAATGCAGACGTTTTTCGCTTCACGATCAGCAAACTCATTCATAGGAATGTCTTTATGAGAGGGTACCCAAAGAAAATGAATCTCGTACCCTCTTAGCTCCGACGATTTAATTCCTTTTTATATTTCGTACCATGCAATAGGATTAGCTCGGTTTATTTTCCGAGTCTTGAGACTTTTTTTTTTTTCATAAATACGTTTATTTCATAGGCAATATACATAAGTTTTTCTTCGCCGTGGCATCCACAATACATAGTAGTTTAAACCTAATACATTTCGAATATCATATTAGTATGTTGGTACTCATTAGTTAATCTAAACACTGTTTTTATCAAGCGAGTTGCTATTTTAAATTACATTAAATAAAATACATTTATTTTGTACATGATCTTATAACTATTTCAGGATTGTTTGTATCAGTTCACCACTTATATTCAATATCCTATAGTTGGCTATTGGTTGAACTCATGGAAGAGAAAACAGTTTAACATAAAATAAAATTTAAATTGGAACTCCAATGGATTTAATGAAATGATAAAGAAGTTTCATGTATGGAAGGTCACGACAAGCAAGAATGTCGCGAACTGGGACATTGGATAGTCTACCTTGGGTACGCAAGGAATTTATTAGTTGAGATCTGACATCACGAAACTCCACGCATGTCCAAACAACATGGTCAATATCGCGGTAACCTTCGCCGCAAGCACAATGATTAGTCTCGGAAAGTCCAATTCGAAGGAGATGTGCATCTAACGTGTAGTGATTGGACATGAGTCTGGACATCACACGAATGAAATCTCTACTCACATCCAGTCCCCTGAACCATGCCTTTGTCGATATTTTAGGAATAATTGAGTGCATCCACCGACCCAGATCATCTTTATCCCAAGAAGCTTGCCAGCTGGCAAGTGTTCTTTGGCGAGACGCGCTATAGAATTCGTTGAAAGCAATCGGTCTCTCATAAATTTCACCCTCAATAGCACCACGTTTGGCTAAAATATCGGCTCTTTCATTGCCTGGAATGGAGCAATGAGCCGGAACCCAAACTATTGTGATTAGATAATTATTATTCAATATGTCGTTCAGACACTGTTTTATTTTACCCAAGAAAAACGGTTCATTTTTGCCAGCAGCGTTTGAGCGAATGGCTTCAATTGCACTCAGACTATCTGTGAAGAGGAAATAATGGTTTGGAGATAATGTGACGATTACATTCAAGCTATAATGAACTGCTGCTAACTCTGCTATATAAACAGATGCAGGTTCTTGAAGCTTGAATGAGGCCGAAACATTATTGTTGAACATACCAAACCCTGTCGCTTCTTCCATTCGCGATCCGTCCGTGTAAAACATTTTCTCAGAGTTAATATGCCTGAACTTACTTGAAAATATTTTTGGGATTTCCATAGAGCGTAGGTGGTCCGGGATTCCACGCACTTCGCGCTGCATGGATGTGTCGAAAAATAAAGTTGAGTCAGGTACATTTAGGAGGCTGACACGGATAGGAATATATCTTGAAGGGTTGATTTCCTGTGACATATGGTTAAAATATACTGTCATGAATTTTGTTTGAGATCGAAGCTCGACTAGTCGTTCGAAATTATTAATTACCATGGGATTCAGCACATCACATCTTATTAGCAGGCGTGATGAAAGCTCCCAAAATCGATCTTTTAATGGAAGAACTCCCGCCAGAACTTCAAGACTCATTGTATGTGTCGAATGCATGCAGCCTAAAGCAATTCGCAAACAACGGTACTGAATTCGCTCAAGTTTGATAATATGAGAATTTGCAGCGGAACGAAAACAAACGCATCCATATTCCATCACTGAAAGTATCGTTGTCTGATACAATTTTATTAGATCTTGCGGATGAGCACCCCACCAAGACCCTGTTATTGTTCGAAGAAAATTTACTCTTTGTTGGCATTTCGTTATCAGATACCTAATGTGTCCTCCCCACGTGCATTTGGAATCAAACCACACCCCGAGGTATTTGAAAGTCAAAACCTGTTCGATTATTCTTCCCATCATATGAAGCTGAAGTTGCGCGGGATCATGCTTTTTTGAAAAGACGACCAGCTCTGTTTTCTCCGCAGAGAATTCGATACCAAGATGAACAGCCCAAACGGACAATTTATCTAAGGTATCTTGCAATGGTTTTTGCAGATCAATAGCTTTGGATCCAGTAACTGAAACCACGCCATCATCTGCCAATTGTCTTAGTGTACATGGGGTTACTAGACAGCTGTCAATGTCATTCACGTAAAAATTATAGAGGAGCGGACTGAGGCATGAGCCTTGCGGGAGACCCATGTAGCTAATTCTGATTGTTGCCAAATCGCCATGTGAAAAATGCATGCGTTTCTCTGACAAAAGGTTGTGCAAATAATTATTTATAACCGCTGGGAGTCCATGTTGGTGGAGCTTGTCTGAAAGAACATCAATGGAAACTGAATCAAATGCTCCTTTAATGTCTAAAAATACAGATGCCATTTGTTGCTTTTGAGCGAAGGCAATTTGGATGTCAGACGAAAGTAATGCAAGGCAATCATTCGTCCCTTTATTTCTACGGAAGCCAAACTGAGTATCTGACAACAAACCGTTCGTCTCGACCCAAGTGTCGAGACGTCGTAGAATAATTTTTTCGAACAATTTTCTGATGCAGGACAACATCGCAATGGGTCTATATGAGTTGTGATTGGAAGCTGGTTTCCCCGGCTTTTGAATGGCGATAACTTTCACTTGTCTCCAGTCAGGTGGAACAATATTTTGCTCAAGAAACTTGTTGAACAATTCCAACAAACGTCTTTTTGCGAGGTCGGGCAGATTCTTCACCAAGTTGAATTTAATTCTGTCCAATCCAGGAGCGTTATTGTTACAAGACATGAGTGCTATGGAAAATTCCATCATTGAAAAGGGGCTATCAATGGAATCATCATTTGAAGAAGACTCCCTAACAATGCTATGCGTAGGAACGGAATCTGGACAAACTTTCCTCGCAAAATCAAATATCCATCGATTCGAGTACTCCTCAC
This sequence comes from Malaya genurostris, assembly GCF_030247185.1. Taxonomy (NCBI): domain Eukaryota; kingdom Metazoa; phylum Arthropoda; class Insecta; order Diptera; family Culicidae; genus Malaya; species Malaya genurostris. Next base: position 190,448,619 of record NC_080571.1, on the reverse strand, counting down.
TCTCATTTCCTACGTTACGATTCCTCATTCGTCTGGCCGTATTCCAAAGAGTGCTCATTGAGGTTTCTCTTGACAAACCTTCCACAAAATGTCTCCAATAGCTGCATTTCTTAACCCGAAGTATGTTCTTGTACTTGGTTTCTAAAACCAAGAATTTTTCAAAATTCTGAGGAGTTCCTCCTCCTCGTTTTAAAAACGTCTTGAAAGCATTTTGTTTCGCGTGTTTAGCATCTGAGCACTCTTTGTCCCACCAAGGATTTGGAGGTCTTCTGTTAGACGATGGACCAAGAAATCGTTTGGTTTGGGCTTGTTCTGCGGCCTCCAGAATCGAACAAACGAGGAAGTCATATTCTTCAAGTGGGGGAAGCTCTTCCATTGAAGTTAAGACACTTGAAATATTACTTTGGTATTTAATCCAGTCAATATTTTTTGTCAAATCATATGGAATATTAACTGAATTAGCAATGCCTTTGTTACTGCTAATTGAGATGATGATTGGTAAATGATCGCTACCATGTAAATCAGGAAATACTTTCCAGGTGCAATCTAGTCGAATTGAAGTCGAACAAAGAGATAAATCTAATGCACTTGGACGTGCAGGAGGTCTTGGGATCCGTGTCATGCTACCCATATTTAGTACCGTCATGCTAAAATTGTCGCAAATATTATATATTAGAGATGATCTGCTATCATTGTAAACGGAACCCCACATCATTCCGTGCGAATTGAAATCTCCTAAAATCAAACGTGGAGCAGGAAGGGCTTCAACAATTTCATTAAGCTGTCGTTGTCCAACTTGAGCTCTTGGAGGAATATATACCGAAGCAATGCAAATGTCCTTTCCTTTAATGTTTATTTGACAAGCAACAACTTCTATACTAGAAGTCGAAGGAATGTTTAATCTATAAAAGGAATAACATTTCTTAATTCCTAAAAGCACTCCACCATACGGGGAGTCTCTGTCGAGACGTATAATGTTAAAGTCATTAAAATTTAAGGCTATGTTTGATGTAAGCCATGTTTCGCACAAAGCAAATACATCACATTTTTGACTATGCAACAAAACTTTAAATGAATCAAGTTTTGGCATGATGCTTCGACAATTCCACTGCAGGACAGTGATTGAATCATTTGCGGCGGATGATAAATTATCCATCAAATGATACAAAACCTGTAAGAGCTGGCCATTGAGCTGATAACTGTTTCAAAAAAGTTCTAGCTATTGGAAGGAATGCTGTTATGATGGTCTTTAGAGGTTCAGAAATATTGAATGCAGCGAAAATCCATTCTACAATTTCCGAAAATTTCAGTAATCCTGTTGGTGAATGTGAAATGGAGCCCACTGGATTATTGTCTTTTCTTGAGCTAGTTCCTGGATTGGTTTGTGAATTTGACAAACCAGGAGGCACAGTTTTTGGTTTTAAATTTGGCTTTTTAGCTTTAACACGGGGATCTTTTTTTGAAGGTATAATTTTAGGTGTCTTTTTTGGTATTTTGTGGTTTGTTAATCTCCTCTTAACAGACCCTTGAGGAGTGACAAACGAGGTATCTTCACTATTTCCGTCAGAGTCAGATTCCTCTGGCTCCGCAAGATTTGAAAAACCGTTTTCGGTTTCCAAAGGGGAGACATGTATGATCGTTTTGAGCATTTCTGCATATGTGCGCTTAGACCGTGCTTTTAAAGAAAGCTTCATTTTGTCTTTACGCAGCTTAAATGCAGCGCACACTGAAAGATCATCATGAGGGCTTTCCCCACAATAAACACATTTTTCAACATCTTTATCGCAAAGATTATCCTTATGAGGCCCTTGACATTTGATACATTTGGACTTATTACTACAGTAAGTAGCTGTATGTCCGAATTTTTTACAGTTCGTGCAATTCATAACATGCGGTACGAAAAGCCGAACAGGAAGACGAATTTTATCGATATAGACATGGCTAGGCAATGCAGATCCGGCAAATGTTACGCGAAACGAATCTGAAGGACGATAAGACTTTTTTCCATCGACAATAGATGCTGAGTACAATTGTTTGCACTCGAGTATCTTAACTCCCTCAAGCATGGAGTTTTTAAAACGGCCAACTCCATTTTTAAGTAAATCATCTGCTGTCAGACTTGCTTCAGTCACAACACCGTCAATTTCTACCTCCTTCGATGGAATGTAAACTCGATATTCAATAGCAAATAATTTACAGGTTACAATATCGTTTGCCTGTTTCAAGTCGTTAACTACAACTCGAATTTTATCTCTATTAACCTTACAGATTTCTTTAACTTCAGAGAAATGTGATGTCAAATCCTTTGTAATTTGCATCAAGTTTAAAATCTTTTCTTTTTTTCGAAGATAGACTATCCATGGCCCAGTGGTACCCTGTGGATAATGTTTAGCCCTCGGAGTATTTAAACTTTTACTAGTATCCGGAATCGGATTCGGATGATCTTCCATGAGATCATCCATTACATTAATTTTTTTTTGTAAATTAATAATACCAAAATAAAAACTTATGTTTAGTAAAATTTCAGATATAAGAAATAAAAAATAAATTAAATTAAATCTACCTTGTAGCTGATGTCTCTGTTCCTTTATCGTGAAGAACGACGTGAAGCTCTTCCAACGATTTCCAATTGGCAGTCTTTTGCTGTTTCCAATTGGCAGTCTTCTGTCGTTTACTGCTATCTCAGTTGCTCTGCCGTCGTTGTGAACACCACTGCACTTGCTGTACCTGACCCCAGGTACAGTGCTTTTGCTCTTGGTGGCGATCAAATGCGATGCTTGCAGTGTAGCACCTCGCGATATATGCCGTCTCTTTTGATCCTACGCAGCGTACAAATTCTGGTACCTGGTAGATCAGCACTGGGTTGCTTTAGCACCTCTGTGCCTTTGCACCCCTTCGTCTTCGCACCTTTATGCGATGGCACCTCTGTGACTCGTCACTTCTATGCTCTCGCACCTCTGTGTCTCTACACCTCTGTGCGTATGAACGGGATGGCCTTCGTTGCTAGCTTTCCAGTCGGGAAACGCCCCGAATATTGCGTTTGCTATGGGCAGTTTAACTACCTGAAGCTTAGAATTGTCTCGGTAGCAGCCGTTAACTCACGAGCCAGTACAATCGAAACACAACCTCTTCGCTTGAATGGTTTTTACTGAATGAGTCTTGAGACTTGTCAGGCTGCTTAAACTGTCCGTCATGATAAGGTATATTCCCACTGGAAGTTGAATTATGAACACTGCTTTTCAAAGAGCTAGCAATTCTGCTAAGTAGATTGACGCAGATGACGTAATTTTGATGTTAGTGGTTTGATATCCAAAATTGTTGACGACGGCATAACCTGTACCTATGTCGTCTTTTGATCTATCCGTGGCTAGAATTTTAAAGTCGTTGTATTTATCCTGGATTACACTTTCAACTATTTCAGCTACTGTAGTAGATTGTGAGTGAGAGCACTTTTGTTTCATAGATAAATCAATTGGAATTTCACTGACACGTACATATGGATCAAATAAATAGCATAGAAGGTTTGGTATGGTTTCACTTAGCGGCTGAAATTCATTATACTCTAGAATCGCTCGCTGAGTAGCCGTTATTGCGATTTTAGATTGCACTATTGGTTCGACGAATTGTTCATGCCAGTTATGCAGACCATACCGTCTATTGACAAACCGCATTATAGCAACTTCTTTTCGTTTGCATAGTCCAAGCATTCCGGCCATAACATTGAGGGAACCTGTGTGAATGGTTTTGGTAGATCCCAAACAGATACGAGTGCATGACCATTGGATTCTTTCCAAAATTATGGCATCTCTGTTTGGTAAGTAAGGAAGAAGGATATGCGCCCCAATATTGACTCGAGACGCTCCGAAGAAAGTTCAAGCATGGAGTTGTCCGTCTTTTGAGCTAGTGAATGTGACCTGACCAAGTCATACTTGACGTTAGATAAACCCCTAACAATCTCATAGATCTAACTAGTTCCACAGGTTCCCCACGAATTGCAATTCGGGGGGATGGTTCAGGTTGATTTCCGGTTATAAGCATGAAACTACTTTTTGTTGGAGATATCGACGTCAACATTTCATAAGGTCACATAAACCAATGAGAATTTCTCTTTGTTTACTTTCTCTGTTGTTAATATCTAGTTAATTTTGACGTGTACTTACAAAATATTCAAATAGAATGAAAGACAATATTCCCATGTTTCTAACAGTACCAAATATGCAACGAACATATGTTTAATAACGCAGATATAGTCGAAAAAGAAAGTAAACAAAGAGAATCTGTCAATTATTTTTATGCCCTTTTGAAATGTTGACGTCGATATATCCAAACCGAGGTTGTGAATACCATCAACTAAGTCATCAACCGAAGTTTGTAAGCTGCGATTGGTTTCGTTTAGATTTCGATCTCGTATCCTGATGGTAATATCATCAGCATAATTCACCTTTATCACATGAATAGGAATGCTTCTTATCAGTCGTGCCATAACCACATTGAAACATGTCGGACTTAAGGGTGACCCCTGTGGAAGTCCTTTCCACGTGGTTCTCGTTAAAGTTTGCCATAAGCAGTTCGTATAACGCGTCCATTGTTCCCTTTCCTTTGCGAAACCCACACATTTCATGTGAGAGCAACTGTTTACTTTCGAGGAGAAACTCCAATTTATTTTTAATTAGAATCTCATAGACCTTAATCAATCGCTTGCAATCGCTTGCATGAAGTCGTCTAACTCCTCTGCCCCTGACGGCTTACCGGCAGTTATATTGAAAAATTGCTCGAATGGTGTAATTGCTCCCCTTTGTCGACTATTTCGGATGTCACTCTCTAAAGAAGTTTTTCCCAACTTATGGAAATCTTCTTTTATGTTCCCAGTGTGTAAGAAAGGTGACAAAAAAGACGTGAACAATTACCGTGGCATCACATCGCTTAGTGCAGTTCCTAAACTGTTTGAAAAGGTTATTCTGGCACCGATTTTCAACCACTGCAAGCAATATATTGTTGGCACTCAACATGGTTTTATGCCTAAGCGCTCCACAACCACCAACCTATTATCATTCATGTGCTACGTGACTGATGGTATGTCAAAAGGTTTACAAACAGACGCTATTTACACCGATCTCACTGCTGCCTTTGATATAATAAACCACAATATAACAATTGCTAAATTGGAAAGACTTGGATTCGGCTCTAACATCCTTCGGTGGCTGCAGTCATATCTTATAGATCGTCGTTTAGAAGTGAAAATCGGTGATCACGTTTCCAATGAGTTCATCGCTTCGTCCGGAATTCCGCAGGGTAGCCATCTCGGGCCTTTAATATTTTTACTGTATTTCAACGACGTCAACTTTACTCTAGAGGGCCCTCGTCTATCGTTTGCCGATGACGTTAAGATCTACTATTACATTCGAAGCCCAGAAGATGCAGGCTTTCTTCAACGACAGTTGTTGAGTTTCGCCGAGTGGTGTAAAGTAAACCGTATGAAATTGAATCCTGACAAATGCTCGACCATCACGTTCTCGAAGAAGAAAGAGCCATTTCATTTTGATTACTTTCTGGAAGGATCCCCGACAGTCAGAACGACGTGTGTTAAAGACCTTGGTGTCTTTCTCGATGAGCAACTGACATTCAAGCAACACATCAGCTATATCGTTTCTAAAGCTTCTCGCAACCTAGGATTTGTAATGAGGATGGCTAAACATTTTACAGACGTGCACTGTTTAAAATCTCTGTTTTGCTCGCTTGTTCGTTCATCCTTGGAACCCTCACTACATAAACGGAGCTCTTAGAATCGAATCGATACAACGCAGATTCATTCGCTTCGCTCTACGGCGCTTACCGTGGAACAATCCTCACCAACTACAAAGCTACGAAAGTCGCGGGTTATTAATCGGTCTTGATACACTACAAGTTCGTCGAGATGTTGCACGTGCTTTATTGATAGCAGATGTTCTGACCGATAGAATTGACTGCCCTGCTTTGCTCCGTGAAATTAATATCAACGTCCGACCCCGGGCTCTTCGCAACAGTGCATTTCTTCGACTTCCTTTACGGTGAACTAACTTCGGTGCTAACAATGCTATTATTGGCTTGCAGAGATCATTCAGCCGCGTTTCATCAGGATTTGACTTCAATCTATCACGCAGTAGGATACTTGGAAATTTTTTATTTATTACTAGAAATTATCATTAGGACCATATTGTGTCTGTTGATTATACCAAAATCGGCGTTTTGGTTTCGGGCCACTCGACCGCGGGTGTTTATGAACCCGGGAGTCAGTTCCAAGATCCTCGTTTTCCATTCCATGTCGATCGATTGCTCAGTCGAAGGCTGAATGCAGAACCAATATACACGTCCTTGTGAGTAGGTTTCCCTGCGTTCATTGTCCTTCTTCTTTCTGTTGATGATGTTTGGACATAATTTAGAATCATTCGCCTTGTGTCGACCACCACAATTAACACACTGTGGAGTTGGCTCATAACATAGGTGATCCGGATCTCCGTTGCCATTAACACAGTTATTGCATCGGGGTGCGCTCTTACAATTACTTTTGTTATGGCCTAACCGCCAGCAGTAAGTGCATTGACGAGTTGGGTACACATAAGTTTTCACTGGATAAAGAACTTTATTTATTTCAATATGTGATGGAAGAGTGGCCCCATCGAAGGACAGATCCATCCTCCATTTTTTTCCTAATCCTGCGGTATTCTACAATAGCAGGGTTTCCATCTTGCATCGATTTTTTCTTATCAAACGATTTAGCTGTCTTCAGCTCGTCGTCATCCACTTCTGGTTCAATATACGCCACACCAATACATTTGACAAGCCGTTGTGGGATAAAGAATCTTATACTATCAGTTTGCTGCAAGGCCGTCCCGGGTTGTCGGTTCAATGCATAGGACGCTGGTCTTACAAGCCAGCTGTCGTATGTTCGAGCCCCGACCTGGAAGGATTCTTAGTGTCAGTAGGATCCATAGTACTAGCCATGCAATGATTCTGTACACTAAGAATCGGCTGCGAAGTCTGTTGAAACAGAAAGGCCAAATTCCACGAAAGGAATGTAATGCCAAGACTTTGCTTTTGCTGCAAGGCCAGATTGTTTGCAGCACGACTGGTTCGCATAAGAACTTTCATCTTTGTTTGCGACATGGGAATCGCTCAAATATAATCCGCGCCGTATTTTTTAATCATAGCTTTAGCAACTTTCGCGGTCAACATATTCCCGTTTGTCGATTCCGCGATCACCAAAAATGGACCGGTGAACGTTTCTTTATATTTTCTAACACGGCGTTTAGGATGACTTTGGTTCTCGTCTTCAGCCATTGTTTGCCTCACAACCAACAATGCTAAGAATGAACAATGAAGAACTGTATAGACTTCAACAGTGTCACTATTTATGTACCATTTAATTCCACTATTTCACTGTCACGTTATTACACTTCCACAAAGTCACTATACTTTATGTATAACAGACGTTACAATACAGATACGCGTATTTCGGAATGTTATTTACATCCTTCTTCAGTGTATCGGTTTTATAAAATCATATAAAACCGATACACTGAAGAAGGATGTAAATAACATTCCGAAATACGCGTATCTGTATTGCAACGTCTGTTATGCTTCATTAAAGTATAGTGACTTTGTGAAAGTGTAATAACGTGACAGTGAAATAGTGGAATTGAATGGTACATAAATAGTGACACTGTTGAATATATTCCACTAACAGCTCCAAGTGAAAAATAGTGTATAGACTTGCTATATGACGCTGTCAAAACGATCCGATGTGTACCGAAGCACAAAAGAGACTGAAGAATTAAAATTTAAATGCGCCTGATTCTCCCTGAAAATGTCTTGTCGTAGGGGTACGAGTGTAACGTTGGCATTTATACTCATTCTTGTAGCAGTAACAGACGAAACGACGACGAGGCTGTTGATTTGTATTCTTTCATTGAAAATATGTGACAATTTTAAGCTCTGGTCACATTTTCCTGCTCCGTCAACGCCTGTCTTCCTGTATGATTTACGGAAATTGCCGTAGTTCTACGGATCAGTATAGAAATTTTATGGAAATTTGAATTTTGCTTCGAAAACATTTGTTTGGTGAGTCTCTTGTACGTTTCGTGCTTGGCATCGCTAGAGTTTCCGGGAAATGTTTTTTGCAGTATTGTGCAGTATGCTGGTAAGCCAAATATGTTTAGTCTGCTCTCGTTTGCTGCGAATCCTGTTTGTATGTGTGTGTGTGTGTGTGTGTATATATATATATATATATATGTGTGTGTGTGTGTGTGTGTGTGTGTGTGTGTGTGTGTGTGTGTGTGTGTGTGTGTGTGTGTGTGTGTGTGTGTGTGTGTGTGTGTGTGTGTGTGTGTGTGTGTGTGTGTGTGTGTGTGTGTGTGTGTGTGTGTGTGTGTGTGTGTGTGTGTTCACGGCACTACTGTTCGCTATTATATTTTGTACAAACATGACATAACCTCACGAAGTCCACTGTATGAACATCATTTGACAGCTAACGGTGGTTTGTTTACATGTACATTATAATTTGAATACGTGTTATTGAAAATATAACTGGCAACTAGTTAATTTGAAGCTAGATTCATATTATTTAACAACCAATAAGTTCCAAAACATTCAACTCAAACGGAATCCGGCAAACGAATCAAACAAAAATTCTTACAATATTTGTATTTTTGTATGGCGACAAAATGATGACAAAAAGTAATGTTTTAAACTATTTTCAAATCTAAGATTGTGTAGGATTAGATAACTAATGTTTTAATACGTCATTTTAAAAACCAAGACCGTGATTTTCGCTTTGTCGATATTCCAATAAAAAAGAAAAGGGGGCTGTCGTGTACTTATTTCTAAACGACGAAATCAGTTTATCAAAAAGTAGAAATCGGTATCAATTAAATTGTAGATCTATGATGAGGAAAACCGAGAAGAAATATATTTCGTTTGCATTCAAAAATTATACGATTATAATTAAATAATTTTCAATTTTATGTAGTTTTCTAAAGAAAACCAAGGCATTCATCTGTGATTCATTCTTCAAGGCATTAATGACATGGGCCTTCGTCAAGAATGGTCGTATCATCAGCAATTTGTGATAACATCACCATCCGGGATATAGGATATCTGATGTGATTCTTGTTTTGTGAGAGCGATTTTCTTAAATGCGAACACTCACTTTGAAAATTTTTGCTCTCACGCAAGGCGATCGGCCCAATAAAACAACCCCGCAGAAAGTGCCTTTACTGATGCGCAATATCTCAATTTTTTGTTGATAGATGGTTAGTTGACAGAGTTTTCGTTGTTTTGATCACATTAAACATGCATTTATTCCATAGAACATTTATTGTTATTCGTTATATTGTGTATTTATCGTTTTGTTGGTAATATGAGCTAGTTACTCACTGTCATATATATATTTCTATGTTTATAGTCAAATCTCAAAAACTTATTGCAGCAAGGAGGAAGTGGATCAGATAATAGTGTACAGCATGCGAACATGCAGCAGTACTGGTCGCAGTACGCCCAACAACAGAACTACGGTAACTATCCGCAATCGAAATCCCATGGATCGGGAGCGTCAAAGAGCAAGTAAATGGGTTACTTAATTATATTTAGAGTTTAGGTTACATTTTAGCAACTTTTTCTCCCTCTCTCACCTCAAAGTTTCAACTAAATTAGCAATACTCCATCAGCTATAAGTGCGATCTTAATTACTTTGAATAATGCTGCATAAAAGTTAAGTAATATATCAAATGTAATTGGTAAACATGCAATTAGTCTATTCTATCTGGAAATATTCAAATCTTTAAGAAGTACAATTATTTAATTTGAATCTATTCAATGCAAGCATGGAGAGAGAATTTTAATAAATAACGTAGTTTAAGTTCTGAACGGATTATCCACCTACTCTACCAGATTATAACTTTCAGAAAGTGCAGTTAAGTTAACATAAAGTTAAAATACAAACTGGTGAAGTATTTATTCATGCTAAACGCGATACAAATAATTTACTGTACTAAGTATAATTATGAGTTACGAATAAATTTCTTTTACGAAAAGTACTGAGAACAAAACAATGATTTTGGAATGCTGTATTGTTTCATATATTCAGTATAGTCTTGTAAATTGTGATTTTATTTACATTTCACCCGTCGTCATTATTATTTGGTTGGAAGTAGAATCATACATTCAAGACAGAATATAGGCTATACAATAGGAAAATAATGCATCTACTATATAAGAAATTGTGATTATACCGTTTCAATAAAAACAATGATCATACTGATAATGATTTTGTATCACATCGATTTTATTTTGTTCTTTTTACTGCATGTGTGCCATCGATGTAAGAATTCTGCGTTACGTCATTTGTGATTTGAGAGATTTGAACAGTTTTTAATCAACGTCACTGCAGTAGATATCGATTAAAAAATGCTAGATGCAACTTACGGTAAGTATCAATAGGATTTCTCAGTAGAGAGTTCTATTAGAAATGATCGATACATTCAGATATCAACCAGCTTAATCGATACTTCAACGCGAATTGGTTCGTTGTATCAAATTGGTAAAAAATTCAAACTCCAAATAAAAAAATGTCGCACTTTGTATCAAATCGATACAATTCATAAAGACAGTATACAGCGTTGCTATCGAAGCTACTTGAATATGCTTGAACTCAACATATTATTTATTTTTTGTAGAAATTTTAAGAATTCAGAAGGGCCAAATTGTGTAATTCTTTATGATATATTAAACATTGGTTGAATATAAACGATTTTAAACACTTGCGAATTTTGCACCGCGAAAATTGCACAGAGCATATCAAATTATCCTAGATTTGCACTACACTGATGGTTTAAATTTCCGATTTGCTAAGAGCATATCTTTGTAATTCTTTAGATAACATTTAGAGCCATTAGAAGGTTTGTTTTTGCATAATATTTTTTGTTGTCCATTTTTCGTTGTATTTTGCTCCAATGCAAACGACCAGCAGCAGGATGAAACGAAGCAATCGATCTTCTTTGAAGGGAAACTGGCTCTGCGACCTGAGCGTTTGAGGCTTTATACCACGCAAAAGGTCTGCTTTCATTGCCGATTGCTCCGATTTACGCGATGCAAAAGACCGAAACCTGCATTCCAACATATCCATCTTAGACATAGCCAAAGCCTACACTGAGCTAAATTCTCATTTTCACATTATATGAGAATCTAATATGTTTGCACTATTGGAAATTATAATGAAAATTACATGGTGTATCAATATCATGTCAACCATATAAGATAATCACATAAAACATAAAACCTTTCTTAAAGTTATTTTCATAAGAATTTCATATAGCGAATGGAATTTCCAGACTCAATAAAATTTATTAGCACCCCCTATAACAACTATTAGACAATCACAAAACATATATTGGGACAATTTATAAAGTGCATATTCTATTCAATCAGAATTTATATAGATAGATTCATGTAAAACATATGGCTTGTTGTATAACATTTATAAATAGCCTTTAATGCAGGCCATTATAGTTCCATAAACCAGTAATATATAGATCAAATGATTACCATTGAATTAAACAAGTGATGCGAATATGCAATATTGTTAAAAATAATGGGCTTATTACATTGAGAGGAATCAAAAGCTGCAATAAAAGATAGTTGCATTATTATAAAAACTTTGTTATTTATTTTTATCATTACATAATTAATTACGTTTTTACACTTACGTCGAACGGTGATTTTCTGTTATCGCGCTGTTCTTTCAGGATTCGAGCTTTACTACTGGTGAATTCCTGGAAGCACTTTTTGATATTAACCTTAAAGAAGTGTGACCCCAAAGCTATGAAATAAAAAATAAATCATTTCACTAGTCAGCAATGATAAAAATGGAACATACCGTATTATTTCATGATTCGTAAATATATCCTTAATGGGAGTTGAAAGAGCTAACGTGTCTGCGATTATAAATTGCTTTATGATGCAGAAATCCCAGGTGAACTGCCTGAAGCAGCTGATGAATATCGAGGACTCACCACATACATTACGAAGAGGGATAAGTTCTATCGAGTTTTCATATAAATTGTATGTGATATTCTTATCAATTCATTATTGTTACACTAATTTAGACTTCATGTACATTCTTAATAAAAAATATAAATTTTCATATGGCTTCAATGAGTTATACGATGCATACGATTCATATGACGAATCTAATGAATATAAAAAAAGGTGGGTGGGTAATGTCAGAGACATAACTGGATGTCGTGAATACGAAAAAACTGATACGCTCCCATCACTTTTCCGAATATCAGTTAGTTGATCGATTGTATGAATTGTGCAAGCTTTCCTCTTTTTCACTAATAGAGTTTGAAGCGATGCACCTACATTAAAGTACAGATTAGTTACATTAAACAGCTACTATTCTACAACTATATATTCCAAACTTGAAACAATTCCTTTTCAATTTGCTAATATAGCAGGCTAGGTACGACAAATTTGTAGTTTATTTTTATTGATGCTACAAAGTTCAAAGATATCTGATTCTTCTCGAAATTTCAGTACGAGACAATTGCAATGGCCTAGTCTGAAATGTATCGACGATCTTCGGTATGCAAGAGTCATTCTAATAATAATAATGATAGTGATAATAATAATAATACAGATTAACCTGTACATATGGCAACCCTGTTTCGCATGGCATATTTTTACACGACTCTATACTAGTATAAAGATGTGTTCAACATTCGCTTTCGCATTGCCGTTCGTAATTGAATGTGTTAGTGACGGTACAAATCTGCTTTTCTAACTGTTTTCGGTGCCATCGTTCTGACGGTGTCTCGTACGTACAGAGTAGCTGCTTTAACTTAAATGACGCTATTTCTCTTTTTTTTTTGCATAAATATCTGTTTATTAATCTTATTTTTGTGTATTACATCAACATTTTACAGTACAAGTGTTTTGAAACTTTGGCCTTTCATCTTTGTTGTTCATACGATTCGTTATTAATATTAGGTGTTTTAGTTACTCTTGTTTTACATACTAATGTTTAATCATAATATTTATTTTAATTATTTATAAAATGTCTACCTAAACTATTATAAACTATCCCTAACCTAATACGTACAAATTTTGAATTATTTGTATATCAGAGATTGAGCATCTCTCTTCAAATTTCGTGCAGTATTGTTCGAATTTTTGTTCTAGTATATCCAGTGAGGCAATCTCATGTACTTCACTAGTCCTTGTCCAAGGGGGTAGATTTAGAATCATCTTTAAGATCTTACTTTGAATGCGTTGAAGCCTAAGTTTGTGTGTTCGTGCACAACCCCGCCAAACAGGGACTGCGTATTCAATTGCGGGGTAGATGATTTGTTTATAGACAGCCATCTGATTCTTCAGGCATAGTTTAGATGTTCTACAAATCAGCGGATACAGAGACCTAATGAGTATGCTGCATTTTTGAACGATTTTGTCAACATGTGACCTGAATATCAGATGTCTGTCAAAGGTGAGTCCTAGATAGATAACTTCATCGGACCATTGAATGACCTCATCACCGAATCGTATTCTGCATTCGTCTGATGGAACAAGTTTTGGAGATCTTGAATGTGGAAACAAGATGACCTGAGTTTGCTGCATTGATCACAATTTTCCAGCTTGTAAAATATTCCGTTAAAGCGTCCAGACCTGTCTGTAGTTTATTTTTCAGAGCATTAATGACACGACCTTTGTAAAGAATGGCAGTATCATCAGCAAATTGTGACAGAACACCACCACCTGGAATAGGTGGGATGTCTGATGTGAAAATGTTGTATAGAATGGGACCTAGGATACTTCCCTGGGGTACACCAGCAGGAATAGTGAATCTTTCTGAAAGTGCATTATTTAGAGAAACCTGGAATGCTCTATCTGCAAGATAATTTTTGATAATTTTAATAAGATACATGGGAAAATTATACCGATGCAGTTTGAACACCAGTCCATCGTGCCACACATTATCGAATGCCTTTTCAATATCCAATATTGCCATGGCAGTCGTTTTGGACACTGATTTGTTTTGCTGGATGACGTTGTTAACCCTTGTGAGCTGGTGGATGGTGGATCTTCCTTTCCGGAACCCAAACTGTTCTTCCAGAAATATATTCTGTTCATCTGCGAAAGCAAGAATTCGCCTTTGTATTGACTTTTCAAACAGCTTCGATAGGGCAGAGAGTAAGCTGATGGGCCGATAGCTCTTGGAAAAGGAAGGATCTTTCCCCGGTTTCAAAACTGGGATAACTTTAGCTAACTTCCACATTGAAGGGAAGTAACCAAGCTCCCAGCACCTGTTAAAAATTTTAGCTAAGAAGACAAATGAGCGAATACTCAAATGTTTCAGCTCATTCGCAGTGACTCTACTTTCCTCAGGAACCAAGCTGTCTGATTGGTCAACCTCAGCTACGCTATCAGCAACGGCTCTTTCATATGGACTAACAATGTTGAGTCCTAAATTGTGAGAACACACAAACTGCTGGCCTAGCGCATTTGCCTTCTCTACTGGTGTGATTAAAGGTATTCCTTCAGCCGCGTCCTGGGGTGATATCAGAGGAGGAATAGGCTTCGGTTTTTTCTTAAGCACCTTCGTTAAGGACCAGAAGGGCTTTGAATGTGGGAGAATTTCTCGAAGCTTTTGCTGGAAGTTCCTGTTGCGAAGTTCAGATATCCTTTCCTGGATTATCCTAGTTAAGTTGTTATAAGTAGTCTTCCTATCTAGGATGCCAGTTCGTTGATACTGCCTCCGGTAGATATTTCGAAGTCGGATGAGTTTCTTGGTGACACTGTCGATTTGAAGAGAGGAACTCGGCATATGTTGTACTGGAACCGTCCTATCACGGGCGACTCTGATTGAATGCTGGAAGGAAGATAGGGCTGCATCGATTTCCATCGGAGAATCAAGTGGCAAATCGATATTAATAAGTTGGTCGGCGATATGTTGAAATTGGACCCAATCGGTGCGATAATAGTTCCTCCGTGGTTGAATAGGCACTGTTTCTGGTGAAGATCCCAACGTCAATATTACTGGAAAGTGGTCAGAAGAGAGCTCGTAGAAGACAACCGGAGAGCTGTCTATGGCGATGTTGCTGATGAATATATGCAAAATGGAATGGACTCCCGATCTGGAAAGTCGCGTTGGTTGATCCGGAGCGAGGATGTTGTACTGTCCAGCTTCGTAATCTTCGGCAAGTACGAATCCGTTTCGATTCTGTCTTCTGTTTCCCCACAGCTCATGCCGTGCGTTCAGGTCCCCAGCAATGATGAATTTGTTCTGTCGTCGAGTGAGCATAGCCAGATCTCGCTTCAATGATGCACACGTACCATCTCGAAGATTGGTTTGTTTGGGGCAGTACGCTGCAATGATGATGATGGGTCCCATCGTCGTTGTAATCTCAATTCCGATGGCTTCTATGAGTTGCAATTTAAAGGCTGACAGAAGCCTGTGCTGAATGGATCGTTTAATGGCAATGGCAACTCCCCCTCCTCTGGTAGTTGTCCTGTCGAGTCTGTGAATCCTGTAATTGGAAATAAAAATATAAATTTCAGGTTTAAGATGAGTTTCAGTTAAAATAGCAATATCGGCATTCTTCTCTTGAAGAAAGTCGAACAATTCAGCAGTTTTGCTCCTGAGTGAGCAAGCATTCCAATTTACTATAACCAACTCATTATATTGCATATTCGATGATGAATTTGCCTAAGGCATTGATTTGATCTAATCGCGTTCTGCAGTTTCGTAGTTTTGTTGTCATTGTTTCAAAAATGACGATCAGTTGTTCAGCAGAGAATAAATCACTAGAGTCATCCTTTGCTTGTGGTTGATTATTGCCCCATCCAGGAGGGATTTTTTGAGGGAGATTCTTTTTGCGATCCAGCGGCTGAATCTTTTGGATTGCTGCGAGGAAGTGGTGGCAAATTCGGAATATCCCTCTTCGGTGGGAGCTGTGGGAAATTAATTTCATCCTTCTGTAGAACATTCTTGCGCGTTGATTGTTTACGGGACGCCTGTTGTCGAATTTTTGTGAACTCAGCACGTTTGGGACACGATTTGCTAGTAGATGGATGATCGCCATCACAGTTCACACATTTTACAGCGATGTCATCTAGTAAGCAATCGTTGGTATTGTGTGATTCGGCACATTTCCCGCACCGACTTTTCATGTGGCAATTCCTCGCTCCATGGCCGTAGTTCAAACAGTTCGTGCACCTTGTGACATCCCGATGTACCGGTTTATACTTTTGCCATTCGATGATTATGTGAAATAACGATTTAATCGTTTTCAGTTGACTCATGGTGATGGAGCCCTTCTCCAGATGAATCAGGTACAGTTGATCTCTAAACTTTTTGTCCGTATTATGTCGTTTCATTTTAAACACCATCATAGGCTTTAGTCCAGCCTCCGACAGTGCCTGCTTTAGTTCGGCTTCCATCATGTCGGGTAGTCCTCGAAGTACAACCTTCATAGGTTTGTTGGCGGCAATATCGTGTGTGAAGTATACCGCTTTTGTCTGCTTCAGATAACATTCCACTCCTTTGTATTGGTTCAAAGCCGGAACAGTTATTTTGTAGCCTCCAGTACATAAACGGATTGTTGCCTGTAGTCCTTTGCTGATCAGTGTATTGAAGTCCGAGCGTAGAGTTGGTGGGAAGCCCTTCAGGTAGAAAGGCGGCATTTTTTCCTTCTTCTGCAGTTCCTCTTCGACATCAACTGGCAGATCAGCATACTCAGCAAACGGTCGTTTACCTGTACATCACTTGGCTTCAGACGCTTAGCATCCTTTGGATCCTTCTCGGATCTATGGCGGTTTTTACCCATAGCTTGGGTAGGTAGAATAAAAAATAAAACAAAATAGAAATTAGTCGTAGTAGGTTATTCGTCTATCCACACCGAGTGTTAGATGACGAATTATAGCTGCCGCTCTGCTAACTCTCTCTTTTATATCGTCTCACTGTTTCCCGTTCTGCGTAAAGGAAAGGAATTCTAACATATGGGTGGTCCTTACACCATTACCAATAGCAGGTATAAAATAAAATGTGATGTGAGAAATTGCATCATTTAAGTTAAAGCAGCTACTCTGAACGTACGAGACGCCGCCAGCACGGTGACAGCGAAAACCCGTAGAAAGACAGCCAAGAAGTCCAGCAAGCAGGCCCATTCAAATAGCACTTTTCAGTGCTAAAGATAATCATAAAGAACTAGTTGAATTTTGTCGCTTTCCTGCCATTTTCCGAGCAACTGTTGCCGAAACAAGGCACACACGAGAAGTTGGATTAATTTGCACCGTCACTAACACATTCAATTACGAACGGCAATGCGAATGTGGAAGTGATGATGTTGAATACATCTTTATACTAGTATACTAATATGCCGTGCGAAAGAGTTGCCACGTACAGATCAATATGTATTTTTTGTCGTGAATTCTTTAGTATGGGGCGCTATTTGGTTGTGATATCTAACACATTCAATTACGATAGTAACGCTGTTTCGCAATACGAAAAAGAAAATTTTGATTCAGAAACATCTTTGTACTAGTATACTTTATACAAATTGTTAGAACAAAGGTTTCCACTTAATTTGCGCATTCTACTTTCCAGACGTATCAGAACTTGCTAAACTTGAAGCAATCTAAATATTTCTTTATCACAGTGATGTGGTCGTCCTGAAAAGGACGGGGTTTTCAACTGCTCGTCGTTACGGATGGCTGCAGATGGCGAGAGATGATTTTAGTTTTCTTGTTGTCACGAGCAGCGTTACCGGCCAATTCCAACACTTCGGCAACCAAGTACTCCATGACTGCCGCCAGATAGACTGGTGCACCGGTACCGACACGTTCGGCGTAGTTCCTCTTCCGAGGCAAACGATGGATTCTGCGCCAACTGGGAACTGCAGACCAGCACGGTTTGAGCTTTGCCTTGCCCTTAACTGTTCCTCCTGTGTGCGTGTTTCTGCGTCGAAAATCCACAAGATGCTGTTAACAGCTAGACAGCCAATTCAGTATTACTAGCTGCCGCTCATACATTTTTTTTGCATAAATATCTGTTTATTATTCTTATTTTTGTGTATTACATCAACATTTTACAGTACAAGTGTTTTGACCCTTTGGCCTTTCATCTTTGTTGTTCATACGATTCGTTATTAATAATAGGTGTTTTAGTTACTCTTGTTCGAATTTTTTTTCTAGTATATCTAGTGAGGCCATCTCATGTACTTCACTAGTCCTTGTCCAAGGGGATACATTTAGAATCATCTTTAAGATCTTACATTGAATGCGCTGAAGCCTAAGTTTGTGTGTTCGTGCACAGCCCCGCCAAACAGGGACTGCGTATTCAATTGCGGGGTAGAAGATTTGTTTATAGACAGCCATCTGATTCTTCAGGCACAGTTTAGATTTTCTACAAATCAGCGGATACAGAGACCCAATGAGTATGCTGCATTTTTGAACGATTTTGTCAACATGTGACCTGAATATCAGATGTCTGTCAAAGGTGAGTCCTAGATAGATAACTTCGTCGGACCATTGGATGACCTCATCACCGAATCGTGTTCGGTATTCGTCTGATGGAACAAGTTTTGGAGATCTTGAATGTGGAAACAAGATGACCTGAGTTTTTGCTGCATTGATCACAATTTTCCAGCTTGTAAAATATTCAGTTAAAGCGTCCAGACCTGTCTGTAGTTTATTCTTCAGAGCATTAATGACATGACCTTTGTAAAGAATGGCAGTATCATCAGCAAATTGTGACAGAACACCACCACCCGGAATAGGTGGGATGTCTGATGTAAAAATGTTGTATAGAATGGGACCTAGGATACTTCCCTGGGGTACACCAGCAGGAATAGTAAATCTTTCTGAAAGTACATTATTCAGAGAAACCTGGAATGCTCTATCTGCAAGATAATTTTTGATAATTTTAATAAGATACATGGGAAAATTATACCTATGCAGTTTAAACACCAGGCCATCGTGCCACACATTATCGAATGCCTTTTCAATATCCAATATTGCCATGGCAGTCGTTTTGGACACTGATTTGTTTTCTGGATGACGTTGTTAACCCTTGTGAGTTGGTGGATGGTGGATCTTCCTTTCCGGAACCCAAACTGTTCTTCTAGTAATATATCCTGTTCATCTGCGAAAGCAAGAATTCGCCTTTGTATTGACTTTTCAAACAGCTTGGATAGGGCAGAGAGTAAGCTGATGGGCCGATAGCTCTTGGAAAAGGAAGGATCTTTCCCCGGTTTCAAAACTGGGATAACTTTAGCTAACTTCCACTTTGAAGGGAAGTAACTAAGCTCCCAGCACCTGTTAAATATTTTAGCCAAGAAGACAAATGAACGAATACTCAAATGTTTCAGCTCAATGTTGAATGTGTTGTCGAAACCGGGGGCCTTCATATTTTTGGATTTTTTCACAATAGCCATCAGCTCATTCGCAGTGACTCTACTTTCCTCAGGAATCAAGCTGTCTGATTGGTCAACCTCAGCTACGCTATCAGCAACGACTTTTTCATGTGGACTAACAATGTTGAGTCCTAAATTGTGAGAACACACAAACTGATTGCCTAGCGCATCTGCCTTCTCTACTGGTGTGATTAAAGGTATTCCTTCAGCTGCGTCCTGGGGTGGCAGCAAAGGAGGAATAGGCTTCGGTTTTTTCTTGAGCACCTTCGTTAAGGACCAGAAGGGCTTTGAATGTGGGAGAATTTCTCGAAGCTTTTGCTGGAAGTTCCTGTTGCGTAGCTCAGATATCCTTTCCTGGATTATCCTAGTTAAGTTGTTATAAGTAGTCTTCCTATCTAGGATGCCAGTTCGTTGATACTGCCTCCGGTAGATATTTCGAAGTCGGATGAGTTTCTTTGTGACACTGTCAATTTGAAGAGAGGAACTCGGCATATGTTGTACTGGAACCGTCCTATCACGAGCGACTGTGATTGAATGCTGGAAGGAAGATAGGGCCGCATCGATTTCCATCGGGAAATCAAGTGGCAGATCGATATTAATATGTTGGTCGGCGATTTGTTGAAATTGGACCCAACCGGTGCGATAATAGTTCCTCCGAGGTTGAATAGGCACTGTTTCTGATGAAGATCCCAACGTCAATATTACTGGAAAGTGGTCAGAAGAGAGCTCGTTGAAGACAACCGGAGAGCTGTCTATGGCGATGTTACTACCGATCTGGAAAGTCGCGTTGGTTGATCCGGAGCGAGGATGTTGTACTATCCAGCTTCGTAATCTTCGGTAAGTACGAATCCATTTCGATTCTGTCTTCTGTTTCCCCACAGCTCATGCCGTGCGTTCAGGTCCCCAGCAATGATGAATTTGTTCTGTCGTCGAGTGAGCATAGCCAAATCTCGCTTCAATGATGCACACGTACCATCTCGAAGATTTGTTTGTTTGGGGCAGTACGCTGTAATGATGATGATGGGTCCCATCGTCGTTGTAATCTCAATTCCGATGGCTTCTATAAGTTGCAATTTAAAGGCTGACAGAAGCCTGTGCTGAATGGATCGTTTAACGGCAATGGCAACTCCCCCTCCTCTGGTAGTTGTCCTGTCGAGCCTGTGTCCTGTCGAGCCTGTGAATCCTGTAGTTGGAAATAAAAATAGAAATTTCAGGTTTAAGATGAGTTTCAGTTAAAATAGCAATATCGGCATTCTTCTCTGGAAGAATGTCGGACAATTCAGCAGTTTTGCTCCTGAGTGAGCAAGCATTCCAATTTACTATAACCAACTCATTATATTGCATATTCGATGATGAATTTGCCTAAGGCGTTGATTTGATCTAACCGCGTTCTGCAGTTTCGAAGTTTTGTTGTCATTGTTTCAAAAATGACGATCAGTTGTTCAGCAGAGAATAAATCACCACACGGAACGACCGAAATTAGCTCTGCGCCTAATTCGTATTACTGCTTTTGAATTAGTTGATTTTAACAACAAAATTTCCAAAATAACTATAAAATTAGTTAAAATTGAGAATTTACTTTGCTGAAAAAACTCTTAGTTTTAGAGAATGTGTTTAGTTGGTGAATATCCTGGACTCAAACCAGCAATATTTCAATCCAACACGAAATTCTCATTGACAACTAATTTTGTTATTAAAATCAGAAAATTTGTTTCTATTTATCTATCACCATCATTACTGAAGGACAGCACAAAAAACCAAAACTGAAATGGGTATTATTAACAAGTTTATTAGCCAAAAACTCATGAGAAGTGTCAAAGCAAAACAATCCATTAAAAAGCTAAAAAGGATAGTCTTATTGAAACTGCTTGAACATTGTTTTGATGTTTTTCGCATGTGTTCGATATATCTTTATTTAAATTTCTAAACCGATATGTAAAAATGTCGTAAACTGTTAGTGGAAATCGTATTTATTCAGAATTTGTGCGCACTTGAAGCGATTGTGCGTAATAATGTTTTTACGCGGAACAGTGAAGTGAATTTCGAATGTTTCACTCTAATTGAGATGAAGTTTTTTTGTATCTTCAAACCTTCCGAGCTGCGCCGTCCGGTGTACTATTTGTATTCGGTTTTTGTTTTCCGAGTGCTCAAAGTTTTCAGTGAGAATGAAGAAACAGTGATTTAGAAGAAAAAAAATTCAAAAAGATGTTTACGTTTCGTTTATGTCTTTTTCTCCAACACAACATCGTATTTATACCTGCCAATATAGAAAAGACAACCGCGTCTGAATTTTTTTCGGCAGTAGTGTGCCATCTAGTGGCTAGTAGTCATTAAGGTGTTACCGTTTCGGTGACAGGGCGCCATATAGCTGCAGATTGCAGAAGCCAATTCAACCATTCATATTGGTTGAAAACAACATTATATTTCTTTAATTCAACTAAAAAATTAGTTGACGGGATATGAAGTGTGCCTTAGCTAAGAAATGACAGTACGTTTAATTTGTGAATTCAACTAAAAAAAATAGTCATTTCAACAAATATTTTATTATTATTAAGGGAATGAGAATAAAAAATCTAAATCAGCAAAAGTAAGATTTTTTTAGTTGTCTCAAAAAATAACTAACTAAAATCAGCAAATCAACTAAATTTTTCGCGAAAATGCTGATTTCGGTCGTTCCGTGCAGAGTCATCCTTTGCTTGTGGTTGATTATTGCCCCATCCAGGAGGGATTTTTTGAGGGAGATTCTTTTTGCGATCCAGCGGCTGAATCTTTTGGATTGCTGCGAGGAAGTGGCGGCAAATTCGGAATATCCCTCTTCGGTGGGAGCTGTGGGAAATTAATTTCATCCTTCTGTAGAACATTCTTGCGCGTTGATTGTTTACGGGACGCCTGTTGTCGAATTTTTGTGAACTCAGCACGTTTGGGACACGATTTGCTAGTAGATGGATGATCGCCATCACAGTTCACACATTTTACAGCGATGTCATCTAGTAAGCAATCGTTGGTATTGTGTGATTCGGCACATTTCCCGCACCGACTTTTCATGTTCCTCGCTCCATGGCCGTAGTTCAAACAGTTCGTGCACTGTGTGACATCCCGATGTACCGGTTTATACTTTTGCCATTCGATGATTATGTGAAATAACGATTTAATCGTTTTCAGTTGACTCATGGTGATGGAGCCCTTCTCCAGATGAATCAGGTACAGTTGATCTCTAAACTTTTTGTCCGTATTATGTCGTTTCATTTTAAACACCATCATAGGCTTTAGTCCAGCCTCCGACAGTGCCTGCTTTAGTTCGGCTTCCATCATGTCGGGTAGTCCTCGAAGTACAACCTTCATAGGTTTGTTGGCGGCAATATCGAGTGTGACGTATTCCGCTTTTGTCTGCTTCAGATAACATTCCACTCCTTTGTAGTGGTTCAAAGCCGGAACAGTTATTTTGTAGCCTTCAGTACATAAACGGATTGTTGCCTGTAGTCCTTTGCTGATCAGTGTGTTGAAGTCCGAGCGTAGAGTTGGTGGGAAGCCCTTCAGGTAGAAAGGCGGCATTTTTTCCTTCTTCTGCAGTTCCTCTTCGACATCAACTGGCAGATCAGCATATTGGTTTTTACTCAGCAAACGGTCGTTTACCTGTACATCACTTGGCTTCAGACGCTTAGCATCCTTTGGATCCTTCTCGGATCTATGGCGGTTTTTACCCATAGCTTGGGTAGGTAGACAACTGCGAATAAAAAATAAAACAAAATCGAAGTTAGTCGTAGTAGGTTATTCGTCTATCCACACCGAGTGTTAGATGACGAATTATAGCTGCCGCTCTGCTAACTCTCTCTTTTATATCGTCTCACTGTTTCCCGTTCTGCGTAAAGGAAAGGAATTCTAACATATGGGTGGTCCTTACACCATTACCAATAGCAGGTATAAAATAAAATGTGATGTGAGAAATTGCATCATTTAAGTTAAAGCAGCTACTCTGAACGTACGAGACGCCGCCAGCACGGTGACAGCGAAAACCCGTAGAAAGACAGCCAAGAAGTCCAGCAAGCAGGCCCATTCAAATAGCACTTTTCAGTGCTAAAGATAATCATAAAGAACTAGTTGAATTTTGTCGCTTTCCTACCATTTTTCGAGCAACTGTTGCGAAACAAGGCACACACGAGAAGTTGAATTAATTTGCACCGTCACTAACACATTCAATTACGAACGGCAATGCGAATGTGGAAGTGATGATGTTGAATACATCTTTATACTAGTATACTAATATGCCGTGCGAAAGAGTTGCCACGTACAGATCAATATGTATTGTCGTGAATACGACTTACTTTACTATGGGGTGCCATTTCAAAATTTACCCTCTGAGAGAGTGATAAGTTTTTGATCGTGAATATCTCTTGTTGTATCTAATGAATCAAGAGAATTTTTGCTACATACCATCGGGAATATGATCACAATTTTAGCATAAAATTTTCAGTTGTGTGACATAATCTCAAATAATTCAAAATTAAACTTTTCTGAAATGTTTGGTATAAACGAGTATCAAAGGTGATAATCCATAAGGCGCGTTTGCCTTTCTCGTATTTTTAAAGCTCATAGCTCAGTGATCTGTGAAGGGATTTATATAATCTAACTACCAATAGAATCGAAATTTTTCAACTTAAACGTGTATAGCAAAAGCATTGAAGTATTTCAATAGTACACTATTGAAAAACCTGTCTCATTTGACCCATGTCAACACCAGCCAATCAGAACGCGTTCTGAGGAAGAGAACAAAATATCTGCTGCTGTACAACAAATCGTTCGAGAAAAATGTCCCGAAAAGTGTTGAATATCGTAGTGAGTTTCACAATTTGGTCCTTCTGAATGTTAGAAACGAATCCCTACAGCATATTGAAAGTTTTTTTTCAATAAATTATGCAAATCCGAAATGAAATTATCGACATTAAAATTCTGTATTCGGCTATTTTTATAGCCGTTAGGACCGCCCATCAGGGAAAAAGCTACAAACGAAATCACGTAAAAGAAAGCTCCTAACAAAAATTGAATCAGTTTGGATTCTATCGCCAATGCGAGCAGATGTATTTTGTGTCGTTTGCAAAGCTAGTTTCGCTTCCGACAAGAGCGATTACGTCACAGCTGCCAGTCATTTTCTTTGGTGAAAAAAAAAAACGGTGAAGAGCATCACACAAAATCAGCCGTTCTATTGGCTCTAAAAGTTTTCTAAAGAACTATTAGGAATTATTTTTCTCAAGTCTAAGGTAAATATCCTCAGTTTAGTGCAAATCTAGAACAGTTTGGTTAGATTTGTGCACTTTTCGCTGTGTGAAATTCACAGTAATCGAGATCAAGTGAAGCCTTCTTTGTTTTTGCGAAAAATGTGAAAAAGAAGAATGCTTGCATAATTCATACAAATGATCAACTAATTGATACTCGGAGGTGTTAAGGAACATGTTAGTTGTTTTCGTATTCACGACATCCAGTTATGTCTCTGACATTACCCACCCGCCTTTTTTGTCAGGAAATTGACAGGAACGCACAAGTATAATATTGGTTGGTATTATCAAAATATTTATAGAAACAAACTAATCCGCTTCACCGCATTCGAGTACTAGAATTTCTACCAAGTAGGCAACAAAATACTCATATCCCAACAATTTAAAGAGTTCATCCCAACAAGATTGTCAGTCATGGAGCATTTCAATTATTCCAAACCAAATGACTCTCTTGTGCAGATACACATCCACTTTTTACGTGTCGTAGATTATCGGTGATGGAAAGAGAAAAATTTCTACACCAACATTCGATGTGTAGAAACTGTTTTCGTAGAGGGCACCAAGCAAAGGAATGCACATCACAGTTTTCGTGTCGATGGTGCAGGGAAAGACATCACATCTTGGTCTGCTATACGAAGGAGAAACAGAATATTGAGCATGGACCAGAAAAACAATCCAAGGAAGCAGTAGATCAATTACAAGTTGATGAAGCGTCTAAGGTTCCAGAAGGTTCATCGGTCAGCAGCAACATTGCGCGGTACGGTTCAAAAGTGCTTCTGGCTACCGCAGTAGTCCAAGTAGTAAACGATTATGGACATGAATTTCTCGCTAGAGCGCTTCTGGATTCCGGATCGGAGTGTAATATTATCTCTACGCATTTGACGCAGAAATTACATGTGAAACGGTGCAAGACATATATTGAAATATCAGGTATCGGGCAAGCTAAAAAAAAAGTAGTAAAAACTACGGAGAAGGTTCAAGTCACAATAACGTCGCGATTATCATCTTACTCACAGAACGTGGAATTTTATGTTTTGAATAAGGTGACCAAAGATTTACCAACATCAGCTATTACTGTTAGGAATTGAGAATCGCCAGTAGAGGTTCAGTTGGCCGACCCTGAATTTTTCAAAACTCACCCCATCGATGTACTATTAGGATGGGAGTTTTTTTTTCGATTTCTTCCCCAAGAAACAACAACTTTCGTTGGGACTCAACATGCCTACCCTCGTTGATTCGGTTTTCGGATGGCTGATTACAGGTCGGTGTGCAGATAACATAGGAAAAGCATTATCAGTTTGTCATGTTGCAGTTTTGAACTCGATTGAACAACTCATGAACAAATTTTTGAGAATGCGAGGAAGAACACTTACATTCAGCATACTCGATGGAGGAAACAAGGTGCGAGGAGTACTTCGCTCAGACTGTTACGTGTAGAGATGATGGTCATTCCTCGGTTGGTTTACCGAAAACTCCGAATGGGTTAGCTCAATTGAACGAGTCGAACTCCACTTAAGACGTCTAATCCTGCTGGAACGGCGATAAGCACGGGACAGGAGTATCATGCATTCATGACTGATTACTTGAGTCGAGATCACAAGCGAAGGATTATTGAGAATCCTGCAGATACTAAAGTTAGTTATTACCTCCCACATCACCCGGTAGTAAAAGATTCCAGTACCAAAACTCGCGTCAGAGAAGTTTTTGACGCATCAATTAAGACTCCCACGGGATTGACACTGAATGACATTCTCCTGAACGGACCAGTTATTCAGGACGATTTACGTACGATTATAATGCGAAGTCGGCTATATCCCATCGTGCTCATTGCTGATGTTGAAAAGATGTTTCGACATCACAGAAGCAAATATCATCCGGTGTCAATTAGATGGATTGTTACAAAAAGGAGGATTCCGATTGCGTAAGTGGGGTTTGAACAATGAAGATACTGGTACTAACTGGAGTGGAAGAAGATAATTTGGCTCTTCCACAAGACAAAACGGTTGATTTTGATGGGGAACGAACGGTTAAAATCTTGTGTCTGATTTGGGAACCACGAACAGATACATTTCGTTTTAAAATTCAATATGAGATTGTTTCGGATTCATCGCTGACCAAACGATATATACATAGTTAGTACATCTTCATTGTTCAAAACCCACTTACGCAATCGGAATCCTCCTTTTTGTAACAATTTATCTAATTGACACCAGATGATATTTGCTTCTGTGATGTCGAAACATCTTTTCAACATCAGCAATGAGCACGATGGGATATAGCCGACTTCGCATTATAATCGTACGTAAATCGTCCTGAATAACTGGTCCGTTCAGGAGAATGTCATTCAGTGTCAATCCCGTGGGAGTCTTAATTGATGCGTCAAAAACTTCTCTGACGCGAGTTTTGGTACTGGAATCTTTTACTACCGGGTGATGTGGGAGGTAATAACTAACTTTAGTATCTGCAGGATTCTCAATAATCCTTCGCTTGTGATCTCGACTCAAGTAATCAGTCATGAATGCATGATACTCCTGTCCCGTGCTTATCGCCGTTCCAGCAAGATTAGACGTCTTAAGTGGAGTTCGACTCGTTCAATTGAGCTAACCCATTCGAAGTTTTCGGTAAACCAACCGAGGAATGACCATCATCTCTACACGTAACAGTCTGAGCGAAGTACTCCTCGCACCTTGTTTTCTCCATCGAGTATGCTGAATGTAAGTGTTCTTCCTCGCATTCTCAAAAATTTGTTCATGAGTTGTTCGATCGAGTTCAAAACTGCAACATGACAAACTGATAATGCTTTTCCTATGTTATCTGTACATCGACCTGTAATCAGCCATCCGAAAACCGAATCAACGAGGGTAAGCATGTTGAGTCCCAACGAAAGTTGTTGTTTCTTGGGGAAGAAATCGAAAAAAAAACTCCCATCCTAATAGTACATCGATGGGGTGAGTTTTGAAAAATTCAGGGTCGGCCAACTGAACCTCTACTGGCGATTCTCAATTCCTAACAGTAATAGCTGATGTTGGTAAATCTTTGGTCACCTTATTCAAAACATAAAATTCCACGTTCTGTGAGTAAGATGATAATCGCGACGTTATTGTGACTTGAACCTTCTCCGTAGTTTTTACTACTTTTTTTTAGCTTGCTCGATACCTGATATTTCAATATATGTCTTGCACCGTTTCACATGTAATTTCTGCGTCAAATACGTAGAGATAATATTACACTCCGATCCGGAATCCAGAAGCGCTCTAGCGAGAAATTCATGTCCATAATCGTTTACTACTTGGACTACTGCGGTAGCCAGAAGCACTTTTGAACCGTACCGCGCAATGTTGCTGCTGACCGATGAACCTTCTGGAACCTTAGACGCTTCATCAACTTGTAATTGATCTACTGCTTCCTTGGATTGTTTTTCTGGTCCATGCTGAATATTCTGTTTCTCCTTCGTATAGCAGACCAAGATGTGATGTCTTTCCCTGCACCATCGACACGAAAACCGTGATGTGCATTCCTTTGCTTGGTGCCCTCTACGAAAATAGTTTCTACACAGCGAATGTTGGTGTAGAAATTTTTCTCTTTCCATCACCGATAATCTACGACACGTAAAAAGTGGATGTGTATCTGCACAAGAGAGTCATTTGGTTTGGAATAATTGAAATGCTCCATGACTGGCAATCTTGTTGGGATGAACTCTTTAAATTGTTGGGATATGAGTATTTTGTTGCCTACTTGGTAGAAATTCTAGTATTCGAATGCTGCGAAGCGGATTAGTTTTTTGTTATAAATATTTTGATAATACCAACAAATATTATACTTGTGCGTTCCTGTCAATTTCCTGACAAAAAAATTTTAATAGTAAATTAAACTTGCAAAATCAGTTTAAAATGAGCTAATTTTGGATAAAGGTAATATTTATAGTGTTTTGAATTTATAAACTTGACAGTTGAAATAAATGAAAAGATATCAACTTGAAATGATTAGTATTTCAACTTACGCTTTTGTTTGTAAAAATGATTCATTTTGTTTTGTTTTTACGAGTGTTGAGAACAACCCTATCGCGCGGTATCACCCGGTACTCCGCAAACCGCTAGGCTCTCACTTGACTGTATAGCTGTCATAGTGAGATGCTGGAGATGCGTATATATGTGAATAATTGCGGTTGTCAGTTTCCGTCAGATAGTATCCGCCCAGAGTATAAGCGACGACACGACCTGCCACTCGCCTATAAAAACTGTATCGTAAATTTAACTACCCCCCAGTAACTTGTAATGTCAAAAAAAACTCTCGTAGAAATTTTTGGAAACTGGCAACCAAGACTAAATAAGCTTTGTTCTTGAATAACAGGAACCTTCACCGTGGTTACCAGTTTCGATAATGAAAACAAGGAAAATAAGTATAATACTATGTTCACACTATGAGTTAAAACGTGTTTTAACTCCGATATCATGTTTAAGGCGAAATAACATGTTTAACTTTTGCGTTATTTCATATTCATAAACGTCACATTAAAACATGTTTTCCCGAAATAACATGATATAATCGTGAGTAAAGCACAACCCTGCTAGCATTTTCCTTCACTTTTCGACTATGTCAATTGACAAGCTGTTCAACAACAGCAGTTTTCCATCAAAGTAGCCATGTAATCATAATGAAACAAAACTGGAAACTGGTACAACCATTTTTGTTTTTTGTATTAAGAAATGACTTTTTTGGTCATTTGTTGCTCAAACATATTTATTTCTCTCAAATGGCCAACGTTTTGAAGCAATAAACCTTCGAAACGTTGCCAATTAGCGTGAAAAGGTAGCATCATCCATAGCTAGGAGAAGTACCTGGCTTGTTTCTTATTTTTAGTACGATTAAAGAGTTCGGTTCTGTAAAATGTTATTGAATTAAATGTTCGACACATATTATTTATTACTTTATAATGTGTGTCTAGGGATTGATCGTTGTTTTAAAAATAAGGCTTCAAGTTTCGACGTTCATAAATTCGTAGTATCAGTAGAATTATGCTGACCATTAAGAACTAGTAGTGAAAGCTTCCATAGTTTAGTTTGCCCATTACAATGCGATACTGAAAGAAAAACACTCATTTTTACCTACTGATGTCCAAGTCTGTCAAAGGTAATATCCTCCATAGCTATAAAAAAAACGGTTAATATCTCATTTTTCGAATGTTGCCAATGTACGTTATCTTTTTCGCATCAGATCACGGATCGAACAGCAGGAAAGTTTAAGCACTGAATCGTTTATTAATAAAGAAAACGCAGCACAACATTATTTCTGTGACATAGACATGTTTGCACTTTGTTTCTAATCAACTTCAATAACAAACAATATGTCATGTGTATAACACGTAATCCGAGTGTGAACAGTTTGGTTTTAACTTTATATTACTTTCGTTAAAACGTGTTATTTTCTGATAATGTGAACATAGTATAACTTTAACTAAATTAGTTATTCGGCCCAAATGAGTTTTTCTAGGTAGGATTTGTTAACTTCATAGGTATTGGATTCACTTATATTTAGTACATTTCAGCATTACGCAGCGAGAGCATTATGGCTATCTTACATGGTGAGTTAATAGACTAAACACCGCGGTACTTTGGGTTAATTCACGTACGTCTCTTCGTACAATTCGACGGGTTTATCAGAATCCCTCCAGATCTGGGCGAATAGGACTGCTTTATCGAGAAATGATATATGCCTAAACATTAACCACAAAATTTAGATATTATTGAGTGCATGAAAATTCTGCAGGACACTCAAAAAGTACTGTAATGTCAGAGTCATAACTGGATGTCGTGAATACGAATAAAACTGACACTCTTACTTTAGAATATAAATGAGTTAATCGATACTGTGAATTGTGCAAGTTTTGCCCTTTCACACTACTAGAATTTGAAACGATACACCTAAACTGCAGTACAGATTAGTTACATTAAACATTCTGACACACAAATATTACGAAATAACCAGTATAGTTCCTTATAATAAAATAATGGTGGTTCGGAAAAGAACCTTTTATGAAGGCGTTCGATGGATACCATTGACTTCCAATGGATACCGCTGACTTCCGTCTTCTTGCGGTAACAAGCTTTGTATTTCGCTTGGAGATTCCTCGATCGCACCATAATCAACACGATGACAACGACAGCCAAATTCGAAATGAATGGCTTCTGAGTCGGTGCTATGCATTTTATATAGCAAATCTGCAGAAAAATACTACTACAAACTACAGCTGGTTGGAAAATGGGCCATATACAGTAGAGTGAAGTCGAATTTCGTATAATTCTTTGGGTATAAAATTATGATTCTAAATGGCACCTTAGAGAAATTTGATGTCGGTTATTTCATTTCGGATTTCAATATTTTAGTAAAAGATACTATCAAAATGCTGTACGGGATTAATTTCTGGCACCCCAGAAGAGCCAAATTGTTTAATTTTCTAATATATTAAACACTGATCAGATATAAACGATTTTAAACACTGTCGCAAATTTAGAACTGTGAAAATTGCAAAAAAAAACTGAGGAAATTATCTTAAATTTGCACTACACTGATTATTTTAATTTTCGATTTACAAAGAAGCAATCTTTAGGTCTTTAGGTAACATTTAGAGCCACTAGAAGGGCTGATTTTGCAGAATGTTCCACATTGTTGTCCATTTTTCGTTGTACTTGTTGTTGCTCCAATGCAAACGACCACCAACAGGATGATGTAATCGATCTTCTTCGAAGGGAAACTGGCTCTGTGACCTGACGACTGCTCCACCTGACGACCGAAGCCCAAATGAAAGCATTGACGACTGCTGCTTCCGACGATTGAAGTCCAAATGAAAGCACAACCTAAGCGTTTGAGGCTTTATACCGCGCAAAAGGGTTGCTTTCATTGCTAACTGCTCCTCTGGACGACTGAAGTCCAAATGATAGTTGCGACCTAAGCGTTTGAGGTTTTTAACCACGCAGAAAGTGCACTCTCTGAAGCTGCAGGTTGATTAAATCATTCCCACGACGTCCGCTTCCATCCAGCGCACAAGAAGAAATGATCGATTTTCTGTTTTTTTTTTTGTTTAATGTTATCTTTATTTTAAATTTTTCGTAGTTTTACAATAGTTTATAAATTAAGTGATACAGTGTTTCTTTTCATCTTTGTTCCAGTTTGTGACATTCGTTCGGATTTATTGTATTTTTCATATGCTGTAATATTTTTGCTAGAAAGCAAGTGTTGATTTTGCTGGTTGCATAAAACTACTTACAAATTAACCAAAGACATCATATTAACAAGATATCCAGCTCTCACATTTCCCGAACAAATCCTTGGCAACATCCTTTTTTGCGAGCATGTCGCCCCCAGACGAGCCCGCATCGAATCTTATACATAGAAGTAGGGGAGAAAAATGTCAAATTCGTGCGCGCCAAAATAGCAGGGTTGCGCACCCATACAATTGACATGATATGTTGAATGTGATGCCGTGCGATGGCGTTGCTGAACTGAAGATTGACTTCGCTCCAAGCTGACAGGGTCTGAATTAACCTAATCCTAGAAATATCCACGTAAAAATTGAGTTAATTATTTCGTATTCCGAATGGATACAGTTCAGTCTAAATTTATAATATGATTCAGTTATTGTTTGATCAATGGTTCGAAGTTTAGATAAACTGTGTAAAACATTTGTCCTTGTGCCATATGGCAAGTTCAGAATCATGCGTAACGTTCTATTTTGAAACACCTGCAATTTGTTTTTATATGACATCGCTACCGATTGCCATATTGGAGCCGCATAACAAATAACCGGCAATATTATTTGTTTGTAGAGTTTCTATTGAGCAAGGGATAGAGTGATCGAACTATTTTATTGCATTTTGCTTTCATTTTTTCGAGATGAGAACGGAAGAGCAATTTTTGATCAAATGTGAGACCTAAATAAATTACTTCAGAAGACCATTCGATTGGCGTGTTTTCCATGACTATCTTACAGTCATCTGGCGGCTTGAGCCTTGGAGAACGACTGTATGGAAAAATTATAGTTTGCGTTTTAGCGGCATTTAGCTTAATTTTCCAAGTAGTAGCATAATCTTAGAAACTGTTCAGGCACTCTTGTAGTCTTTTGGTAGCACCTCTTGTGAATCTGCCTTTGACCATAATAGCCGAATCATCGGCAAACAAGGAGAGGTAGCACCCATCAGGGAGCTGGGGGACGTCGGATTTATAAATATTATACAATATTGGCCCGAGCAAGCTCCCCTGAGGGAGACCAGCTGGGATTTGGAAGCTCTCCGATAGAATACCGGTTAGTGAAACGCAAAACTTTCGGTCTTCCAGGTAGTTTTTGATAATTTTTATCAAGTAGTTAGGAAAAATGTACCTGTACAACTTGTAAATTAAGCCATCATGCCACACGTTATCGAAGGCTTTTTCGACATCCAGCAGTGCCATTATGGTGGATTTGGCGACTGACTTGTTTTTCTGGATTATTTTAACCACTCTATATAGTTGGTGAGATGTCGAATGCCCTTTACGGAAGCCGAACTGTACCGGAGGGATAATATTATTATCCAACACGTGGCTCTGGATGCGGTCGAGAATCGAACGTTCAAATAATTTGCTTAAGGCGGACAGTAGACTGATGGGCCTATAACTTTTTGGACTGGTAGGGTCTTTGCCGGGTTTCAAAATTGGAATAATTTTGGCAATTTTCCAATTTGATGGGAAGTAATTTAGATCCAAGCATTTGTTGAAGATTTTGGCTATGTGAGAGATGGATGATGTGTTTAGCTTTTTCAGTACAAGATTGACAATAGTATCAAAACCTGGGGCTTTAATATTTTTGGAACCTTTAAGTGCTGCCACCACTTGATCTGTTGTGATTTTCTTGTTTTCGGGGACATAGCAAGGAGTATTAATTAAAACTGCTACGGTGTCGTTAACTATTTGTTCCATCGGGCTGATTATATCTCTACCAATCAAATGTGACTGACCAAAGTGACTTGCTATTGCTTAAACCTTTTCAGATGGAGATACAAGAAGACTATCATTGAACTTGAGTGGTGGGACCTGCTGTGGTTTGCTTTTTAGGACTTTTGCAACTTTCCAAAAGGGCCTTGAAAAGGGGTTCATTTTACGGATATCTTTTCTGAAATTTTTGTTTTTAAGTTCCTGAATATGGAAAGCTATAAGTTTTGTAAGGTAATTTGTTGCCGACTTTTTTTAACAAATCACCGGTGCGTTGAAACTGTCGCCTAAAGACATTTCTAGCTCGTATGATGCTTTTTGTTAAAGGATCTAATTGAATTTGTTTACTTACAACAGGAACCTGAGGGACACATTCCTCTTCAGCAGTCGTAATAGCACGCTGGATGTTCTCTACCGCTTCGTCGATGTCTTCGATGGTGTTGAGCTGGGCTTCGGTGTTTATTCTGCTATCGACTCTCCTCTGGAACTCGATCCAATTTACCCGATGATAGTCTTTCCGCATACGGCGCAGACGAGATTCAGCTGTACCACCAACCTGTACAACAACTGGTAGATGGTCGGAGCTTAAATCGTTGATCGTCGTTGGTGTTTTCACAGGAACATTCGTGAGGAAGAAGTCGAGAGTAGAAGGCACTCCCGCTGGCGATAGATACGTTGGTTCGTTGGGTGCTTGTACGGTAAAGTATCCCAATTCCGATTCACTGAAGAGAAGATTTCCATTTTTGTTCCGTAGATGGTTGTTCCAGGCCTCATGTCGTGCGTTTAGATCACATGCCAGTATGAATTTTTTCCTATGCCGAGTCAGCTTCACCAGGTCGTTTTTGAATTGTTATGCTCTTCCTTGTGTTTCATAACATTGCCGCGGACAGTAGGCAGCAATAATTAACAGTGGTCCATTGTTAGTGATGAGTTCGATTCCCAATGCTTCGATGATTTTTGTACGGTAGTGCGACTGTGTCGTGAACTTTAGCGGGCATTTCATTGCGATGGCTACATCTCCCCCATTCGAGTGTAGACGATCGAGTCTGGTAACAATGTATCCCGGGAGACTGAATTGATCACCGGGCTTCAAATGTGTTTCGGTAATGACGATTACATCCACTGCTTCACTAACCGCCAAGTCGATTAGTTCCACAGCTTTGTTTTTGACAGCGTGAGCGTTCCAGAGCATTATTTTTACCCTATTATCGTCCATAAATAATGATGAATTCTCCTAGGGTACGTACTTGTTCAGCACGAGTGTTACACTGCTGAAGCTGTGTCCACATTGTGGTGAAAATTGATAAAAGCTCGGTTGCAGTATACTTGGGGGTTGACTGCGATTCGCCCGGAGGAACGGGATCGGGTAAATTTGGCCAAACTGGTTGAAAACCAGGCGGTTTTCCATTTCCAGGCGGTTGTCCATTTTCAGGCGGTAGCCCATTTCCAGGCGATGAGTCATTTTGGTTTTTCCCATCCAGAAGATTGGAAAAATTTACGTTATTCAGCAGTGGCACTTTGCTCTGTTTTCGTCCGGGCTGGTTCTTCGTCGAAGCTTCCTTCCGTATGCGTTTGTAATTTTCACGCGCTTTACAAGTGCGTGTTGATGCACTATGCTGCTCGCCACAGTTAGCACATTTCACTTCCATCTCTCCTTCAATTGAACAACTGTTGGTTTCGTGCTTGCCAGCACAGACGTTACATCTCGGTGACAGATGACAATTTCGGGTGCCATGTCCAAAATGCAGACATCGCATGCACTGGGTTACATCGCGATTTTTGCCGCGATATGCCTCCCACGATACCACGACGTTACTAATATAACGCATTGCTTGCAGGGCGCCTAACGTTACCGAGCCTCTACGGAAGTGTACTAAATACAGGCTGTCTCTGTACACCTGCTGTTGTTTTCTCGCGATGACATATACCGCCAATGGATGTAATTTGTATCGTTCAATCAACTCTGCTTTAATTTCGGAAGGTTCAATCACAGGTAAACCCCTGACGACAGCTTTGAACGGCTTCTCCGATGGCATATCGTGAGTGTAGAATTGAGCATTTTGTTTCTTCAGATATGTTTTAACCAGCTGAAATTCATCCTTCGTTTGTAACATCACTTTGATTCCAAAGCGGGTGAGTTTGAAATTTGCACTGATATTGCTCGAAAGCAAATCCGCTCGTAGTCTCTCCAGTGGAATGGATTTAACAACCAACGGTGGCAATTTGACAGCAACTGTAGTTGGTGGATTTTCCTCTTCTTCCATTTCTACTTCTTCTCCAAAACCATTGAGATCGCTCCTATTTACGGCTGTGTTTTGTTCGCTTAAAACACTAAAACGATTGGCTGACAAAATTGACTCAGCGTCATTTTCGTTTTCTCGAAGTTTCTTCGCCGGTATCCCCGGGGTGCTCGCTGTGACATCAGCAGATTTTACGGTGCTGATGGTGACATTAGCCGATTTGCGACGGCCGACCTTCGGACTACGTCCCGATTTCTTTCGCTTACCCATCAGGGGCGAGAAAGACAATGAAAAAGACTGTAGCTAAACGGGAACAACTAACAAAAACGTCCGCAATGAATAACATCCAAACGCAAACTGACCGACGATGATCGATTTTCAACCACGGTTCCCCTTTTATAAGCAGTCAGTTGAAGATATGTGCCTGACTACCTCAAAATCGTCGTCCTTGCGCGAAAAACCCAAGTGAAAGTAAAGAGTCTTCCGCGTTGTTTTCAAATTTTGAGAAAACTTAATTTTTGAGTTGTTTGTGGTTATCTCACACTGTTCAAAATACTATCCTAAATTCCTGATCATATTTTTGATGAAATAGTGAAAGAATTATGCTGCTGTCATTAATACAAGTCGAGATATTCACGATTAAGTTCTGCCCATTCTTCTATATGGCTAGGCACCCATAGGCACCCCATAGTAAAGTAAGCCGTATTCACGACAAAAACTCCAAAGCCATTTATTAATTGTATG
Organism: Malaya genurostris; assembly: GCF_030247185.1. NCBI lineage: Eukaryota > Metazoa > Arthropoda > Insecta > Diptera > Culicidae > Malaya > Malaya genurostris. The sequence continues at coordinate 190,411,959 of NC_080571.1, read as the reverse complement.
CGTCATGTCAGTTAACGCAACGATCAAGGAGGTAACCACCAAAGAAGCACCAACGCCAATTCCAGAGAATCCAGACGCTGTATTAGCAAATTACACCAGTACGAGATCATCAGTTCGTCTCCACGATACAAAGTGTTGGATCCCAGGAACGACGTTGCGACAACAGAGAGACACGGGAGATAGTAGTAAGCCTAGTTGTATTAGTGTAGAATAAAATAGGGTACTGAGATAAAATAATATTCATTCTTTAAGTGACTTTGCTAGAAGACAGTTCTTTCTTTTTAAAAACCGAATCTCCCGGATGTAATAGATAACTGGCGCAGTCGGAAACGGATTCTTCACTTGTGCCTTTAACCGCAATTGTGCATTTACGAGCGTACATCGTAAACTTGTGTTGAAAGCCAGTGAAAAATCTGTCGAACCATTCCCGTCTCTTCATCCGCGATTAAAGCATCCACGAAGGCATATCGTAGTGATTTGTGGTGAGCAGACAGAAGGAAGACCGTTAGACTACAGTCTGACCTCGAACAAATTCAGAAATTTAATTTAGGTGAGTAGTTTTAATCTTAACTATTTTATCGTAACTATAACTAACCATACTTATCAAACGACAAAACTAACAAGTGAAAGTGCAAGTGAAAAAGTTATTAAAATAAAGTATTAAGCTAAAAAATGGATCCATTCAATCATTTCCAACAACAAATCGCAGCATTGCGACAAGAACTCGTATAAAAAGACGAAATAATTCAGCAGCTTCAAATGGAAGCAGAAGGGGCCGCCGAAGCCGCACATAGCGCCCGGCAAGCACAAGCTGCGCAAGCGACAGCCGCAGCAAACATAGAAAAATTATCACCTGCTGAAAAGGTTCTGAAATCACTTCAGACGTCGCAGATTATAAGGGACTTGCCATCATTTAATGGAGATCCCGTTAAACTGCATTCATTTCTTCGATCAATAGATAATTTAATGCCACTTATCGATTCAGTGCAAGGAACAACTATGCACACAATTTGGACTCAAGCAATACGATCTAAGATTGTCGGTGACGCCGACAACGTTTTAGAGCTTTATGGAACAAATTTAGACTGGAATGAGATCAAATCAAACCTGATAACACACTACAATGACCGAAGGGATGAGGTTTCTCTTACCAAGGACCTATTCGGAATCACTCAAACTGGTACAGTGGAAGATTTGTATGGAAAAATCTCGCATATTGTATCACTTTTGGTAAATTTGCTCAACCTTAACGAAGCAAATGGCCAAGTGAAATACGCCAAGAACTCATTTTATCAACAAATGGGTCTCAAAGTTTTTCTCGCCGGACTAAAGGACCCGCTTGGGCCAATAATCCGTGCACAAACACCAGGTAGCCTTAAAGAAGCATTAAGGTTATGCCTGGAAGAGAACAATTACCATTACGCCAAAACGAAAGCACCTCCACCACCAATCCCTTTCAAGCCTCAACGATACATGCATCCTCCTCCAATGCCAAATTTGCAGGCTCCCCGGCAATTTCAACCAATTCAACATCGAAACCATTTCACACAGTTCCCACCGAGACAAAATTTTGGCTCTTTCCTGCAATATCCTCCAAGAATGCAACAATTTCAATTTAAGCCATTCCCATATAAACCGACACCTAACCCGTTCAATATGATTAGATCTCAGAACACAATGCCATCTCCCTACAACCCGTTCGCAAATAATGCTTTCGCCCCGAAAATCAATCCTCAGCCTAAGCCTACGAAAGATCAACTATATGAACAGACCAAATTATCACATCGGAGAAGAATTTCCCTACGATGAAATTTATCCATACGAATTTTATACTGACTATCATTATCCACCAAACGACAGTAGTAATGGCGATGAAGGTCAAGAACCACAACAACAACATTTAAAACAATCAGATCAAATTTGTGATGACGCTACAGCCGAGCCGGTAGCCGTAGTTGAAACAGACGATCTAAATTTTCAGACGGTCGAATGTTTACCACCGCAAACATAAACAACTTTATCCCTTACATAATAAGAGAAACGAACAAAGGGCCTTTACGCTTCCTCATAGACACAGGCGCAAACAAAAATTACATTGATCCGAAACACGTTAATTATTCAAAATGCAAATTGACAAATCCAATGCGCGTGCGAAATGTACGTGGCTCTCACGAAATAGACCGTTTTGTAAAATTAAACCCTTTCCCACAAATTCAAGGAGTTGAAGAATCAATGTTCTTCGTTTTTCAATTCCACCCCTTCTTTGATGGCCTTATTGGCTATGAAACACTAAAAAATTCCAAAGCAAACATTTTGACTGAAACAAATGAATTACAACTCCCAAACGGAACAATAAAAATGTTTCGAAAATATCCCGATGTTCAGAATATTAGTCTGAATTCTCAAGAAACAAAAACCGTTGGTATCCCCACCAAAACTAAAGACGGAGACTTTTTCCTAGAGAGCGATCTCCTTGTTCAGGAAAATGTTGTTATTCATTCTGGCTTGTACAATATCTCTGATCATCAAACTCGTGTTATTATAACGAACTATTCCAACGAACCACTCAAGATTAATTTAGATCACGAATTGTTGAAACCTGAAATCAATAACTTTGAAACTAGAACACCTGTCTTCAACAAACCTGGCATAAAAAATCTCTTTTGGGGCAACTGCGAATTTCACATTTAAACGACGAAGAGCGAAATAAACTTTTGAAAGTGATTCACAAGTATGATGATGTGTTTTATATCGAAGGTGATGAGCTTACTTTTACAAATGCCATAAAACACCGTATAAAAAGGCGGGTGGGTAATGTCAGAGACATAACTGGATGTCGTGAATACGAAAACAAATGACATGTAGAGTTGCGTAGTTCTCTACGATATTAAACTCTGGAACATTTTTCGCAAAAAAGGCTTCACTTGATCTCGATTACTGTGAATTTCACACAGCGAAAAGTGCACAAATCTAACCAAATTGTTCTTGATTTGAACTAAACTGAGGATAATTACCTGCGATTTGCGAAAAACAAATCCTAATAGTTCTTTAGAAAAATTTTAGAGCCATTAGAACGGCTGATATTGTGTAATGCTCTCCACCGTTTTTTTCCTAATGCTAATGACTGGCAGCTGTGACGTAATCGCTCTTGTCGAAAGCGAAACTAGCTTTGCAAACGACACAAAACACATCTGCTCGCAGTGGCGATAGAATCATTTTTTTTCCATAACATTTCTTTTATTCATGTTTTTGTTTTCTTTTACATATTTTACAGTTTTAGGGATACAACTTTAAGTTTTTCATCTATAGTTCCATTTTGCCAACATTTTGTTCGTGGTTATTTAATATTATTTTACAAATAAATAGTTTACAGTTTAGCACTTAAGTGCTATGATATTGTTTATAATTATTAATCTATCCTATCTAACTAACCTACATAAAAAGCTCACGAACGAGCCGGGCATCCGACTGTGACGCACTTGTTTCGAACTTCTCCGCACTTTGGGCGATTTTTATGAAAACATATTCAATGTTTGCTAGCCGATGGACCTCAGCTGTGCTGGTTCTGGTTGGTAAATTCAAGATCATTTTGAGGAAGCGATTTTGGACTCTCTACAGTTTCTGATGATGCGTTCGTGCGCATGTTTTCCACACAGGAGCAGCATACAATAGCATTGGTGATACTATTTGTTTGTAAATAGCAATTTTGTTGATTATGGATAGCTTAGAACGACGATTTATTAACGGATAAAGACGTTTTAACAATGACGTACTTTTGATGACGGTTCGGTCTATATGCGTACGAAAGAGCATTTTTTTGTCCATCACTAAGCCAAGGTAACATACTTCCAATGACCAAGGGATATCTATACCGTTGAGATGAATTTTCGCCGAAGGCTCTAGCCGTTTAGTATTCCGATGAGGAAAAACAATCGTTTGTGTTTTACTCGCATTCAAGCAAATTTTCCAGTTCATGAGGTATTCATTAAAAGTGTTTAGAGCATTTTGAAGCTTTTTTGTCAAGGATTTGATGTTTCTACCATTATACATAATGGCAGTGTCGTCCGAAAAGAGACATAATACGCCTCCACCAGGAAGAGGGGGAATATCGGAGGTAAACAGGTTGTAAAGTATCGGGCCAAGGATACTTCCTTGAGGGACTCCTGCGCCAACGTCGTAGGGGTCAGATGAGTGGCCGAGGATGCACACTATTGATTTGCGATCTTTGAGGTAGTTTTGAATTATTCTGGCCAGATACGTCGGGAAATTGAACTGGACTAACTTGTGGACGAGGCCATCGTGCCACACGTTGTCAAACGCTTTTTCGATATCGAGGCAGGCCATGACTGTCGACTTGGAGACTGCTTTATTTCTATCAATAAAGTTCTTAACTCGTTGTAACTGGTGGACAGTTGAGTGTCCCCGTCGAAAACCAAACTGAACATCCAAAAGGATGTTATTTCTTTCCGCATGGTTAAGTATGCGAGTGTATATCGATTTTTCGAAGGCCTTGCTAAGTGCAGATAGCAGACTAATTGGACGATAACTCGTAGGACTGGGGGAATTGGTCTCGGCTTATTTTTCAGAATTTTAGTTACCCGCCAGAAGGGTCGGGAGTAATTCGGAAGATTACGCATATCGGAAGCAAACTGGTTATTCCTTACTGTTTCAAGTCTACTCTTAATTATAAAGGTAAACTGTTTGGTTAGGTATTTTAAATTGGGATTGTTTGTGCGTTGATATTGCCGCCGTGACGCATTACGTTTGGAGATTAAGTTTTTAGTAACAAGATCAATTTCTGTGTACTTACTCCTAATTGATACTGACGGGACGAATCTAACCTCCCCTTCTTGAATCGCGTTTACCAAGGATTGCAGTGCTTGGTCGATGTCACTTGTTGTTTCCAGGCTGATGTCTTCGGTGAGCTGGTCTTCGACGTAACGCTGGATTTGATTCCAATCAGCGCGGTGGTAGTTGCGTCTCTGATGTCGATCTCGCTGATTAGCACACGAATTCACCACAAATGTCACTGAAAGGTGATCCGACGACAGTTCAGTCAGCACTTCGGGCGTTGAAATCTTTTCCAGAATGTTGGTTAATGCGATGTCCAGTGTGGATCCGACACCAGCTGGAGAATAGTAAGTGGGAGAGTGCGGGTGTACCACTACGTAGTGGCCTGCTTGAAGATCAGCAGCCAGAACAGCTCCGTTTTTATTATTCCTCTGGTTCCCCCAGATAGTGTGACGAGCGTTCAAGTCACCGGCGATGATGAACTTTTGACTCCGACGAGTGAGTTTTTGGATGTCATTTTTCAGTTGGGATGTACTTCCATCGATATCCTTGCACTGCGTAGGACAGTACACAGCGACGATGATGAGTGGTCCTTCGGAGGTAGTTATTTCAATTCCTACGGCTTCAATCAGCGAGAGTTTGAATTCTGGGAGCATTTTGAATTCCAGTTCAGGTCGAACGGCGATGGCGACACCACCCTTCTGAGACCTGATTCGGTCCAGTCTGACGATTACGTGATCCGGCAGTCGGAAGTTGATATCGGGTTTTAAATGCGTTTCTGACAGGAAGGCGACGTCAATTTTTTGTGTTCGAAGAAATTCGCTAATTTCAAGCTGTTTAGCTGCCACCGATGCGGCATTGAAGTTAAGCATTTGGAGTGAGAATGCTACGGTGTTGGTAGTAGAATCGCATCATAACGGCGACTTGTTCACTGCTGGTTCGACAGGCTCTTGTTTACCGGTCCAGTTCCGAAAAGAGGTTTGCCAATTGTTCCATGGAATTTGGGGCATCTTGTTGTGTATTAGTTAGTGTCTCGGCGTATGTGCGAAAACCTGGCGGTGGTAGAACTGGTCCTGGTGGTGGTGGTGGTAAAGATGGAACCAGTGCCGGGAAGTTACCGTTAGTGAGGTCGACCACTTTTTTCTGCTTCGGGCGATTGCGTTTTGCTACTTCCTTCCTAAAGTTGACAAACTCTTCACGTTTGGGACAGGTCCGACTAGTAGATGCATGCTGCTGACCGCAATTCAGACAGGCGATTTTTACTTCTGTTTCTAAACAATCCGAAGAAGAATGGTTTTCACCGCACTTGGAACAGCGGCTTTTCATGTGGCAATGTTTCGAACCGTGACCGTAACTCAAACAGTTGGCACATTGAGTTACTTCACGGTGAACTGGTTTGTGAGGTTCCCACTGGATGATGATATTTTGGAGTGCTCTAATGTTCCGGAGTTCTTTCATATTTGTTGATCCCTTCACTAGATGGATGAGAAAGAGCTGGTCTCTGTAGGCAACAGCTTGATTGTGTCGCCGCATTTTGTAGATCTGAACAGGTTGTAACTTGTTTTCCTTTAGTGCTGTTTCCAACTGAGCAATTTCCATGTCCGGGAGGCCTCTGAGAACCACTTTGAAGGGCTTTTCTGCCACTATATCGTGGGTGAAGTATTCGAGATCCATAACATTTAGATATTCTTTGATCGTTTTATAATGCTCCGAAGAAGAAGAGACTATTTTCACACCGTCAGTGCAAAGACGAATTGTTGCACGTAATCCTTTTGCGATGAGTCCATTTAAGTGGCCAATTACAGTATTCGGTACACATTTCACATAAAATGGAGGCAACTTTTCCTTTTTATCAATTTCATCCACTGGTAAAACAGCATACGGGTTGTTTTTAAGCAGTCTTTTGTTATTGTTTGGATCTTTATCCTCTCCAGGAAGTCTACGCTTCCCACCAGGGAGAGACCGGTTTTTTCCATGTCTGGGATAGGCAAACTTGCACTAGGCAACGCGAATGAGAACGAAGTAAATAATACGTTTGAAAAACACGTCTTGTCAGCGCGAGAGACAACGTACGAATAGAATCCAAACTGATTTAATTTTTGTTAAGAGATTTCCTTTTATGTGATTTCGTTTGTAGCTTTTTCACTAATGGGCGGTCCTAATGGCTATAAAAAAAAGCCGCATACAGAATTTCTATGTCGATTATTTCATTTCGGATTTGCATAATTTTTTGAAAAAAACTATCTATATGCTCAAGGGATTCATTTCCAGCATTCAGAAGGGTCAAATTGCGTAATACTCTACGATATTAAACTGGAACATTTTTCGCAAAAAAAGGCTTCACTTGATCTCGATTACTGTGAATTTCACACAGCGAAAAGTGCACAAATCTAACCAAATTGTTCTTGATTTGAACTAAACTGAGGATAATTACCTGCGATTTGCGAAAAACAAATCCTAATAGTTCTTTAGAAAAATTTTAGAGCCATTAGAACGGCTGATATTGTGTAATGCTCTCCACCGTTGTTTTTTCCCAATGCTAATGACTGGCAGCTGTGACGTAATCGCGCTTGTCGAAAGCGAAACTAGCTGTGCAGACGACACAAAACACATCTGCTCGCAGTGGCGATAGAATCCAAACTGATTCAATTTTTATGCATAAATATCTGTTTTTTAATCTTATTTTTGTGTATTACATCAACATTTTACAGTACAAGTGTTTTGACCCTTTGGCCTTTCATCTTTGTTGTTCATACGATTCGTTATTAATAATAGGTGTATTAGTTACTCTTGTTTTACATACTAATGTTTAATCATAATATTTATTTTAATTTTTAATAAAATATCTACCTACTTATAACTATCCCTAACCTAATACGTACAAATTTTGATTTATTTGTATTTCAGAGATTGAGCATCTCTCTTCAAATTTCGTGCAGTATTGTTCGAATTTTTGTTCTAGTATATCCAGCAGTGCTGTGAAAATTCATTCAATTCAATTGAAACTGAATGTGGAACACATTGACGATCTCTCTAAAGGACTATTCACACATTTCAGTTCCGTGACGGTTCAGTGAAAGTGCCTTCAGTGCGCGGTCAGTGTTCTTTTTTTATCGGAACCCTTCCGTTCCGTTTCCGTGCTGTTTCCATTCCGGCACAACAAATGCAGTGACATACCGACTTAAGTGAAAATAAAAAATATCGGTGACGACGAATTTGAGTTTGCCGGACGGACGCTACACTGACGGCGAGCTGCACTGAAACGGCACGGTGCCGGATAGGTGTGAATACGTGAATAGGAAACGAATGAAATAATATCAGTATCCGTGCACGGTGTCGTGCCGGCACTGAACCGGACCGGATATGTGTGAATAGTCCTTAATGCAGTAAACTTCACTCTCTGACACACACAATGTTTGCTGACGGCCCGAACGGGCAGCATTCAATTCATCACTCGTTTCTCTTCAATCGAGGCTCAGTTTAACCACCGTCAGTTGATCTCTTGAAATGACAAAATATCTCTTTCAATAGTGTGAGAGCGGCCTTCAAATGAGGTTCATGTAAACATTCGAATTGGTTCAAGATAATAGATGAAAGACACACCAAATAGCTGAAATATCAATCACAGAATACATATAAATTAATTGTTTCCTCCTTCAGTTTTTTTTTGTTTCGATTATAGAGGTTTTAACCTTAAGGTCATTCGCCTCTTCGGGACAGAAAAATTATCTGACCCTATGTGCGGGGTTGGGAATCGAACCCAGGTGGGCTGCGTGAAAGGGCATCGACTTACCCATCACGCTATACCCGTCCCTCCTCCAGTTTTCATTTTCAATACTTTTCTCCATTTATAATTCTATTCGTTCGAATTTGCTTACTACCAAGAGCGAAGGCATTGAAGCAGGTAGACTACTTGGCACTCGAAACTGAGCAAGCAAAACTTTAAATGACTAGATACGATTATTCAACTGACGATGAATTCCGGGAGGTTCACTTGAAAATGGAAGCAAAAGTCAAATGAATTAGTAGGGATATGCTGACGGTCAGCGGCCATAAATTTCATTTTCATCTTATTTTATTCGATAGAAAATGAAATTTTACCGCACTGATATCCAGTGAGGCCATCTCATGTACTTCACTAGTCCTTGTCCAAGGGGGTAGATTTAGAATCATCTTTAAGATCTTACTTTGAATACGCTGAAGCCTAAGTTTGTGTGTTCGTGCACAGCCCCGCCAAATAGGGACTGCGTATTCAATTGCGGGGTAGATGATTTGTTTATAGACAGCCATCTGATTCCAGGCATGTCCAAACACTGCACTGCACTGCGTGCTTCATATAACCACCGCCACCGCGTGTATTGAGAATGCCATTGCTTGCCAGTGCACAAAGAGAAACACGAAACGCAATATCCGAAGCCACGGTGCTCGTGGCGCTGTTTTATTTTCGGCACTGGTGTTTCAAGCTTCGGCCTACACCGAAACTGTGTGTTTTCACTTTCGTTAAACACCGGAGCCGAGTGTTTTCAATTTCGCGAAGGCACCGAAGAGCACCCATGCGTTGGTTATATTGTCAATCAATTGAATTCAATCAGACGCGTATTGATGATAAAAGAATTAATCATTCAAAAGCATTTTTCGTCATTCCCTGGCGCTCCGTGGCGCTATAGGTGTTTATAGTACAAGCAACGTATACGGCAAAATCGGAAACACTCGGCTTCGGTGTTTGCCGAAGTCAGGAACACTCGACTTCAGTGCTGCCCGAAAACCCAAGCACCGGTGGTTGACAATTACACGACCACCACTACGGGTGCTTTTTCTACTGCGTTCGGTGTGTGTTTTTCAACACGGGCACGAAGCGTAGCATTCAATACTCCTGGTGGTGTGCTCATGAGTGAAGGTGAGTACCGTGCAGAACGGATCCGTGTTTTTGCCAATTTTCTTTTTCACATTATATGATGTTCTAATGATTTTGCACTATTAGCATTTCCAATAATACTCGATGAACATTAGAAAAGGTCCCAAGTGCAAGTGACAGTTTCTCTTGGTTTACTTTCTCTTTCAATTATTACGGCAAATTCCAGTAATTTCCAACAAATTCTACAGTGCATATCGAAAGTTGATGGTTTTTGCTATAATCCTATGTGAAGTGTTAGATGGAAAGATTGCTGATTGGACCGTTATACTCGAAAGAGAAAGTAAACAAAGAGAAACTGTCATTTGCACTTAGGACCTTTTCACGTGTTTGTCTTCAATAGTTACAAGATGTGTTCAACATCATGTCAAATATATGAGATAATCTTATGAAACATAAAACTCTTCTTAACGTTATTTTTACAGGATTTCCATATAACGAATGAAATTTCCAGTCTGAGTCAAATTTATTGGCGCGTCTTATAACCATTACTAGATATCCGCACAACATACATTGGAACAATTTATGAAGCGCATATTATATTCACTTCGATTTTATTTAGATAGGTTCATATATACCATATGACTAGATTTATAAAATTTATATATATATATATATATATATATATATATATATATATATATATATATATATATATATATATATATATATATATATATTATATATATATATATATATATATATATATATATATATATATATATATATATATATATATATATATATATATATATATATATATATATATATATATATAACTTTCAATGGAGCTCATACGAATAGTAGATAATCGCCAACTACTACTTTTCTTTGAGGATTCAAGCTTTACTAGTATTCCGTTCGGTAAGGGAGCACCTCATGATATTTGCGAAAGTGAAGTGAGATCCCGAGACTGAAAATAAAAATGAATCTTACTAAACAGATAGAGTAATGAAATGTACCCGATATATATTTCATGGTCCGTTAACTCATATCCTTGAACGAAGTTGAATGAGCTGTCTTGTCAGCGATTTAAAATTACATTGAGATGCGGAACTTTCTGAAAAAAATGGTCTGGAGCAGTTGATGAATATCAAGAACACAACTATTTCTTCAGCTTCAAGCAGTACGATTCACGACTTTCATCGGATTTCCATATAAATTATATGGGATATTTTTATAACGTTCATTATGATAACGTCCATATAGATTTGACGTACACATTAAATAAAGATTATAAGTTTCCATATAATTTCTATGAAGTATATTCTGCATATGATTCATATGACAAATCTAATAAATATAAATAAGATTTTCATTTCAGTGTACAAATCAGCGGATACAGAGACCTAATGAGTATGCTGCATTTTTGAACGATTTTGTCAACATGTGATCTGAATATCAGATGTCTGTCAAAGGTGAGTCCTAGATAGATAACTTCGTCGGACCATTGGATGACCTCATCACCGAATCGTATTCGGCATTCGTCTGATGGAACAAGTTTTGGAGATCTTGAATGTGGAAACAAGATGACCTGAGTTTTTGCTGCATTGATCACAATTTTCCAGCTTGTAAAATATTCCGTTAAAGCGTCCAGACCTGTCTGTAGTTTATTCTTCAGAGCATTAATGACACGACCTTTGTAAAGAATGGCAGTATCATCAGCAAATTGTGACAGAACACCACCACCTGGAAGAGGTGGGATGTCTGATGTGAAAATGTTGTATAGAATGGGACCTAGGATACTTCCCTGGGGTACACCAGCAGGAATAGTAAATCTTTCTGAAAGTGCATTATTCAGAGAAACCTGGAATGCTCTATCTGCAAGATAATTTTTGATAATTTAAATAAGATACATGGGAAAATTTTACCGATGCCGTTTGAACACCAGGCCATCGTGCCACACATTATCGAATGCCTTTTCAATATCCAATATTGCCATGGCAGTCGTTTTGGACACTGATTTGTTTTGCTGGATGACGTTGTTAACCCTTGTGAGTTGGTGGATGGTGGATCTTCCTTTCCGGAACCCAAACTGTTCTTCCAGAAATATATCCTGTTCATCTGCGAAAGCAAGAATTCGCCTTTGTATTGACTTTTCAAACAACTTGGATAGGGCAGAGAGTAAGCTGATGGGTCGATAGCTCTTGGAAAAGGAAGGATCTTTCCCCGGTTTCAAAACTGGGATAACTTTAGCTAACTTCCACATTGAAGGGAAGTAACCAAGCTCCCAGCACCTGTTAAAAATTTTAGCTAAGAAGACAAATGAGCGAATACTCAAATGTTTCAGCTCAATGTTGAATGTGTTGTCGAAACCGGGGGCCTTCATATTTTTTGGATTTTTTCACAAAAGCCATCAGCTCATTCGCAGTGACTCTACTTTCCTCAGGAACCAAGCTGTCTGATTGGTCAACCTCAGCTACGCTATCAGCAACGGCTCTTTCATATGGACTAACAATGTTAAGTCCTAAATTGTGAGAACACACAAACTGCTGGCCTAGCGCATTTGCCTTCTCTACTGGTGTGATTAAAGGTATTCCTTCAGCTGCGTCCTGGGGTGACATCAGAGTAGGAATAGGCTTCGGTTTTTTCTTAAGCACCTTCGTTAAGGACCAGGAGGGCTTTGAATGTGGGAGAATTTCTCGAAGCTTATGCTGGAAGTTCCTGTTGCGAAGCTCAGATATCCTTTCCTGGATTATCCTAGTTAAGTTGTTATAAGTAGTCTTCCTATCTAGGATGCCAGTTAGTTGATACTACCTCCGGTAGATATTCCGAAGTCGGATGAGTTTCTTGGTGACACTGTCGATTTGAAGAGAGGAACTCGGCATATGTTGTACTGGAACCGTCCTATCACGAGCGACTGTGATTGAATGCTGGAAGGAAGATAGGGCTGCATCGATTTCCATCGGGGAATCAAGTGGCAAATCGATATTAATAAGTTGGTCGGCGATATGTTGAAATTGGACCCAATCGGTGCGATAATAGTTCCTCCGAAGTTGAATAGGCACTGTTTCTGGTGAAGATCCCAACGTCAATATTACTGGAAAGTGGTCGGAAGAGAGCTCGTTGAAGCTCGTTGCTGATGAATATATCCAAAATGGAATGAACTCCCGATCTGGAAAGTCGCGTTGGTTAATCCGGAGCGAAGATGTTGTATTGTCCAGCTTCGTAATCTTCGGTAAGTACGAATCCGTTTCGATTCTGTCTTCTGTTTCCCCACAGCTCATGCCGTGCGTTCAGGTCCCCAGCAATGATGAATTTGTTCTGTCGTCGAGTGAGCTGAGCTAGATCTCGCTTCAATGATGCACACGTACCATCTCGAAGATTGGTTTGTTTGGGGCAGTACGCTGCAATGATGATGATGGGTCCCATCGTCGTTGTAATCTCAATTCCGATGGCTTCTATAAGTTGCAATTTAAAGGCGGACAGAAGCCTGTGCTGAATGGATCGTTTAATGGCAATGGCAACTCCCCCTCCTCTGGTAGTTGTCCTGTCGATCCTGTGAATCCTGTAATTGGAAATAAAAATAGAAATTTCAGGTTTAAGATGAGTTTCAGTTAAAATAGCAATATCGGCATTCTTCTCTTGAAGAATGTCGGACAATTCAGCAGTTTTGCTCCTGAGTGAGCAAGCATTCCAATTTACTATAACCAACTCATTATATTGCATATTCGATGATGAATTCGCCTAAGGCATTGATTTGATCTAACCGCGTTCTGCAGTTTCGTAGTTTTGTTGTCATTGTTTCAAAAATGACGATCAATTGTTCAGCAGAAAATAAATCACCAGAGTCATCCTTTGCTTGTGATTGATTATTGCCCCATCCAGGAGGGATTTTTGAAGAAGATTCTTTTTGTGATCCAGCAGCTGAATCTTTTGGATTGCTGCGAGGAAGTGGCGGCAAATTCGGAATATCCCTCTTCGGTGGGAGCCGTGAGAAATTAACTTCATCCTTCTGTGGAACATTCTTGCGCGTTGATTGTTTGCGGGACGCCTGTTGTCGAATTTTTGTGAACTCAGCACGTTTGGGACACGATTTGCTAGTAGATGGATGGTCGCCATCACAGTTCACACATTTTACAGCGATGTCATCTAGTAGGCAATCGTTGGTATTGTGTGGTTCGGCACATTTCCCGCACCGACTTTTCATGTGGCAATTCCTCGCTCCATGTCCGTAGTTCAAACAGTTCGTGCACTGTGTGACATCCCGATGTACCGGTTTATACATTTGCCATTCGATGATTATGTGAAATAACGATTTAATCGTTTTCAGTTGACTCATGGTGATGGAGCCCTTCTCCAGATGAATCAGGTACAGTTGATCTCTAAACTTTTTGTCCGTATTATGTCGCTTCATTTTAAACACCATCAAAGGCTTTAGTCCAGCCTCCGACAGTGCCTGCTTTAGTTCGGCTTCCATCATGTCGGGTAGTCCTCGAAGTACAACCTTCATAGGTTTGTTGGCGGCAATATCGTGTGTGAAGTATTCCGCTTTTGTCTGCTTCAGATAACATTCCACTCCTTTGTAGTGGTTCAAAGCCGGAACAGTTATTTTGTAGCCTTCAGTACATAAACGGATTGTTGCCTGTAGTCCTTTGCTGATCAGTGTGTTGAAATCCGAACGTAGAGTTGGTGGGAAGCCCTTCAGGTAGAAAGGCGGCATTTTTTCCTTCTTCTGCAGTTCCTCTTCGACATCAACTGGCAGATCAGCATATTGGTTTTTACTCAGCAAACGGTCGTTTACCTGTACATCACTTGGCTTCAGACGCTTAGCATCCTTTGGATCCTTCTCGGATCTATGGCGGTTTTTACCCATAGCTGGGGTAGGTAGACAACTGCGAATAAAAAATAAAACAAAATCGAAATTAGTCGTAGTAGGTTATTCGTCTATCCACATCGAGTGTTAGATGACGAATGACTGATTCAATTTTTGTTGAGATTTCCTTTTATGTGATTTCGTTTGTAGCTTTTTCACTAATGGGCGGTCCTAACGGCTATAAAAATAGCCGCATATAGAATTTTAATGTCGATTATTTCATTTCGGATTTGCATAATTTATTGAAAGAAACTATCAATGTGCTGTAGGGATTCGTTTCTAGCATTCAGAAGGACCAAATTGAGGAACTCACTACGATATTCACCACTTTTCGGAACATTTTTCTTGAACGATTTGTTGTACATCAGCAGCTATTTTCTTCTCTTCCTCAGAACGCGTTCTGATTTGCTGGTGTTGACATGGGTCAAATGAGATAGGTTTTTTAATAGTGTACTATTGAAATACTTCAATGCTTTTGCTATACACGTTTAAGTTGAACAATTTCGATTCTATTGGTAGTTATATTATATAAATCCTTCCACAGATCACTGAGCTATGAGCTTTCAAAATACGAGAAATGCAAACGCGCCATATGAATTATCCTCTTTGATACTCGTTTATACCAAACATTTCAGAAAAGTTTAATTTTGAACTATTTGAGATTATGTCACACAACTGAAAATTTTATCATAAAATTGTGATCATATTTCCGATGGCATGTAGCGAAAAATTATGTTGATTCGTTAGATACAACAAGAGATATTCACGATCAAAAACTTATCACTCTCTCAGAGGGTAAATTTTGAAAAGGCACTATTTTTTTTAGTTGAATTCACAACTATTTTTTTTAGTTGAATTCACAAATTAAACGTACTGTCATTTCTTAGCTAAGGCACACTTCATATCCAGTCAACTAATTTTTTAGTTGAATTAAAGAAATATAATGTTGTTTTCAACCAATATGAATGGTTGAATTGGCTTCTGCAATCTGCAGCTATATGGCGCCCTGTCACCGAAACGGTAACACCTTAATGACTACTAGCCACTAGATGGCACACTACTGCCGAAAAAAATTCAGACGCGGTTGTCTTTTCTATATTGGCAGGTATAAATACGATGTTGTGTTGGAGAAAAAGACATAAACGAAACGTAAACATCTTTTTGAATTATTTTTCTTCTAAATCACTGTTTCTTCATTCTCACTGAAAACTTTGAGCACTCGGAAAACAAAAACCGAATAAAAATAGTACACCGGACGGCGCAGCTCGGAAGGTTTGAAGATACAAAAAAACTTCATCACAATTAGAGTGAAACATTAGAAATTCACATCACTGTTCCGCGTAAAAACATTATTACGCACAATCGCTTGAAGTGCGCACAAATTCTGAATAAATACACTTTCCACTAACAGTTTACGTCATTTTTACATATCGGTTTAGAAAATTATATAGTGATATTTCGTAACACATGCGAAAAACATCTAAACAATTTGCGAGCAGTTTCAACAAGACTGTCCCTTTTAGCTTTTTAATGGATTGTTTTGCTTTGACACTGCTGTCCTTCAGTAATGACGGTGATAGATAAATAGAATCAAAGTTTCTGATTTTAATAACGAAATTAGTTGTCAATGAGAATTTCGTGTTGGATTGAAATATTGCTGGTTTGTGTCCAGAATATTCGCCAACTAAACACATTCTCTAAAAATAAGAGTTTTTTCAGCACAGTAAATTCTACATTTTAACTAATTTTATAGTTATTTTGGAAATTTTGTTGTTAGAATCAACTAATTCAAAAACAGTAATACGAATTAGGCGCAGAGCTAATTTCGGTCGTTCCGTGCAGCATTCTAATAGTCCATGGACGTCCCCTGTGTGGATCGTGCCAAAAAAATTAGATGGTTCCGGTCATAAAAAATGGCGTCTCGTTATAGATTACAGGAAACTTAACGAGAAAACAGTCGATGACCGCTATCCAATTCCAAATATTACAGACATCCTCGATAAATTAGGACGCTGTATGTATTTTACAACTTTAGATCTCGCTTCTGGCTTCCACCAAGTCGAGGTCGAAAAATCTGACATTCCAAAAACTGCATTTAGTGTCGAAAATGGACACTACGAATTTCTAAGAATGCCCTTCGGGTTGAAAAATGCGCCTTCTACATTCCAGCGTGTGATGGACAATGTATTGAGGGAGCATATCGGTGTCATCTGCCTTGTGTATATGGATGACATCATTGTTTTTTCCACTAGATTGACAGAGCATCTCGACAACCTGTCGAAGATTTTCGCTACGCTTCAGAAACATAACTTAAAAATTCAACTAGACAAGAGCGAATTCCTTCAGAGGGAAGTTGCCTTTTTGGGTCACATTGTGACGACGGATGGAGTTAAACCAAATCCAGACAAAATAGAAATTATTCAAAAATGGCCAATTCCTCAAAATGAAAAAGAACTACGAGGGTTCCTCGGGATTCTTGGCTACTATCGGAAGTTTATTCGAGACTTTGCTAAGATAGCAAAGCCTCTCACTAACGCTTTAAGAAAAGGTGAATCGATTACACATTCAAAATTTACAACAGCCTTCGAAAAATGCAAGAATATTCTTTCTAAAGCGATATCCTACAATATCCAGACTTTTCAAAACCATTCGTGCTGACTACAGACGCTTCCAATTTTGCTATTGGAGCAGTTCTGTCCCAAGGTGTCATTGGTAGTGATAAACCAATAGCGTTTGCCTCCAGGACCCTGAATAAGTCAGAGGAAAAATACCCCACTATAGAAAAAGAACTCATCGCGGTTGTATGGGCCTGTAAATATTTTCGACCATACCTTTATGGACGAAAATTTATCCTGTACACCGATCACAAACCACTAACATATGGTTTAAACCTAACAGATACTAACAACAGACTAGTTCACTGGCGTCTTTCGCTGAGTGAGTTCGAATACGAGATCAAATATAGGCCAGGGAAACAAAATATCGTTGCAGATAGTCTATCCCGAATTCAAAACGAACTTAATGTGAACGAGAGCGTCTCATCCGAGGACATGAGCATACACTCTGCTGATACAGACGCTTCAGAGTTCATAAAATGTACCGAATTACCCTTGAACACCTTCAGCAATCAAATTGTTCTCAAGATAGGACCAGATGAACCAGATGACTATCAACAAATTTTTCCGAATATCTTTCGAAGAACAATCACAAGGTTGGTATTTGGGGTACCTCTATTAATAAGAATATTCAAAGAATATATGGACCTGAGACGAACGAATTGTATTCTTTGCCCAGAGTCTTTAATGAATAGTATACAAATAGTTTATAAAAACTATTTTAGTAGATGTAAGACTTTCAAAGTATTCATGACACAGAAACTCTTAATTGACGTAACTACAGCAGAAGAACAAAGTCTTCTACTAGAACAAACTCATGAATCAGCTCATAGAGGTGTTTGGGAGAACAAAAAACAAATTTCTAACAGATTCTTTTTCCCTAAAATGAGATTCAAAATTCAACGATATGTAAAACTATGTGAAGTGTATAACAAAAATAAGTATGATAGGCATCCTTATAAAATCCGTCATGGTTCAACACCTAACACAAAAAAGCCTTTGGAAATTATTCATATTGATATTTTTATAACTCAACCCTATATTTTCCTATCAGTTATTGATAAATTTTCCAGATTTGGTGTCTTAATTCCCATTAAATCCAGAACCATAACAGATATTAGAAAAGGTTTATTGAAATATTTCTCAACGTACGGAACACCCGGACGAATTGGTAGTGACAACGAACCAGCTTTGAGATCAGCAGAGATAAGAGGTTTGATCCAAAATTTAAACATCCAAATTCACTTCATCCCGGCCAATCACAGTGAAAACAACGGTATGGTCGAAAGGTTTCACTCCACGATAGCAGAAATCTTTCGATGCATAAAACATCAATATGCTGATCTGAATAATAAGGAAATGTTCTTGATTGCTAGTACTTTATACAATAACACCATCCATACTGCTACAGGTCTTAAACCAAGAGAAATATTTTATGGGTTAAAGGACGGGCAGGAAAGACCTCTGAATATCGACACCATGCTTGAAGAACGCAACAAATTTTATGTTGAAGTTATCTTAGCTAATGAAAAAACAAGAAGCAAAGATTTACTCTATCATAACAAAAATCGAGAGGTAGAACCACATATGGATGAGAATAAAACAATTTACAAAAAGGCGGGTGAGTAATGTCAGAGACATAACTGGATGTCGTGAATACGAAAAAACTGACACGCTCCTATCACTTTTCCGAATATCAGTTAGTTGATTGATTGTATGAATTGTGCAAGCTTTCCTCTTTTTCACTAATAGAATTTGAAGCGATACACCTACATTAAAGTACAGATTAGTTACATTAAACAGCTACTATTCTACAACTATATATTCCAAACTTGAAACAATTCCTTTTTAATTTGCTAATATAGGAAGCTAGGTACAACAAATTTGTAGTTTATTTTTATTGAAGCTATGAAGTTCGAAGATATCTGATTCTTCTCGAAATTTCAGTACGAGACAATTGCAATGGCCTGGTCTGAAATGTATCTACGATCTTCGGTATGCAAGAGTGATTCTAATAATAATTATAATAATGATAATAATAATAATATTAATAATGATAATACAGATTAATCTGTATATATGGCAACCCTGTTTCGCAAGGCATATTTTCACACGACCCCATACTAGTATAAAGATGTGTTCAACATTCGCTTTCGCATTGCCGTTCGTAATTGAATGTGTTAGTAATGGTACAAATCTGCTTTTCTACCTGTTTTCGGAGCCATCGTTCTGACGGTGTCTCGTACGTACAGAGCAGCTGCTTTAACTTAATTGACGCTATTTCTCACATCACATTTCCTTTTATACGTGCTAGTGGTAGCGGTGGACGGACGTCCCCTTTGTTAGAATTACTTTCCTATACGCAGAATGGGAAACAGTAAAACGATATAAAAGAGAGAGTTAGCAGAGCGGCAGCCAGTACTGAATTGGTCGTCGAGCTGTTAACTGCGTATTGTGGAATTTTTACGCAGAAACACGCACACAGGAGGAACAGTGAAGAGCAAGGCAAAGTCCCGCTTAAACCGTGCTGGTCTGAAGTGCCCAGTTGGCGGCAGAATCCATCGTTTGCCTCGGAAGGGGAACTACGCCGAGCGTGTCAGTGCTGGTGCATCGGTATATCTGGCGGCAGTGATGGAGTACTTGGTCGTATTCACGACAAAAAATACAAGGAATTAAGAGAAAAACCATTCAGCGATATTTCCAAACCAAAGCTATTGAAGACAAAGGAAGAACAGCTCGCGATAGCACTGGTCGGGAAATTCATAAAGAAAATATTAAAAGATATTGAAACTAACTTTCATATTTTTCAGATGGACTGGCTGATCATCATAATGACCTTGATTCCTTTTTCCTACCCAAAATTCATCCAAATTCACGATATCACAAATAACCCAGGCGCATTGACTCTCAGTACGGGAGAAGGCATGATTTTTGAAGGATATAATAGATTACTTCACACAGTTGATTTAGAAAAATTCGGAGCTGCAATAGGAATATTGGAAAGCCTAGTCTCAAAAATTAATAGTTCGACAGGAGATTTCTCTAATTTAATCAACTCGAAATTCAAAGAAATATTCAAGACTTATAAAGCCCTTCTCCCAGGAACATCCAGGAATAAACGATCAATAGAAACATTAGGAAGCGCTATAAAATTTATAACAGGCAATCTTGACGCAGAAGACTTACGGCAAATCAATTCCAATATAGACGCCATCAAAATATCTGATAACAAACTCATTGACCAAAATAATAAACAAATTACCATAAACCAAGAATTCCAAAATCGTATGCAAACATTGTCAAATAGAATAAAGACCTACGAGAATGTCATTCAAAAATTGAACACACAAAAAGGATATTTGATTACAGAAAATTCTAAGATTTCAATACTTTTTCAGTTAGATACAGTGTTACAAACTCTAAGAACAATCGAAAATGGAATAGCGCTTGCCAAATTAAACATTGTTAACAGACAAATTTTAACTATTAATGAACTGACCACAATAGCTCATCAGCTTAAGCAAATTAAATTATATAATATAGAAGATGCTTACAATTATCTCTCAGTAACCGTACTCTACCACGACTATCATCTCATTATCAGCATTGATATACCCCAATTATCACCCACTATATACGAGCGGATCATCATCGAAGAACTACCAGTACGAAACAAAACCATTAAAATCAATCATCGAATTATTCTCGTGCATTCCAACGAAACAATAGCTGTTCTAGCAGATCCCGAACAAAGAACCAAAACTTATATTTATCGACGGAATCAATTACTGAATATTACTAATCAAATAATCACTAAATAATCACTCGATTATTTCACCGCTCGAAACACATCAAATCGAGGAAACCCATCTTGAAAAGTATTACAATGTTTCAGATCTACACAAAATGCACATCGAAAATAGACAACGTATAAATTCGCTTGAAATCCACCACTTCTCGTCCATTGGAGTATTCCTCATCATAATTCTTCAGAAAACGCACGGGACGTGCTCATCTTGAGGAGAGAGTAGTTAACGCAACGATCAAGGAGGTAACCACCAACGAAGCACCAACGCCAATTCCAGAGAATCCAGACGCTGCATCAGCAAATTACACCAGTACGAGATCATCAGTTCGTCTCCACGATACAAAGTGTTGGATCCCAGGAACGACGTTGCGACAACAGAGAGACACGGGAGATAGTAGTAAGCCTAGTTGTATTAGTGTAGAATAAAATAGGGTACTGAGATAAAATAATATTCATTCTTTAAGTGACAGTTCTTTCTTTTTAAAAACCGAATCTCCCGGATGTAATAGATAACTTTTATATATATATATATATATATATATATATATATATATATATATATATATATATATATATATATATATATATATATATATATATATATATATATATATATATATATATATATATATATATATATATATATATATATATATACATATATATATATATATATATATATATATATATATATATATATATATATATATATATATATATATATATATATATATATATATATATATATATATATATATATATATATATATATATATATATATATATATATATATTTCAGCTCGTAAGGTGAAATGTAGCGAAACGCGCGAATCGCGTTTATGATCAATTATTCAAAAACTAGACCGATTTTCGAAAAACCAAAAACATTCAAGTATAAGTATTCGAAATCAAATTTATCACAACTAAGTATTCTTAGAATTTTTAAATTTTGCTTTACCGAGCCGTAATTGGTTTTTGAAATGTATAAACGGTTACTGTTCCGGGGATGGTTTTAGAACTGAAAAATATTGTTTGTAGCAGAATTTCACAAAGAATCTGAAAATGCAACCTTAAATTATGAAATTTTATCCAAAACAACCGAAATTTCAAAAAGTTTACATAAACTTTTCCGCTTTTTCTTTTATTGCTTGCGCGCTGCTGTTTCGTATTGAGGTGGTCTGAGAAATGCACGGTGGCTATCAAATAATTTGGAAGTGCAGATCCGGCAAAAGTTACGCTAAACGAGTCCGATTGGTAAAATTTATCGTCTATCGATTTGAAGTGCAATTGCTTGCACTCCAAAATTTTCACTGGCTGAAGGTCGGGGTTTTTGAAACAGCCTACCCCGTCATTCATCAGATCTTCGATCGTCAGACTCTCGTCACGGACCACACCGTCGATCTCCTTCGTGAACAACTTTCTGGTAGCAATCCCGTTTGCTTGCTTCAGGTCGGACACAACAACGCGTAACTTGTTTGGCGAAACCCGGACAATATTCAGGACTCTGAGAGGCTTTGATTTGGGTGATTTGGGCTGGAAGTTTACCACCCACGGACCCTCCGAGCCATCGTCTTGGTAAACTTTTCGACGAGGTGGCAATATCTCATAGGGAGATGGAGGTATCGGAGAGGGGGATGGTATCGGAGGGGGAGATGGCGGCATCTCGGATTCAGATTCGGTTTCTAAACGTTCTATGTTCATTGAAACTTCGCCTTCTTCCGAGACACCCCCATTGTCATCAATATTCATATTTTAAGTACGGGAGAAAAGAGTCTCCCGCACTTGTAATAAGAATTAAAAACAAAAGTGAAAAAGGAAATATATAAATAGGAAAAGTAAAAAGAAAATATACTTAACAGTATGACCCGGCAATCTGTTAGGTGAGTTGATCTTTCACTCCTCTGTTGTGGCTCAGTGTGACCTTGACTCAGGATTGTACGGCTGTGGTAGCAAACAATGGATGGATGTCCGCTGCTGTCCGAGTATAACAAATAGCTGTCGATACCGTCGGTGCACAGGTAGAACTCGATTGCGGGGATGCCGCTTTTTACCACTACGGTGTAATGCCTATACTACAGCCTTTGCTGTGATAGGCACCATCGTTTTACCGATGTCGATTGTAAGTAAAACGCGTGTGTTCACTTCGAACATTCGGTTACGAATGCTTGGGATAGAGATGATCTGGGACGGTGGATGCACTCAATTATTCCTAAAATATCGACAAAGACATGATTCAAGGGACTGGATGTGAGTAGGGACTTCATTCGTGTGATGTCCAGACTCATGTCCAATCACTACACGTTAGATGCACATCTTCTTCGAATTGGACTTTCCGAAACTAATCATTATGGTTGTGGCGAAGGCTATCGCGATATTGATCATGTCGTTTGGATATGCGTGGAGTATCGTGATGTCAGATCTCAACTATTAAATTCCTTGCGTACCCAAGGTAGACTATCCAATGTCCCATTTTGAGACATTCTTGCTTGTCGTGACCTTTCTGACATGAAACTTCTTTATCATTTCATAAAGACAATTGAAGTTTCAATTTAATAATTGACCCTTTTGAGAGTTAGTTCTGACTCCTACTGCGTCCATTAGTTCATCCAATAGCAAAATTTTAATAAAAATGAAGTGCTGATAAAAACAAACTCAAAATAGGTTACGAAATCAACAACAAAATGTATGAAAATTTCAGCTTATTTTATAATTTATAGCAGTTAATCGTTTGGTTCAAATAATGTTCTTAAGTAGATTTAATAATAAATAACGAAATACCTAATATGATATTTAAAAAATA
Organism: Malaya genurostris; assembly: GCF_030247185.1. Classification (NCBI taxonomy): domain Eukaryota; kingdom Metazoa; phylum Arthropoda; class Insecta; order Diptera; family Culicidae; genus Malaya; species Malaya genurostris. The sequence goes on along the minus strand of NC_080571.1, from coordinate 190,388,217 downwards.
AAAGGAATATGTTTTATTAAACTCAAATCGTTGTGACTATATTAGTATTATATTAGGATAAGAATTCTATGTGAAAGTGATGCTACGGCGAAGAAAAACTTATGTAAATTGCCTTAAGAAATAAACGTATTTATGAAAAAAATAACGAGAGGTAAGCCCACTGTGCTCAGTCACTGAAAAAAGTTCTGGTTTCTATGTGTCGGTTTTTCCTGATTTGCTTTGTGCGACAGTTTGTTCAACTGAAGCGGATGAAATTTTGCGCGCATTTTATGACGCTACATTTCACCTTAAGTTTCTACTCTCTGTGAAAAAGAACCAACAAAAGGTCTTAAATTTATCAACGATCTTCTTAGATTAACCAACGTTATTTTTTGTGTGTACGAACGGCAACCGGCTACATGACTGGACCTGTAACTAAAATATGTCTACTACCATAGCCCATTGCAGGCGAACCTGATACCAGCCATCAACAGTAAGAGTCAACTGAAATTGTGTAATTTCAGGTTGGGTAGGAATGTTTGAGTACTACAGTTTCCCCTAAATCATCATCAACACCAAAACGCCCGCATAGCGTTTTGGCTACCTGGGCAGCCATGGCCACCAGACGGCTACCAAAATTGATTCAGTGACGGTTGTCAAATCCAATTTGACAAAACAAAGTCGCCTGTATCTATGTTAGCCGAACGTTTTCATCTTCTCACCTTCGCTGAAAATATCAAAGATTTCAATATGGAAAAATCCTGGTGGATACGGTTGTATCGTTTGACTTGTATATCATGGTAGCGGTGAGGCAGTCGGTCACCAGAATGTCTGCCAGCCATATTTTTCCAGCTGGCAGCGGTTAGTCAGCCATCTGGCAGCCATGCGTATGCGGGCGGTGGAGTAGTAGCTACTGACCTGCGCATGTTATCAATAGGCCATATTCACAACTCTTTATCACCAAGAGGAAAGCACGCGAACGGGTAGATGATCTCCTGCATCATCATTGATCGCAGTCGTTTTATAGCATCCATCGTGACTGCACGCATACACGGCATGTGGCCGTATGGAATTCATTTTAATGTGTTAGAGTTAAGTTAACGTTTAGCTATAAGTATCAATAAAGTTGCATGTTAAAGTCGCAGGTCATTAAATAAAATCGTGTGTGATATAAGCAGTGGACAATGCATGCTATTGGGCTTCAATACAACCCATACGAGAGACATTAATAGCTCACAATTCATTTGTTGTTGGTAAAAATTCTGGTAACTTTCTACCGAGGGAACCCAGTCAACAATTACCTTTATCTAAAGATAGTTCATTTTAAACTGATTTTGAAAGTTGAATCTACTATAGAATTGTTTGTCAATAAATTGAGAACAACGTACATGTAAAATATTTGTTTCTTATATAAAAATATTCATTGAAACAAACAAATTCACTGAACAAAACCTAATAAAATAGTAGTTCCGAGCAACAGTATTAGCTATACTAAACCAAATTTTCTTTTGTCACTATTTCAATAGAATAAATCGTTGCATGAAACCTCAATTTTAGTTACTTTTACAATATGTGTGTGGAAGGAGTCGTTGAGCGAACTTGCAAATCATATAATCTTTAATGCAAGTGTCGAATAATAATAAAGATTAAATTTAGTACTAGATGGCGTTTTCGTTTTAAGCATCCGACAAAGTGTGTTGTGATTAATTTGTATTTCTTTTCGTTTCCACTTGTATTCAAGATTATATGACGTGCAAGATCGTTCAAGAAATCCTTATATGCAATGGACTACTCTGAAATTGATTGAGTTATTGATTCGCAGAGAGAGGGCGCATGTGAGTGACGATGATGATGCTTGCAAGCAACTATGTCATATCTACGGAAATCTCAGTAGATCTATGGTTTCGAAGATTTTCTACGGAACTACGGATCCCTTAAAAAAATCTACGGAAATTGGAGCTGTAACAGCTATTAGGGCCCTATTTATTGAACTTTCAACATTAAAATAACTTCAACCAAACCGAACATAGTTTCCTCATCTCAAAATTGGTCAAGTCGACACTGGAAAACTAGTTTACTTATTTTCCGAGGAGAAGTCACTCATTATCGAGCGCTTCTATAAGCTACCTAAAATTAGGTCGTTATCTAATCAAACTTTGACTTGATCGTAAAAAATGAGTAGCGAGCTTTGCTAATGCTGTCATAATAACACTACAGAGAACAGACATCCAAGCTAGTACAAACTTTTCCATAAAACCTGTGTAAAGCATACAAGTAAAACTGTTAAAAATCACCACTGCTCACGATTTTGCACGCATGAATTATCATTGTATGAAAGCTCGAACGCAAGAGCCCATAAAGGATTACTAGGCTGCTCGAAGCGCCTCTACAAGAGAATTACTACTTGGTGATTGCTTGGTAAAACCAACCGTAAAATTTAGAATAATCGATTAATAACCCAGATAATCGAGTCATATACAATCGATTAGTTTGAAACAAATATTCGATTACTTAACTAATCGATTATTTTAAAAATATAATTATGATAATCGAAAAGTTGATAAAAGAATCGATTAAAAACCTAAATTATCATTAGTTAAAGTATATTTGATTACCTTGAAAATTATACTCAATTATTGAATAATCGAATAATTCGATGAATTTCACATCTCTGAACGATATAAACACTGAAACGTTTATGTCAAATAAAAGGAAAAATGTATATCGTTTTGCAATGGACAGCGGTCGGTAAAATCCTTAAAGTTGCTCAAAAAGTATCATTCTTCTACTGGTTGAAAAAATAAATTGCGGAGACGTGCTTGTTAAAGATAGTTGTGCGATTAATTGTCAACAGAGTGCGCAGTATAACTTTTGAGCATCTTGAGATCAATAGATGGAGCTAATATCAATTGCATTGAAGAGTAGTACGATCAATTCGCGATTTAACCACAGAGAACAGACATCCAAATAGTGAAAGTGGTAATACCGCCTACAGACATGTGATTTCCGTACAATGATTTCTGTACAACGCTGTACTGCCCATACTCGCATATCAGTCCCATATCGATTTTCGCCAATATTGAGTTAGCTTCAGGAATGCAATCTATCCTTAATATACTCTCAGAAATTGCAATAAAAGTTTATGGTTTGTTCAGAAAAATGTGAAAAAAAATATCAACTTATGTCTGTCCCATATGCAAAGTACCCGCATATCAGTCCCATTCAGTGCAAACATCAATAATTTCATTTGTTGCAATATTGGAATAGCAAAGGTGTAGTACCGATATTTCATGTAATAATGCCACGATTTAGCATTAGGTAGCACAATAAATCAAAAAATTCGAAAATAAAATTTTAATCGTCTTTTTCTCGACATGCCGATTTTCCATATGGGACTGATATGCAAGTATGGGCAGTGTACGCGTATAACGATGAGGTGACAGACATATTTTGCGCACAGAATGAATATACAGTGAAACGAAACAACTCAAACTTAGCTTGATTTCCAGCTCCGATGATCGATAATACAGAAACCAAAAATTGTTGCGGTTACGGTATTCCTAGTAACTGTTTTATGACAGATATAATCAATGCCTCTCTGAATTACTAAACTAATTTTGTGTGTGAGTGTTCTTCGGATGATAATTTCACTCAAAAATCCGCAAAAAATTCAAGATGTTCAGTAATAATTCCTTTTTACCCGTATATTCACAATAAAAATAAGAGCGTATAAACTTTTAACATTGAGCCTCAAAATAGTAAATAAATCTAAGATATTCTTAGTATGTAACCAATAAAAACGGCATGGCACACACATATTCCAAAATAAATGCTTTCAACGAAACAGTTTATTCGTTACGAAATTTTCATAAAAAGGATTATGTTTATCATAAAGCTGATTTTAAAACCTTCTTGAATTTGAAATCATTCCGAACAGTTTATCCATCACAAAATTTTAATAAAAATGATTTTATTTATCATAAAGCTGATTTTAAAACCCTCTTGAATTTTAAATCATTCCGAAATAGATTGCACATAGGTTTGTTGCTTCATTTTGCTTCATAAATCTTATGGAAAATGGTCTACTATCTGGAATATAATCCCATAATGATTTTATTAGGATTTTGAGGAGTTTAATGTTGTTATACTATATTTATGAAATAACACTGAAAATCATCAAAAAACACAATTGGTTTATTGATTTATTGGATATTTATGTTTTATTATACTTATGTTTTGTTATTTTATTGTGCATTCAAAATATTAACCATTATGTTTCAAATCCATTTCAACAATAAATTTACTTGTTATTGAATAGAAAACAATCACTCAATAGTGCTGATTTTATGTACAAATATTATGTTATTTTCCTTACTTGAATTTATAAACTTCACCAAATTTATTAACGTTTCTTGGTTTGACTGCTTTTTGAAAATATGCTACAACTTGTTAGCGTTTTACCAAGATTTTTTCTCAAAATAAAACGATGGTGGATTATTATTTGATGCTCAAAAGGAGGAACTATTGTTTCATGAGTTCACCATCGCTCGTCAATGGCGCTGGTAGCAGTAAACAGTGAAGTGGTTATGCACAGTACAACGATAAATGACCGTATTTTGGAAATCACCGTTGTATCATGATGCTCGCGTGATACCACCGTGATTCAGTGTGACAGACATGTGATTTCGGGGTGTACAGTGATTCCGATATCACATGTCTGTCATAAGCATTACCCTACACAACCAACTTTATACATGCATTTTAGAAGCATTTACACACCCATTCTACACTAGATGGCGCTTTTGCTGTCACGGGCTGCGAAATTACATCACTATTAAACGGGGGAATCTAGATGTACTTTATTTATGGTAGCAGCTAACATTGAATTACTAGCGCGATCTGGCGGCTCAACATGAGCCGCCAGGTCGCGCTAGCAGTTCAACATAGGCTGCTACGCACTGATGAGTCAAAGACGAAACGTAAAATAAGTTTGAAAATGGGTATGTGCACCTTGCATAAATTTGGGGGTAAAAAATAAATTTTTTTTCCTTGAAATGACCAAATTGAATATGTTACTTGGTACGTGTTATACTTCAATTTACCCACACTGAAAGACATGATTCGCTGTTCTCTATTAATACCCAAAATAAGACTCTTTTTAAACAATTTGAAAACAAGTTTTATTTCTATCCTACGATATTCAACCTGATCATATGAGACAAAGTAATTAGATGATTTAGTTTCCAGAAGTGAATATAGAGAGACCAATATGATGAATGGAATTACCATTCAAAATAAGAATCATTATGCTTTTGAATCCATTTCAACAATCAAATTACTTGTTATTGAATAGAAAACAATTACTCAATAGTGCTGATTTTATGTAGAAATATGATATATTGTTTTCCTTATGTGTATTTCAAAACTTTACCAAGTTTTACGCTGCTTGTTAGCATTTTTCACAGTTTTTTTTCAAAAGAAAACGATGGTTGTTTATTATTTGATGTTCAAAAGAAGGAAATATTGTTTCATGAGTTCACCATCGCTCACCAATGGCGCTTGTAGCAGTAAACAGTGATGTGATTTTGCACAGTACATCGATAAATAACCGTAGTACAGAAATCACCGTTGTATCATGATGCTCGTGATACCACCGTGATTTAGGGTGACAGACATGTGATTTCACGGTGTACATTGATTCCGATATCACATGCCTGTCAAGGGAAATAATAGTCAGAGAAGTATTGCTGGATTGGACATAGCTTTATACCAATTACCCAAGAGAGTATGCTAGTTGCCATAAGGTAAAATTAATCGGAATTAGGTTTGAGTCTTCGGAAGATTTACTTGGGAACATGGGCGGAAACTACTCAACAGCAAAAAAATAACTAAAGCTACTACTTTACCGATTCCTTGGATAGCTTTAAATTATGAAATAGAGCAAATTTCGTTTGAATCATAGAGGGCGTATGTAAACGGAGTTTGAGATTTTAGATTTTTAGCCGTCGAAACAACTATTGAAAACGATAATTTACACTATTGAGCAATTCCATGTGGAATCGACTGACTGTTGGCAGCACGACTCCCTTCGATTTGCATGTGTGTTCGTTATAGCAAATGAAGTATTCTTCAGTGGTCTACACTGAGCTAAATTCTCATTTTCACATTATATGATATGCTAATGATTTTTCACTATTAGCATTTCCATTGATAGCTACAAAGTGTATTCAACATCATGTCAAATATATAAGATAATCTTATGAAACATAAAACTCTTCGTAACGTTATTTTTACAAGATTTTCATATAACGAATGAGATTTCCAGTCTGAGTCAAATGTATTGTCGCGCCCTGTAACCATTATTAGATATCCACACAACATACATTGAAACAATTTATGAAGCGCATATTATATTCACTTCGAATTAATATAGATAGGTTTATCTATACCACATGACTAATTTCATAAAATTTATATATAACTTTTGATGGAGTTCATCCCAATTCTATATAGCAGTTATATATAGATCATTTTAGTATTTAAGTAACCAGACGAATCAGATGCACTAGGAATCAAAAACTATTCCTTTTATCGAGGATTTTAGCTATACTAGTTGTTAGTTTTGTAACTATAAATAAAAAATTTAAATCCTCTTATTAGACAGACACAGTGATGAGACGTACCAGGTATTTATTTCATAATCCGTTAGGGCATATCCTTGAACGAAATTGAATGAGCTGTCTTGTCAGCGATTTAAAATAACGGAACTTCCTAAAAAACTGTCTGGATCAGTTGATGAATATCGAGGACACAACTTCTTCTTCAGCTTCAAGCAGTACGATTCACAACTATTCTTTCGTAAAAACAAACTCCATTATATGTCTAAGTTAAAAAAATATTTCTTGTTATTTTCTTCAGCCAAAGACATCATATTAACAAGATATCCAGCTCTCACATTTTCTGAACAAATCATTGGCAACATCCTTTTTTGCGAGCATGTCGCCCTCAGGCGAGTCCGTATCGAATCTCGTACATAGAAGTAAGGGAGAGAAATGTCAAATTCGTGTGCGCCAAAATAGCAGCACTGCGCATCCATACAATTGACATGATAGGTTGAATGTGATGCCGCGCGATGGCGTTGCTGAACTGAAGATTGATTTCGCTTCAAGCTGACAGGGTCTGCTTCAGCTTAAGAAAACAGTGTCTCGTTTTCTTCCTTGTTGCAGATTTGATGTACGCTTCTAATGAAAATTATAAGCTTTTAAATGACTTTTATTAAACATAATCAGCATGCGAATTATAGAAAAATGTAATGAATATTAAAATTATATTGGCTTAAGTTTTATCGACTTTTCGCATAACTTGTACATGGTATTTTTATCAATATTATAAAGATTATGAAGATATAAAATTTATTGAACATCAATTAGATTTTATGTATAGTTCCATTAAAGGTCATAAGTTGTCATATGTCTTTTGTGAAATACCATCTGCGTACGGTTCATAAGACATATCCCATGAATATTATGTTATGTAACGAGTTAGGTTTCATCGGATTTCCATATACATTATATGGGATATTCTTATAACTGTCATTGTGGTAACGTCTATTTAGATTTAACGTACACTTTAATCAAAGATTATAAGTTTCCATATAACTTCTATAAATTATATTCTGCATATGATTCATATGAAAAATCTAATGATTATAAATAAGATTTTCATTTCAGTGTAGAGATTTTTTTCACTCAAGACTAATTTTTGAAAAGTGCGTATGTGTTTTTAGCCACATTATTTTCAAACAATTATAATTAGACATCTATAGCTCCTACAAAAAATATGTCTAAGAAGAAGTTGTAGGTAATCAATTTAACTTTCTAAAAAAAACACTGAAAAAAATATCTTCAGTTATTTCACCGCACGATTTTTTTAATTATATAACACAAAAAACGTCAAGTTACAAGGAAACCTGTGATGGCATTGCACTAGAGTGATACACCATCGAGTAAGTTTGATTTCAAGACTGGGGAGGCTTCTAAACGAACATCGCTCAAAAAGGAAAGCGCACTTCTTCTCAGTGTCCAGTGTCGAATAGACAGAATTTGAGTGTGTGCTTTTGGTTAAAGAAACTGGTGCGAGTGAAACACATTCTCTTCGCATGAATCGCTCTCGCCTAAATACACTCAAGTGACCACTGGTGCGTGGCCTTGCTATGAATGGAATGGAGTAAATGTATCTGAGTAATGAAATATTATTCTTATTCTAGAGTCATTTTCGAGATATATGAGGAACTAAATCGAGAAAATGGATATTTCATGAGAATACGCCCTTTTTTAAATTAGTTTGGGTTCTTTATCGATAAATTTATTATATTTTTAATCCTCATGAAATTTTGAATAAATTATACTTTGACATGCGAGTAGCTTTTTTCGAGATATTTTGAAAACAAAATCAGAGAAAAATTGCTAATTTATAAAAATACACATTTCTTACATATTAGTTGCAATTTTTCATAAGCAATATCAAGGCGGTCTGCATTAAAGTTGCAAAGTACAATATTGTAGATATAATTTGTCGTTCTGCAAACCAACTATATTATTTCCCATCAGCACCAATACTTTGAACAGTGTTCATGATTTGAATATCTTAATAATAATAGATTTTAACTTTAACTAACCAGCTTTATTTAATGCAGACTTATATATAAAACTACAAGGATCAGCCCCATGGGGTTGTTCGAGTCATTGATGTGGAACAAGGCAACCAAAATTTCTAATGATCGACATTTTTAATTAATCGTCACACTTTTGAATCCGCAAATGCACGAGAGTCTGTTTAGATTGATCTTTATTAGGAACTAACACCGAACACGCGAACCCAGAATATAGACTATTTGTCGTGATTTGTATTTGTTTTGTTGCCGACGAAATTACATCAATAGACCAAATGTAAATGACCAAATTATACATACTTACGATACGGATATCGATATTTAAGCTTCTCTTCGCCAAGCTTGTGTTCAAGTGTTGTATGCAAGCAGTTATTTTTATAGTGTATCTCTACAATTACTACCATTCTACGATTTCGGTTGAAGCGATAAACTATTTCCCATTATCAATCGAGCTCATCTTATATAAATTAGAAATTAATCATGCACTCAAAATTTACCCTGGGGTAGTTGTCAATTTCTGAGGCGAAACGACATATCATGGGATTTCATCCAATCTTGCATGATACAAAATCAGAGCACCAAACACCAATTAAAGCTTCAAATCGTCTTATGGCACTTTTTGCCTTGCTGTGTAGCAACCAGTGCGGTAAAATTTCATTTTCAATCGAATAATATAAGATGAAAATGAAATTTATGGCCGCTGACAGTCAGCATATCCCTAGTAATTCATTTGACTTTTGCTGCCATTTTCAAGTGAAGCTCCCGGAATTCATCGTCAGTTGATTAATCGTATCTAGTCATTTGAAGTTTTGTTTGCTCAGTTTCGAGTGCCAAGTAGTCTACCTGCTTCAACGCCTTCGCTCTTGGTAGTAAGCAAATCCGAACGAATAGAATTATAAATGGAGTAAAGTATTAAAAATGAAAACTAAAGGAGGAAACAATTGATTTATGTGTATTCTGTGATTGATATTCCAGCTATCTGGTTTGTCTTTTATCTATTATCTTGAACCAATTCGAATGTTTACATGAACCTCATTTGAAGGCCGCTCTCACACTATTGAAAGAGATATTTTGGCATTTCAAGAGATCAACTGACGGTGATTAAACTGAGCCTCGATTGAAGAGAAACGAGTGATGAATTGAATGCTGCCCGTTCGGGCCTTCAGCAAACATTGTGTATGTCAGAGAGTGAAGTTTACTGCATTAGAGAGATCGTCAATGTGTTCCACATTCAGTTTCAATTGTATTGAATGAAGTTTTACAGCACTGGTAGCAACAACCTACCTCTAGCACGCTACACGTAGAACTGAAACGTTAGCTTTTTTTGCATGCATAAATATCTTAATATTAATTATTAATCTTATTTTTTGTGTATTACATCAACATTTTACAGTACAAGTGTTTTGACCCTTTGGCCTTTCATCTTTGATGTTCATACGATTCGTTATTAATATTAGGTGTTTTAGTTACTCTTGTTTTACATACTAATGTTTAATCATAATATTTATTTTAATTATTAATAAAATATCTACCTACTTATAACTATCCCTAACCTAATACGTACAAATTTTGAATTATTTGTATTTCAGAGATTGAGCACCTCTCTTCAAATTTCGTGCAGTATTGTTCAAATTTTTGTTCTAGTACATACAGGGAGGCCATCTCATGTACTTCACTCGTCCTTGTCCAAGGGTGTAGATTTAGAATCATCTTTAAGATTTTACTTTGAATGCGATGAAGCCTAAGTTTGTGTGTTCGTGCACAGCCCCGCCAAACAGGGACTGCGTATTCAATTGCGAAGTAGATGATTTGTTTATAGACAGCCATCTGGTTCTTCAGGCACAGTTTAGATGTTCTACAAATCAGCGGATTCAGAGACCTAATGAGTATGCTTCATTTTTGAACGATTTTGTCAACATGTGACCTGAATATCAGATGTCTGTCAAAGGTGAGTCCTAGATAGAAGACTTCGTCGGACCATTGGATGACCTCATCACCGAATCGTATTCGGCATTCGTCTGATGGAACAAGTTTTGGAGATCTTGAACGTGGAAACAAGATGACCTGAGTTTTTGCTGCATTGATCACAATTTTCCAGCTTGTAAAATATTCAGTTAGAGTGTCCAGACCTGTCTGTAGTTTATTCTTCAGAGCATTAATGACACGACCTGTGTAAAGAATGGCAGTATGATCAGCAAATTGTGTCAGAACACCACCACCCGGAAGAGGTGAGATGTCTGATGTAAAAATGTTGTATAGGATGGGACCTAGGATACTTCCTTGGGGTACACCAGCAGGAATAGTAAATCTTTCTGAAAGTGCATTATTCAGAGAAACCTGGAATGCTCTATCTGCAAGATAATTTTTGATAATTTTAATAAGATACATGGGAAAATTATGCCGATGCAGTTTAAACACCAGGCCATCGTGCCACACATTATCGAATGCCTTTTCAATATCCAATATTGCAATGGCATTTGTTTTGGACACTGATTTGTTTTCTGGATGACATTGTTAACCCTTGTGACTTGGTGGATGGTGGATCTTTCTTTCCGGAACCCAAACTGATCTTCCAGTAATATATCCTGTTCATCTGCGAAAGCAAGAATTCGCCTTTGTATTGACTTTTCAAACAGCTTGGATAGGGCAGAGAGTAAGCTGATGGGCCGTTAGCTCTTAGAAAAGGAAGGCTCTTTCCCCGGTTTCAAAACTGGGATAACATTAGCTTACTTCCACTTTGAAGGGAAGTAACCAAGCTCCCAGCACCTGTTAAAAATTATAGCTAAGAAAACAAATGAGCGAATACTCAAATGTTTCAGCTCAATGTTGAATGTGTTGTCGAAACCGGGGGCCTTCATATTTTTGGATTTTTTTACAATAGCCATCAGCTCATTCGCAGTGACTCTACTTTCCTCCGGAACCAAGCTGTCTGATTGGTCAACCTCAGCTACGCTATCAGCAACGGCTGTTTCATGTGGACTAACAATGTTGAGTCCTAAATTGTGAGAACACACAAACTGCTGGCCTAGCGCATTTGCCTTCTCTACTGGTGTGATTAAAGGTATTCCTTCAGCTGCGTCCTGGGGTGACATCAGAGGATGAATAGGCTTCGGTTTTTTCTTAAACACCTTCGTTAAGGATCAGAAGGGCTTTGAATGTGGAAGAGTTTCTCGAAGCTTTTGCTGGAAGTTCCTGTAGCGAAGCTCAGATATCCTTTCCTGGATTCTCCTAGTTGAGTTGTTATAAGAAGTCTTTCTCTCTAGGATGCCAGTTCGTTGATACTGCCTCCGGTAGATATTTCGAAGTCGGATAAGTTTCTTGGTGACACTGTCAATTTGAAGAGAGGAACTCGACATATGTTGTACTGGAACCGTCCTATCACGAGCGACTGTGATTGAATATTAATTATATTAATAAGTTGGTCGGCGATTTGTTGAAATTGGACCCAGTCGGTGCAATAATAGTTCCTCCGAGGTCGAATACGCACTGTTTCTGGTGAAGATTCCAACGTCAATATTACTGGAAAGTGATCAAAAGAGAACTCGTTGAAGACAACCGGAGAGCTGTCTATGACGATGTTGCTGATGAATATATCCAAAATGGAATGAACTTCCGTTCTGGAAAGTCGCGTTGGTTGATCCGGAGCGAGGATGTTGTATTGTCCAGCTTCGTAATCTTCGGTAAGTACGAATCCGTTTCGATTCTGTCCTTTGTTTCCCCACAGCTCATGCCGTGCGTTCAGGTCCCCATGATGAATTTGTTCTGTCGTCGAGTGAGCATAGCTAGATCTCGCTTCAATGATGTACACGTAGCATCTCGAAGATTTGTTTGTTTGGGGCAGTACGCTGCAATGATGATGATGGGTCCCATCGTCGTTGTAATCTCAATTCCGATGGCTTCTACAAGTTGCAATTTAAAGGCTGACATAAGCCTATGCTGATTGGATCGTTTAATGGCAATGGCAACTCCCCCTCCTCTGGTAGTTGTCCTGTCGAGCCTGTGAATCCTGCAATTAGAAATAAAAATAGAAATTTCAGGTTTATGATGAGTTTCAGTTAAAATAGCAATATCGGCATTCTTCTCTTGAAGAAAGTCGGACAATTCAGCAGTTTTGCTCCTGAGTGAGCAAGCATTCCAATTTACTATAACCAACTCATTATATTGCATATTCGATGATGAATTTGCCTAAGGCGTTGATTTGATCTAACCGCGTTCTGCAGTTTCGTAGTTTTGTTGTCATTGTTTCAAAAATGACGATCAGTTGTTCAGCAGGAATAAATCACCAAAGTCATCCTTTGCTTGTGGTTGAGTATTGCCCCATCCAGGAGGGATTTTTTGAGGAAGATTCTTTTTGTGATCCAGTGGCTGAATCTTTTGGATTGCTGCGAGGAAGTGGCGGCAAATTCGAAATATCCCTCTTCGGTGGGAGCCGTGGAAAATTAATTTCATCCTTCTGTGGAACATTCTTGCGCGTTGATTGTTTAAGGGGCGCCTGTTGTCGAATTTTTGTGAACTCAGCACGTTTGGGACACGATTTGCTAGTAGATGGATGGTCGCCATCACAGTTCACACATTTTACAGCGATGTCATCTAGTAGGCAATCGTTGGTATTGTGTGATTCGGCACATTTCCCGCACCGACTTTTCATGTGGCAATTCCTCGCTCCATGGTCGAAGTTCAAACAGTTCGTGCACTGTGTGACATCCAGATGTACCGGTTTATACTTTTGCCATTCGATGATTATATGAAATAACGATTTTATGGTTTTAAGTTGACTCATGGTGATAGAGCCCTTCTCCAGATGAATCAGGTACAGTTGATCTCGATACTTTTTGTCCGTGTTATGTCGCTTAATTTTAAACACCATCAAAGGCTTTAGTCCAGCCTCCGACAGTGCCTGCTTTAGTTCGGCTTCCATCATGTCGGGTAGTCCTCGAAGTACAACCTTCATAGGTTTGTTGGCGGCAATATCGTGTGTGAAGTATTCCGCTTTTGTCTGCTTCAGGTACAATGGTTTAAAGCCGGAACAGTTATTTTGTAGCCTTCAGTACATAAATGGATTGTTGCCTGTAGTCCTTTGCTGATCAGCGTGTTGAAATCCGAGCGTAGAGTTGGTGGTACGCCCTTCAGGTAGAAAGGCGGCATTTTTTCCTTATTCTGCAGTTCCTCTTCGACATCGACTGGCAGATCAGCATATTGGTTTTTACTCCCAAACGGTCGTTTACCTGTACATCACTTGGTGTCAGACGCTTTGGATCCTTCTCGGATCTATGGCGTGTTTTACCCATAGCTTTGGTAGGTAGACAACTGCGAATAAAAAATAAAACAAAATCGATATTAGTCGTAGTAGGTTATTCGTCTATCCACATCGAGTGTTAGATGACGAATGAAACGTTAGCTAAAATTTTGCTTATATTTATAGCTTCGCGTGCTTCCAACAGCTTCGCTTTTGCATCGATTGACCAATCAGAGCGATGCTTTCCCTTTGATATATCGCTTACTCCTTCAAAACCGTCGACTATGGCAGGGAAATCCGGTATGCCGGAGATGTTTTGCAGACACTGCTAGCTGTTAATCAACATTTCAATGATATACAGTTAAAAAATACATGACTATGAACATTCAAATCAATACGTAGAAATATTTCCAATCAAATGGTGACATAATATTAATAATTGACACAAAATTGACTGAGCTTGAACTGAATTGAATTGTTCAAAACCTGACCACATTTCTACGTGTATTTTTCTTGAGTTTCTAATTTGCACCTCTATATAGAAAACAAAAATGTGTTCCACATTAATATGAGATTTCATTTCTGTGCCTGTTGAAAATAACTTCGCAACCATCTTTTTTTCTGTTACTGGAATGAAGCAGTGATATTTTTGTGTACCTTGGATCATTTTTGTTTGTTGATAAATATCTTCCCATTCTACAGCACCATCGTCATATTTCTCTTGTGACATATAACAAAACGAGATTGCTGTAAAATTATTTTGATTCCTTTTAGAAGCCCAATCGTATAAAGCTTTCGCTTTTGTTATTGGATGTTCATGATCTCTTGCCAAGCTAACTTTTCTTGCCATTCGTTTCAATGTTTCACCGATTGATTGCATCACATGGTCCCTTACCGTGCGAGGTTGCGAAGAAATGCCACTCTGAATCAATGTTGTATTTTGTTGTAAATTCACAGAGGCACGCGAATTTTGTTCTATTTTGTCGTGAATACGACTTACTTTATTATGGGGCGCCTTTCCAAAATTTACTCCTGAGAGAGTGATAAGTTTTTGATCGTGAATATCTCTTGTTGTATCTAACGAATCAACATAACTTTTGCTACATGCCATCGGAAATATGATCACAATTTTATGATTAAATTTTGAGTTGTGTGACATAATCTTAAATAATTAAAAATTAAACTTTTATGAAATGTTTGGTATAAACGAGTATCAAAGAGATTCATAAGGCGCGTTTGCCTTTCTCGTATTTTGAAAGCTCATAGCTCAGTGATCTGTGAAATAATTTATATAAGCTAACTACCAATAAAATCGAAATTTTAACGAAACATAAACGTGTATAGCAACAGCATTGGAGTATTTCAATAGTACACTTTTGAAAAACCTGTCTCATTTGACCCATGTCAACACCAGCCAATCAGAACGGGATCTGAGGAAGAAAACAAAATATCTGCTAGTTTACAACAAATCGTTCGAGAAAAATATTCCGAACAGTGCTTAATATCGTAGTGTGTTCCACAATTTGACCCTTCTAAATGCTAGAAACGAATCCCTACAGCATTTTGATAATTTCTTTCAATGAATTATGCAAATTCGAAATGAAATAATCGACATTAAAATTCTGTATGTGGCTATTTTTATAGCCGTTAGGACCGCCCATTAGTGAAAAAGCTACAAACGAAATCACGTAAAAAGAAACCTCTTGACAAAAATTGGATCAGTTTGGATTCTATCGCCACTGCGAGCAGATGTATTGTGTTTCGTTTGCAAAGCTAGTTTCGCTTCCGACAAGAGCGATTACGTTACAGCTGCTAGTCGTTTGCATTGGTGAAAAAACAACGAAAAGAGAACAACGGTGGGGAGCATCACACAAAATCTGCTGTTCTAATGGCTCTAAAAGTTTTCTAAAGAGCTATTAGGATTTCTTCTTCGCAAATCGAAGGTGAAAACCTTAGTTTAGTGCAAATCTACACAGATAAAAATATTTTGTGAATTTACATCTATTTTCATGCACATATTTGGAGCAGGCAATTAAACATAAAGTTACATTACAATTCTGTAGGTTTAAATGTAATTTTATCACAAAACTAATCGTTAATTGAAGGATACAGTTATAATAATTGAAAATTCAATGCAATCCAATTTAGTTTTGAATCGATGAAGGTTTTCAATCAAAATTTTGATTCAACCCATATCTATTCCATGTTCCTATTGATTTACATGTCGTGTAAATTTCATTATTTCTTTCTGTGTAGAACTGTTTGATTAGATGTGTGCTTTTTCGCTGTGTGAAATTCTCAGTAATAGAGATCAAGTGAAGCCTTTTTTGCTATTGCGAAAAATGTGAAAAAGGGAAATGCTTGCATAATTCATACAATTGATCAACTAATTGATATTCGGAAGTGTTAAGGAACATGTCAGTTGTTTTCGTATTCACGACATCCAGTTATGTCTCTGACATTATCCACCCGCCTTTTTTATATTGAGAAGCTGCCTCGTCCGATAAAAAATTGCCTTTTCACCTTTCTCATATAGATAGGTTATGCAATCACTTGAAAAACCGCCTAGTAAAGGAGGGTTGAGTGTCAATACCTAGGCCGGATGGTCAAGTGTCAATACCATTTGACTCAGTTCATTGAGCTCTGCACAATGTGTGTGTGTGTGTGATTAAAATAAAAGTACGAAATTCCTGAATTTCATTTAGATCCGGCTTCTGGTTCCGGAGTTATAGAGTAAAGTGTGTTGAATATTGTACACCGTCGTTTAAACCGGCGAAACAAAAACCTCAAAAAAAATTCTAAACTGCATATTTTCGAATACAACAAAAAATTAAATCGTCGTTTAGAGGCGATGGCAAAATCGCATGAAATCTTCAAAATATGAATAAAAGCTAGCAGAGTTTGTACGTCATATTAGTTGGTGGCCGTACGAAACGACTTCGATTATACCAGCTCTTGGGTGCTGGAGGTACTTATAATAGTTAACGTTTTCTTAAGGATGACCTACACGAACAAAGCACTGTTTCATTCTGTATGTTATACTAGTTAATGCACAAAAAATCTCTTGGTTTCTGTCAAAAATCGAAAAGAAACATTTTGAAAAGAATACCAGAGTATTATATATGAGAAAGATATCACTACTGGGTGGATGAAAACAGATTCTTATATTGATTCGTTGTTTTAGAAACATTATTAATTTGGAAATTAAAACTTGCACAGCGATTGTGTCATGCTTCAAGACTTCTGATATTATAACGAAACTCAAATTTTCAATCGTCTGATTATATAACCTATAACGAATAGACATGCAAAGTTTCATGCAAATCGAAGAGGGCCGGGAGGGAGGAATCCCCCGTGCCAGAACTTCATCAGGAGGCCCGGAAATTCTTCATAATTAAAAATATTAAAAATAAAAGCACATTCAGCATCTGAATTATTTTGTTAAGTTAATGTATTTAAAAATTTCTCATTTCCACTATATTACTATGCACACACATTTTTATAAATCATAATATTGCAGTACCGTCGGGTCCAAATTTTTGTCGACTTACTTTACTATGGGGTGCCTTTTCAAAATTTACCCTCTGAGAGAGTGATAAGTTTTTGATCGTGAATATCTCTTGTTGTGTCTAACGAATCAACATAATTTTTGCTACATGCCATCGGAAATATGATCACAATTTTATGATAAAATTTTCAGTTGTGTGACATAATCTCAAATAGTTCAAAATTAAACTTTTCTGAAATGTTTGGTATAAACGAGTATCAAAGAGGATAATTCATATGGCGCGTTTCATCATTGAAAGCTCATAGCTCAGTGATCTGTGGAAGGATTTATATAATCTAACTACCAATAGAATCGAAATTTTTCAACTTAAACGTGTATAGCAAAAGCATTGAAGTATTTCAATTGTACACTATTAAAAAACCTATCTCATTTGACCCATGTCAACACCAGCCAATCAGAACGCGTTCTGAGGAAGAGAAGAAAATAGCTGCTGCTGTACAACAAATCGTTCAAGAAAAATGTTCCGAAAAGTGGTGAATATCGTAGTGAGTTCCTCAATTTGGTCCTTCTGAATGCTAGAAACGAATCCCTACAGCATATTGATAGTTTCTTTCAATAAATTATGCAAATCCGAAATGAAATAATCGACATTAAAATTCTATATGCGGCTATTTTTATAGCCGTTAGGACCGCCCATTAGTGAAAAAGCTACAAACGAAATCCCATAAAAGGAAATCTCTTAACAAAAATTGAAACAGTTTGGATTCTATCGCCACTGCGAGCAGATGTGTTTTGTGTCGTCTGCACAGCTAGTTTCGCTTTCGACAAGAGCGATTACGTCACAGCTGCCAGACATTAGCATTGGGAAAAAACAACGGTGGAGAGCATTACACAATATCCGCCGTTCTAATGGCTCTAAAATTTTTCTAAAGAACTATTAGGATTTGTTTTTCGCAAATCGCAGGTTATAATCCTCAGTTTAGTGCAAATCAAGAACAATTTGGTTAGATTTGTGCACTTTTTGCTGTGTGAAATTCACAGTAATCGAGATCAAGTGAAGCCTTTTTTTGCGAGTTTAATATCGTAGAGAATTACGCAATTTGACCCTTCTGAATGCTGGAAATGAATCCCTACAGCATATTGATAGTTTTTTTCAATAAATTATGCAAAACCGAAATGAAATAATCGACATAAAAATTCTGTATGCGGCTATTTTTATAGCCGTTATGACCGCCCATTGGTGAAAAAGCTACAAACAAAATCACATAAATGGAAATCTCTTAACAAAAATTGAATCAGTTTGGATTCTATCGCCACTGCGAGCAGATGTGTTTTGTGTCGCCTGCACAGCTAGTTTCGCTTTCGACAAGAGCGATTACGTCATAGCTGCCAGTCATTTCGATGGATGAAAAAGCAACGTTGGAGAGCATTATAAAAAATCAGCCTTTCTAATGGCTCTAAAAGTTTTCTGAAGAACTATTAGGATTTGTTGTTCGCAAATCGAAAGGAAATATCCTCAGTTTAGTGCAAATCTAGAACAGTTTGGTTAGATTTGTGCACTTTTCGCTGTGTAAAATTCGCAGTAATCGAGATCAAGTGAAACCTTCTGTGTTTTTGCGAAAAATGTTCCAGAGTTCGTAGAGAACTGCACAATATGACCCTTCTGAATGCTAAAGCTTGCTTCATTTAGAATTGGAACAAAGACAATTGGCTGTACTTCAGTTATTTATTATTGAATTCAAGATCCTTTTTTATGCAAATGTAGCGTTTTCTTCATACTTTTAAGGAAAAATACAGCTAAAATTCTTCGTCACGGTTTCGAAAGAATTCTCGAATTTTTCCTGTAATACGGCTCATTAGGAGGCGCACTCCTTCTTCGTCCATCGTTTTAGCTATCTTATTCCACCAAGTCCTCATCTGATTGATGTCTTTGACAACCTTTCCCTTTGCCTTGAGTGTCCTCTTCACGATTGTCCAGTATTTCTCAATAGAGCGGAACTGGGGGCAGTTGAATGGATTAAGGTTTTTCGGAAAAAAACTGGACCCCTTTCTCTGCATACCATTTCTGAACGACTTTGCTGTAATGACAGCTTGCCAAATCTCGCCAAAATATTACGGGATGGTCGTGGGATCGAATGAACGGCAAAATTCGATATTGGAGACACTCTTTTTGGTATAGTTCTGATGTCATTGTCTTATTTGTAACGAAAACTTTCATTTTTTTGCCACAGCTGCAAATGCCCTGCCAAATCATAAATTTTCTTACGAATTTGTCGGCAAAAACAAATTTAAATTTGGCTGGAACAGCCGTTGCCAAGTAAAATTTTTGACCTGAGATTTGCCCGAAGTCATCCTTGACATAGGTTCCATCGTCCATCAGAAGACACCCGTCGAGCTTGGTCAGCACCTGGTCATATAGTTTCCGAGCACGAATTTTGACCACACTATTCTGTTTTATGGTCCGATTTGGCTGTTTGCTAGCTCGATACGACTTGATTCCTTCCCGGAGTCGAGTTCTCCTCACGGTACTATGGTACAGCACCGAATTTTTGGCCAAATCACGGTCCGACAGATTAGGATTCCTCTTAATCGTCCAAAATCTTACCACGAAGTTCCCGGTCGACAGTTCCACTTCGACGATTGGCTTGAGGCTTCCGAATCGTCGTCAATGTTTCCTTATACTGTTTGATAACGCGCCATACGGTATTTCTGGGCAATTTAAGCTGTTTAGGTAGCCCAGATGCAGACCACAATGGATTTTTCGAATAACTGTGCACATTTTTTCCCTTCTTTCGGCTTCCATGTTGATTGTTTACACAGTACTGTCGATTTGCGGAATGTCAAAAATCATACGTGAAGCTGACAAAATTCCCAACACGTGGGCGCCAAGAACTTCCAAATCCGTCCACCAGGAGCGCCACAATATGAGCAAAAGTTTGTTCCAATTCTAAATGAAGCAAGCTTTAGAAACGAATTCCTACAGCATATTGATAGTTTCTTTCAATAAATTATGCAAATGCGAAATAAAATAATCGACATTAATATTCCGTATGCGGCTATTTTTATAGCCGTTAGGACCGCCCATTAGTGAAAAAGCTACAAACGAAATCACGTAAAAGAAAGCTCCTAACAAAAATATAATCAGTTTGGATTCTATCGCCAATGCGAGCAGATGTATTTTGTGCCGTTTGCAAAACTACTTTCGCTTCCGACAAGAGCGATTACGTCACAGCTGCCAGACATTTCGATGGATGAAAAAGCAACGTTGGAAAGCATTATAAAAAATCAGCCGTTCTAATGGCTCTAAAAGTTTTCTGAAGAACTATTAGGATGTGTTGTTCGCAAATCGAAAGAAAATATCCTCAGTTTAGTGCAAATGTAGAACAGTTTGGTTAGATATTTGCACTTTTCGCTGTGTGAAATTCACAGTAATCGAGTTCAAGTGAAGCCTTCTTTGTTTTTGCGAAAAATGTGGAAAAGGGGAATGCTTGCATAATTCATACAATTGATCAACTAATTGATATTCGGAAGTGTTAAGGAACATGTCATTTGTTTTCGTATTCACGACATCCAGTTATGTCTCTGACATTACCCACCCGCCTTTTTTCTTGACTGATCGTTAAGAAATTCAGTCTATTTTTAATCTTGAATCAATCCCTAACCATATCTTTTGCAAAACTTTCACTGCTATGCAAATTTTCGTTTGCTGAAAAATATCAATAAACATTAATCAAATTTATTCGTATAGAAACGTACTCACTTTATACTTTGAAATTTTCTCATGCTCGGGCAACGCTTTTGATACAGCGAACGACATTGTATTCACGCGGTAAAAATTAACACATTTCATTCATTCTAGCTGCTGTAATTGAGGAAACGACCCTTGATCTTCTATACCCACATCCTATAACTGATTGGCTGCCACCCAATCACGCGCTGGCGCATCTTGCCCAACACTACAAATCCCGTTCCTAGAACGCTGGTTGTCCCACAGCTCTGGTAGAAGGTAGCCGCTCGATGCCTACTTTTCCACACCTTCTGTCCCGTCCAACAAAGTTCCTGCAGTGCTACGACATCGATGCCGCGGATTTGAAGCTCATCATGCAGCATTCGGTCGTATCCTGGGAAGCCAAGCGATTTGCAGTTCCATGTGCCAGGCTTCCAATCGTAGTCCTTATTTTGTCACGTAGGTCTTTGCCGATTATTCCGAGTCGTATTTTTTCCTTGATTATGCGTAACAAGTGTTTTCCGGGCGGCTTGTTAGGCCTGCACCAACCTCCTGTCTCACCGGGGGGCCATCGTGTCAGCACTGTTTAGAGTCCCATACTATACCGGACGGTAATCAGCCGCTCCTAACATGGAGAACAGAAGCTGTTTCGAGCCGCCCCAACATGGGGAACAGACTCTCGGGTAGGCTTGCTCTCTGTCAGCATACGACCAAGGTCCCACCGAGGTTGGTTACCCAGCCGGCACCGCGGGGAGGATAAGAGTTACTGGACATTGGGGCCTGAATGGCGCATTGTCATGAAATCACATGTCTGTCACCCTGAATCACGGTGGTATCACGCGAGCATCAAGATACAACGGTGATTTCTGTACTACGGTCATTTATCGTAGTACTGTGCCAAATCACATCACTGTTCACTGCTACCAGAGCCATTGACGAGCGATGGTGAACTCACAAAACAATATTTCCTTCTTCTGAGTATCGAATATTAAACAAACTTCGTTTTATTTTGAAAAAAATCTGTGTAAAATGCTAACAACCTACATAAAACTTATATACTTTATCAACGTTGTAGCATATTTTCAAAAAGCAAGAAATGTTCATAAATTTGGTGAAGTTTCGGAACACAAATAAGGAAAGCAATATATTCATATTTGTATTTAAAATCAGCACTATTAAGTAATTGCTTTCTATTCAATAACAAGTAAATTTATTGTTGAAATGGATTTAAAAACATAATGATTCATATTTAGAATGGTAATTCCAGTCATCATATTGGTTCCTCTATATTCACTTATGGAAACTCCAAATCTTCTAATTACTTTGTCTTTGGTTGAATGTCGTTGGATAGAAAGAGAACTTGTTTTTCAATTGTTTAGAAACAGTCTTATTTTGGGTATGAATAGAGAACAGCGAATCATGTCTTTCAGTGTGGGTAGATTAAAGCAGAACCAAGTAACATATGCAATTAAATAAATACTTATAGTAGTTTTCAGTGTTACTTCATAAATATAGCATAACCACTTTAAACTCCTCAAAATCCTTGTAAAATGATTATGAGATTATATTCCAGCCTAGTAGACTATTTTTCATAAAATTTCTGAAGTAAAATGAAGCTTCAAATCTATGTCAAATTTGTTTCGGAATGATTTAAAATTCATGAAGATTTTTGTCGTGAATACGACTTACTTTACTATGGGGCGCCTTTTCATAATTAGTCATATGGAAGAATGGGTAGAACTTAATCGTGAATATCTCGACTTGTATTAATTTGCCTTCCGGTCGTCAAGGCGAGAAGACGCATTAAACCAGTTTCGCATCATTTGGCACTGCGAGCGGTTGTGTCGCGGTTTGTACGCAAAGCTAGTTTCAACTCAAACAAGAGCGATTGCATCATGCAACGAAGCTTCTGGTAGTTTGCATTGAAGAAAGAGAAAACGAAAAAGGGACAACATTATATAAAATCAGCCGTTCTAATGGCTCTAAATGTTATCTAAAGAACTTTTAAGATTACTTCTTTGCAATTCTATAAATTATATACGTGCCTATATGTGTGGCCGTTGGAACCGCCCATTTGTGAAAAAGCTACAAACAAAATCACGTAAAAAGGCGGGTGGGTAATGTTAGAGACATAACTGGATGTCGTGAATACGGCATGTTCCTTAACACTTCCGAATATCAATTAGTTGATCAATTGAATGAATTATGCAAGCAATCCCCTTTTTTCACTACTAGAATTTGAAACGATGTACCTAAACTAAAGTTCATATTAGTTACAATAAACATTCTGAAACACAACTACATATTATTGAAGAACCAGTATAGGTTTTTATAATAAAAATACAGATTAATCTGTATACGTGCAACCCAGTTTCGCGCGGCATATTTCCAAACGACACCCATTCTAGTATAAAAATTTGTTCTATATCAACACTTTCATTTTTGCATTGCGTGATTCGTAATTGAATGTGTTAGTGGCTGTGCAAACTTTGTCTACTTCTATTTGGATAAATCTGATGCTTTTGCTACGAAAGAGTAAATTCAATTAATTCTCTATAATGATCTGTAGCACTGAAACGTGCTTTGAATTGTCACGACCAACACACAGCGAAAAGTGCACAAATCTAATCAAACTGTTCTAGATTTGCCCTAAACTGAGAATTTTTTTGGAGGAATAGTTCTTTAGAAAACTTTTAGAGCCATTAGAACGGCTGATTTTGTATGATGCTCTCCACCGTTGTTCTCTTTTCGTTGTTTTTTCACCAATGCAAATGACTGGCAGCTGTGACATAATCGCTCTTGTCGGAAGCAAAACTACCTTTGCAAACGACACACAATACATCTGCTCGCAGTGGCGATAGAATCCAAACTGATGCAATTTTCGTTAAGAGGTTTCTTTTTACGTGATTTCGTTTGTAGCTTTTTCACTAATGGGTGGTCCTAACGGCTATAAAAATAGCAGCATATAGAATTTTAATTTCGATTATTTCATTTAGGATTTGCATTTCATTGAAAGAAATTATCAGGATGCTGTACGGGATTCATTCCTACCTACAGCAGCAGATATTTTATTCTCTTCCTCAGAACGCGTTCTGATTGGCTGGTGTTGACATGGGTCAAATGAGACAGGTTTTTCAGTAGTGTACTATTGAAATACTTCAATGCTGTTGCTATACACGTTCAAGTTGAAAAATTTCGATTCTATTGGTAGTTAGATTATATAAATCCTTTCACAGATCACTAAGATATAAGCTTTAAAAATACGAGAAAGGCAAACGCGCCTTAGGAATTATCCTCTTTGATACTCGTTTATACCAAACATTTCAGAAAAGTTTAATTTTAAATTATTTGAGATTATGTCACACAACTTAAAATTTTATCATAAAATTGTGATCATATTTCCGATAGCATATAGCAAAAATTATGTTGATTCGTTAGATACAACAAGAGATATTCACGATCAAAAACTTATCATTCTCTCGGAGGGTAAATTTTGAAAAGGCGCCCCATAGTGAAGTAAGTCGTATTCACGACAAAAGAAACCTCTTGAGAAAAATTGATTCAGTTTTGCATCATTTGGCACTGAGAGCGGATGTGTTGCGATTAGTACGCAAAGCTAGTTTCAACTCAAACAAGAGCGATTGCATCATGCAACAAAGCTTCTGTCGTTCTAATGGCTTTAAATGTTATCTAAAGAACTTTTAAGATTACTTCTTTGCAAATCGAAGGTAAAAATCATCAGTTTAGTGAAAATCCAAAATAATTCGATTTGCTTCATGCACTTTTCACTGTGCGAAAATCGCTCGAGAAAAATGTTATGAACAGTGCTAAATATCGTAGAGAATTCCACAATGGTCTTTCTAAAAGGTAGAAATGAATTGTGTTAAGCATCTTGATATATTCTTTCAATAAAATATGCAAATCCGAAATGAGATAATCGACGTCAAAAGTTTCACAATTCACACAATCGATCAGCTATCAATTCGAATTCGAAAGTATAAAGAAATCGTGTCAGTTTTATTCGTATTCACGACATCCAGTCATGTCTCTGACATTACACACTGGTACTTTTAGATCAGCTTTATGATAAACATAATCCTTTTTATGAAAATTTCGTAATGGATAATCTGTTACGTTGATAACATTTTTCTGGAAAATGTTAGTACCATGCCGTTTTTGATAATTACAAACTAAGAATAACTTAGTTATATTTACAATTATGAGGCTCAATGTTAAAAGTTTATGCGCTCTTACTTTTATCGTGAATATGCAGATAAACAAGGAATTATGACTGAACACCTTGAAATTAATGTGAATTTTGCAAAAGTTGGCATTATTTACAAACAAAATTTAATGATTCATCACCTTTTTGGAAGAAATCAGTTTCGTTGCATGAAAAATAGTGCTAGTACTTTCATATTTCCTCCATTTTCTACTTTTATTTGATGTCAGTGATTTTTACGGTAGAACATCAAAATTATGAACATTAAATTTTCCCTAATGCTAATTACATTTAAACAATGGAGGAAAAATACTGTATACCAGGTCAAACGTGTCATAAATGTACCTTGAAACCATTTGATATGAGTGAAACTGTCATCCGATGAACACTCGCACTTAAAACTAGTTCAATAATTCATAAAGGCATTGATTATATATCAAAAAATCAAATACAAGGAATACACTTGAAACCGCAAACATGTTTGGTTTCTATATTATCGGTCATCGGAGCTTTAAGTTAAATTTTGAGTTGTTTCGTTTCACTGTATATTCATTTTGTGCTCAAAACATGTCTGTCACCTCACGTCACTGTCACGCGTACAGCGTTCTACCGAAATCATTGTACGGGAATCACATGTCTGTGAGCGGTATAGAAAACCCGTTCAGAATTTCTCCTCACGCTTTCGTTTTATATTCAGACGCAGCCAAGTAATGTTGAGAACCGTTAGACACATTCAGTTGTGCCATTACGCGAATTTCTAATTGGAAAGCTTTTTTTACTCAACAGATGTCTCTGCATAATATGTTTTTTTATGGAGAAAAAGCAAATCGTATAACTATACCATACCAAAACGTTTCGATTTTTCAACACAAAAATTCTGTTCTAAACATGTAAAATACCATTATTCTGGAATAGGCTTATTGAAAAGCGATCAAATGGAGCCAATATAAATTATTGATTGATGCCCACTTTTGTAATCTGAATGTGGCCATTTTTAGTGATTAAATTATTTGATACCAAAATCTGACGAAAAATAAAAGAAAAATAAAATCATAGACAGAAATATCGACTCCTAATTTCAACAAACGCGTATCCGCTGACAGATATGTGATTTCCGTACAATGATTTCTGTACAACGTTGTACGCGTACAACGATGAAGTGACAGACATGTTTTGCGCACAGAATGAATGTACTGTGAAACGAAAAAACTCAAAATTCAGCTTAATTTCCCAGCTCCGATGATCGATAATATAGAAACCAAAAATTTTTGTGGTTTGAAGATTATTACTAACAACTAAATTATGACAGATATAATCTTGTCTCTCTGTTTTAGCTATTAAACTATTTGTGTGTGAGTGTTCATTGGATGACAGTATCACTCATATCATTGTTTAAATGTAATTAGCATTAGAGAAAATTAGATGTTCATAAATCATAATTTTGATGCTCTACCGTAACATTCACTGATAAAAATAAAAAACAAATATAAATATAGAATGGAGGAAATATTAAAGGGTTTAGAACTAATTTTCGGAACACGAGCACTATTTTTTTTTTGCAACGACGCTGATTTCTACCAAAATGGTGATGAATCACTAAATTTTGTTAGTAAATCTTACCGACTTTTGACAAATCCGCATAAATTTCAATGTGTTGTATCCTCCTGGTTTACTTACTCTGATTACTACATGCACAATTTGATTAATATTTAATAAAAATAATACTTTGTAGATAATAGCTTCTGCAGTCCTTGAATTAAACAAAAAAATATATCTTTAAAATTATTATTATTGTCATCACCATTATTATTATTAGTATTTTTATCATCATTATTATTACTATTTTATTCATAACCCCATTTTCAATTAATCTTCTTAAATGCGTTGTATTTTAAGTCTAAACTTCAAGTTCCTATCCTGAAATGGTATCAGATACTCCCATAATATTTAAATACAAAAGAATTACAATGATTTAAATCACTTCCAATTGAAATGGTCACCCTATTAAATTCGTCAAAAGTTTAAATTTGAATTTGCTATAAAATCCTCCCATACCCCCTGATACCATAATTTTCCTACCTACGGGCATTATCCGCTACCAATCGAAGAAGAGATGTCACCCGGCCTTTCCGACTTTTCTGTCGGGACGTCGCGGAGTATATAATCACCAGCGAATGATGGTTCGCTCTCTTTTCTGGTAACAAAAGTCTAGCAATATAAAGTGTGATACCTTAATACCGCTCATTACAGTGACTATAGTATCGATCATAGTGTGGTAGCCATCGTGAGTGATAAACCGGGCGGAACAAACAAAAGGAAAGTTCCCCGACATCCACCGCAGGTGAATAGTGACCAGTTAACTGTGAACAGAATCCACCTAGTGATCTCTTGGGTGTGTGTGGCTCCCATACCGACCGGTTGTGCTGAAAACCGAGACGGTAGATGTTACCATTGTCCCTGTCGCTGAAGAGTGATTTAAATCTACCTGTTCGAAGTGGAATCGATCGTCGAGGCACGACCATTGGATTTCGAGACCGACGCTACGTTAGGATTTCGAGATCGACAACGACGCCAGGAAAACCGTAAGCGGACGCTACTTTATTCCTTTCCTATATTCATTAAAATTACATTTATAACCTGAAAAGTTCCAATAAATCTACCATTCTTATTGTGCATGTTATATGAATATTTCATACATCTCGAAAGTTTTTATCCCTTTCACTATCTTTGGTTAATTCGGAAAACGATAGGGAAGTGAGTTCGCAATTCTCCCGGGTAATTCGACCCGAGCCGAGTAGATAAAAAAGGTAAGGAAGTGAAACTTCAGTGACTTCAGAAGGACACCGAAATTTGATTGGCGTCTTCAGAGCTAAGTTACAAAATGGCGCCCAACGTTAAATGAAAGGAAAAAGTTTTCTAATTTTCATCAAATTAGAACACTTACGGTAACTCCGGGAGAAATTGCAATTAAAGAATTTAATTTCAATACAAATTACACTCCATAACACATTGCATTTTAAACGACACACATTTTTTATTCAACCATTGTGATTTAAATAATGTACAAAAGTGGGGTTATTTTCTTAGACGGAATGATGAAAAAAATTTTCTTTATAATTAAGATTTTGCTTGAAAAGTGCTTGATCGGTTTACGGTGATTCAGTTGTCCAGCAAAAATTCATTCTTATTTTTATTTTTCAATTGTTTCGTATATAAATGTCAAAATGGCTGATTCGGATGTGAGTTATACACACGTTGCAAACTTGGTGCGAAGATGGTACCATGACATAAAAAATCACCATCTTACAAATGATGAGCTTTTGTTTGAACTTTCAATGCGTTCTATTGTTATTCGTGACGATCCAAGTTTCTCGCGTAGGAGAAGAAGCTTACGTGAGCATTTGAAGATTGAAAAAGAAGACGATAAATTAATAGACGCTCAAATTTCAGTGAATGTGCGCGAGGAAATTGAAGAGTGTAAACAAAAATTTCAAGAAATTTGTAGTTTAATAAAGCCAAACGATCAAAATGTGATGAGCAAATGTAAGACCAGACTGATACATTATGCTCACAAAGTATATCAGCTATTACTTCATACTTGTCACACACTTGAAGAGCAGGAAAATTAAAAAAAAATACTGCGAGAAATAATAAATAAAATTAAGCAAGAGTTCTTTAGTACGGAGGAGGGTGAGGAACAAGACCAAGAGTCGGTAGATAACCCAGATCTACAAAACTTGTTTGATGAAAATCCTGAGAAAAATCAAGATAGTTTAATAGAAATCGATCCACAAATTAAAACCTGGATACATTCTTTACAAGATCGCATATCAGAACTTGAGCTTAAGTTACACAGTCGAAATAATCAACATCATACTGCCACACAAACTTATTCTAATCTTTCCTCAACTTTTGAAACACAGCAAAAATATAATAACCCGACTGGTACCATACTTAACAAACAAAATAGTTGCCCTACGTGTCCTAATTATAACAATCAACACGTGTTTAACCCGAACAAACCATCATTTCATCAGATCAGTTCCCCTTCTCGACATAGCTTACCAGTGTCCAAATGGACCATTAACAAGTACGATGGGGAAGATCAAGGGTTAAAACTAAATGAATTTTTAGAAATTGTACAAGCGTTATCGATGGCCGAACATGTGTCCGAAATTGAACTGTTTGAGTCCGCCGTGCACCTTTTCTCGGGGCCAGCGCTTCAATGGTATATGACCTTGCGTACTACTGGTCGATTGATTAATTGGCAACATTTAGTATTGGAACTTCGTAGAGCATTTATGCACCCAGATTTAGATGCGTTAATAAAAATGAAAGTTTATCAACGCAGACAGCAAAGAAATGAAACATTTCTAGAATATTATCATGAAATGGAACGTTCGTTTCGTTCCATGAGCATGCAACTACCTGAATATGAAAAAGTTCAAATCATATCTCAAAATATGAGAATTGATTATAAAAAGCAATTAAATTTCTTACCAATCTCTGATTTAGCTACTTTGGTCGCTGCGTGCCAAAAAGTTGACGCTCTGAATTTCTCAGCTTACCATAAAGTCTTCGGAACCGACAAATCCGTAGCAGTTGTAGACAATATTTCTAAAAATAAATCAAATAAAAATTTCCAAAGTGACCAAAAAGACACACAAACTCTACCAGCACAGCAAAATCTAAATGCACGTAATCAAAAACCTGTTTCAAATACTCCCAAAAATAGAACATCTCAAACTCAAGCAGCATCAACCTCTTACAATAATCAGAATAATCATCAACAGACATTGGAGAGTTTAATTGATTCATATCGTCCTCCGCCTTCGAACATCTGCTTTAATTGTGGAAAATTCGGGCATCGTATTTTAAACTGTAGAGTACCGAAGGGAGTATTTTGCGACAACTGTGGCTTTCGAGGTTACCCCTCTAATAATTGCCCATACTGCACAAAAAACTACGGAACAGCGAACGAAAACCGCCGTCCGCTGAACCAGTAAAAGAGCGTGGTAAATCTTATCTCCCGTCTTATTTCGAACAAGCCACCGAAAGCATTTATTCAATTGACCCATTTCTTTTCTCTATCATTTACCCATTCCGTAACGACAATAGACCATACATTTCAGTGAGCGTATACGGAAATAAAATACAAGCATTATTAGACAGTGGTAGTAACATTACTCTCATTAATAAATTCATTTATTCAAGTCTGAAGTCACCAAAGCTAACTTCTCTCCAAACCCCTATTGTGTTGCGCACTGCGAGCGGAGAGCAACTTGAAATTCTAGGACAAGTTTATCTGCCGTTCGTCTTCAACGGCCAAACTAAATTAGTTTCAACGTTAGTAGTTCCAGAACTGGCCTTAAAATGTATATGCGGCATGGACTTCTGGAAGAAATTTCGGATCAAACCTACGGTACAAGAATGTTGTCATTTAGAATCTCCTATGACTATAAATTGTCCATCTTCATCCTCCGTTCTCAGTGCTGAGGAAAATGAAATTGTCACTCAGCTAAAGACGCTTTTTCTACCAGCCAAAGAGGGACAACTAACTTTAACTCCTCTCGCTGTACACCGAATCGAGCTTCAAGACGATTGGAGAAAAAAACCTCCAATTCGACAATTTCCCTATGTTATGTTTCCTAAAACTCAAAAATTAGTGTCTGATGAACTGCAGAGGCTTTTAAAGGCAGGAATCATCGAACAGAGCAATTCTGACTGGTCCTTGAATTGCGTACCCGTGATCAAACCAAACAAAGTAAGATTATGCCTTGATGCACGAAAAATTAATGAGCTCACTGTACGAGATGCGTACCCGTTGCCTCATCCTTGTCGAATTTTGAGACAACTCCCAAAAGCGAAATATTTGTCAACCATTGACCTTTCCGAGGCCTTTTTGCCAAATATACCGCTTTTAGCGTGCAAGGGAAAGCGCTGTTTCAATACACGCGCATGCCCTTCGGCTTAGTAAATAGTCCAGCCACTTTGACTAGACTAATGGATCGAGTCCTCGGTCATGGTGAGTTAGAGCCATGTTTGTTTACCTCGACGATATAGTCGTGGTAACGGAGACATTCGAACACCATGTGCAATTACTCCATGAAATCGCTGACTGCCTAAGACAAGCCAATCTTTCAATAAATTTGGAGAAATCCCAGTTTGGAGTTTCTGAGATTCCACACGGAACAACCGAAATTAGCTCTGCGCCTAATTCGTATTACTGTTTTTGAATTAGTTGATTTTAACAACAAAATTTCCAAAAATAACTATAAAATTAGTTAAAATTGAAAATTTATTTGCTGAAAAAAACTCTTATTTCTAGAGAATGTGTTTAGTTGGCGAATATTCTGGACACAAACCAGCAATATCTCAATCCAACACGAAATTCTCATTGACAACTAATTTTGTTTTTAAAATCAGAAAATTTGTTTCTATTTATCTATCACCAGTTTATTAGCCACAAAATTCATGAGAAGTATCAAAACAAAACAATCCATTAAAAGGTTAAAAGGACAGTCTTGTTGAAACTGCTTGCAAATTGTTTAGATGTTTTACGCATGTGTTACGATATATCCATATATAAATTTCTAAACCAGTATATAAAAATGACGTAAACTGTTAGTGGAAAGTGTATTTATTCAGAATTTGTGCACATTTGAAGCGATTGTGCGTAATAATGTTTTTACGCGGAACAGTGAATTGAGTTTCGAATGTTGCACTCTAATTGTACATGTCAAATGATGTTTTTTGTATCTTCCAACCTTCCGGGCCACGCCGTTCGATGTACTACTTGTATTCGGTTTTTATTTTCAAAGTTTTCAGTGAGAGAGTCGATTTCGCGAAGTCGAATGAAGAAAACAGCGATTTAGAAGAAAAATGTTCAAAAAGAAGTTTATGTTTCGCTAATGTCTTTTTCTCCAATACAACATCGTATTTATACCTGCCAATATAGAAAAGACAACCGCGACTGAAATTTGTTTCGGTAGTGGTGTGCCATCTAGTGGCTAGTAGTCATTACGGTGTTAGCGTTATTTCGGCGACAGGGCGCCATATAGCTGCAAATTGCAGAAACCAATTCAACCATTTATGTTGGTTGAAAACAACGTTTTATTTCTCTAATTCAACTAAAAAATTAGTTGAATGGATATGTAGTGTGCCTTAGCTAAGAAATGACAATTGGTGAATTCAACTAAAAAAATAGCCATTTCAATAAATATTTTATTATTATCAAGGAAATTAGAATTAAAAATTGAAATTAGCAAAAGTAAGATTTTTTTAGTTGTCTCAAAAAATAACTAACTAAAATCAGAAAATCAACTAATTTTTTCGCCAAAATGCTGATATCGGTCTTTCCGTGCAAGGAAGCTGCATCCAGAATTTTATGTTGGATCTTTTGAAGCATTTTACTTCTGGTGGGACAACGGCTCAATCAAATTGGTACTGCATAATGATTTATTGTTCTTGTTACACTAAGTTTGGTATTCCTTCTATGCTATTCTTAACAGCAAGATTTATATAATCTTTACTTCATCATTTTCACTTTCGCGTATTATGAATCACTGGATACGTAGCAAAATTATTGGTACAAAAGATGAGGATTCTATGCCTACTGGAGACATAGTGATGGATTCCCTGCTCCAGAAATAAATAAATAAATAAATAAAAATTCCGCCATTTTCCTTTCATATAAAATTAATATAAAATATCGATTATCTAGAATTTCCAATGCCTACATAGGTCCACATCAATAGTTTAAATTATCTCATGGGTTTGATCCTTGTAGTTTTATATGAAATCTTCTCTGTAGCCCGAACTATCATGGGAAACATCTAGCAGATAATTCCACTTTTGGGAACATTTAACCTTCTATTTGGTTCAGCTTTATTCGAAAGTTCAATACAATTGAATCTATTTGATAACAAATCCGGAAATATTTTGATTAAAGACAGACAGTTTCGTACTAAATCATGATTAAAGTGAAAACAACTGAAATTTTAACGAAAAGGACACATTATACAGATTTCTGACACGGTTTTCTGATCAGTAGGGAAGAATCAGCAGCCTTGCGCAATTTTTTCTTAACATATTTTCACATTCAACATAAGTGTAAATGAAAGGTGCTTAAACATTTTGCACTCTAGCATTGTAATATACCTCCTTATTTTAATTGTGAATTTTGTATACATTAAAATTGAATTTCAAAATTTGTTTATATTTGGGATCACAAATATCATCAACTACCATAATTGAAATTGTGATTGTTTCAACTGTTTCAAGCACATTTCAGGACGTTGTTGATTCGTTCTCTTTTATTCTCTGTTCATGAGCAATACCCAAAGGCTGCATACTGTTTTGTGGCTCAAGGCACCCGATTGTGCATTCCAGAATATTTATTTGTAACACATTTTTGCTACATTCGAATTGTAATAAAATCTATTAAATCATATTCTCTGATACTCCATTTCATTATTCTCTGCAAAACTGAAAAAAAAAATTTAAACCAAAAATATACATTGTAGTCGCAAAAATGAGGACAGCTTTGTTCTTTTGAAGTGATCAAATATTTTTGATGAAATTTGGATGGAGGTCACAGAAATTACTCACTTTGCTTGCAATAAAATTTTTCAATATTTCTCCATAAAACACTAGTGGCCCAAAGCATAAGCTGGCCCTAGGCAGCAGACTCTCCTCGAATCCTTGAAATATCTGCTAAAATTTATTACATTCGTGAATCTCCATCAATACAAATGATTCTGCTATTAATTCCAGTTTCACGGATATTATCTCGTATATCAAACAACTTATACAAAACTTGCAATTTATTACACAACGATTCCATTGACCCGAGTCATCGTATCTTCAATGAATAGTTATTGGATTGTAAATGAAAAAAAGGCGGGTGGGTAATGTCCGTGACATAACTGGATGTCGTGAATACGAAAACAACTGGCATGTGGCTTAACACTTCCGAATATCAATTAGTTGATCAATAGTATGAATTATGCAAACATTCCCCTTTTGACTACTAAAATTTTAAACGATGCACCTTAACTAAAGTTCAGATGAGTTTCATTAAACATTCTGAAACACAATTAAATATTATGAAATAACCAGTATAGTTCCTTATAATAAAAATACAGATTAATCTGTACACGTGGCAACCCAGTTTCGCACGGCATATTTCGAAACTACACCCATACTAGTATAAAGATGTGTTCTATATCAATACTTTCATTTTCGCATTGCGTTAGTCGTTATTGAATGTGTTAGTGACGGTGCAAACTTTGTCTACTTCCATTTTGATAAATCTGATGCTTTTGGTACGAAAGAGATGATTCAATTAATTCTTTATGATGATCTGTAGCACTGAAAAGCGCTTTGAATTGTCACAATGAACATCAGCTAGCAGGCTTCTGGTGTGGTTTCGCTATGTGGCCGGCCCAATGTTACTCTCGTGTGTGTCGCTCACAAAATGATAAAAAAGTGAAAAAATCAGTTTTTATATCGCTGGAGCAGCACATATTTTGTTCTTTTCCTCAGAACACGTTCTGATTGGCTTGTGCTGAAATGGATCAAATCAGACATATTTTTGAATGGTATACTATTGAAAAACTTCAATGTTGTTACAATATACATTCAAGTTGAAAAATTTCGAATCTATTGATAGTTAGATTATATAAATCCTTCAACAGATCACTGAGCTATGAGCTTTCAAAATACGAGAAAGGCAAACAAGTGTCATGTGTTTTCCTCTTTGATACTCGTTGATACCGAACATTTCATAAAAGTTTAAGTTTGAATTATTTGAGATTATGCGACACAACTAAAAATTTTATCATAAAATTGTGATCATATTTCCGATGGCATGTAGCAAAAATTATGTTGATACGTTAGATGCAACAAAAGATATTCATGATCAAAAACTTATCACTCTCTCAGAGGGTAAATTTTGAAAAGGCGCCACATAGTGAAGTAAGTCGTATTCACGACTAAAACAGTTTGGGATTTAATAAAGGGTAGTTTATAAAAACCTAACGCCGCATGCAAGACATCATTACAAATGCTAGTGTCCTCGTGTATTTTCAGCTATTAAGAATTTATTCATTAGTGCCACCATTGGTTCAAGTACTAAACAAATGCCATTCTATCGTGTTGTACCACTTCTGGTCTACCGGACCGGGGCATAGAGAGAATCCTACTAGCAGCATTATTTATGTTACGCTGACCTACGCTCATCTTCATCTTAAACACTTTTAATAATCAAGCCATAAATAATATGTTATTTTACAAACAATCAGCACCAGGTCCGAACGGAATGTGGCGAAGTGAGCGCTGCACACTGAAGTGAATACCCACAAAAAGGCGAAACAAGGAAGGGAATAATTACAAACAGTTTGGCAAGCGACCTGACAGCGCCAGCCAGTCAGCAGATACATCTCAAAGAACAAGCCGCAGAACACTCAACCAAGTGTTCAAAACATCAGTCGGTGTTGAACAGTCGTTCGCACCGCACGCGTATAGCTCTTGGCTCCTGGAATTTTTTTCTGGCTACCTAGAGTTTCATTGATTCAAGGCTTCAGTCTTTTTCAAGGCTACCTGAATCACTAACTAAGTGACTAAGTGATACAAAGAGTGATATTAGAGTGACTAAGTGATACAAAGAGTGATATTAGAGTGACTAAGAAATTAATCAGCCTTTTTTAAGGCTAGCTAGGAGTCTAATCGAAGACTAATTTAGCCTAGTTAATTTAATTTAAAATTTCAAAAATGCCTGCGTCCAACCGGAAAGGCAACAAGCCTAAGGCTAAAAATAATTCAATACGGAATAAATCACAATCCGTCATTCAACATTTATCTAATAACATTCACGATCTTATAGAATCTGAATGTAAAAATAAAAGACAACGGACGGATTTCCCTTCCGTTGATCCTATGCCGTCTAACAATATTTACGAGATTCTTCCTGAATCCGATTGTAGCGACATAGAAGAAAGTTCTTCAAAAATTCCCAAAATGGACGCTTGTCGTTCTGGGAAGAAATATCAATCTATGCCACCAGTGACGGTGATGATTTCCGACTTCAAAGCATTCCGTACTGAGCTTTCTACTTTTCTCCCGGAAGTAAAAGTCTCATTTCAAATCGGACGAAGAGGAGAATGTCGAGTCTTGGTGGATGGATTGGAAGATTACGAACGTCTTATTCGATATTTGTCCGAGAAACTTCATAAATTTTATTCATATGATATAAAATCAGACAGACCCTTCAAGGCTGTCTTGAAAGGATTATCAAATGATCAAAGTATTGATGAAATTAAAAATGAACTAAAAGAACTGCTTGGTTTTGCCCCTTCCCAAGTAATACTTATGAAAAAAAGAGCGAATGGTACTTCTAAACCACGCTCTGGAATTTCCCATGAACTTTACCTAATACACTTCAATCGAAGTGATGTAAACAATTTGAAAATTTTAGAAAAAGTACGTTTCATTTCCCACATTAAAATTCATTGGGAACATTATAAACGGCATAATCGTATTGCAAACTTTACGCAATGTCGTCGTTGCCAAGGCTTCGGTCATGGAACCAAAAATTGTCATATGGATATACGGTGTTTGAATTGTGGTAAATCGCATTCGAAAGACGTTTGTCCAATGAATGAAACCACTGATGAATTTTCATGTTCAAATTGCAATGGAAATCATAAATCCAATTTTTTGAAATGTCCTGTCAGGGAAAAAATTTTAAACGCTCGTTCGCTTCGACAACAAGTCAAATCAACGACCTTAAATTTACAGAACATACCTGAAAATCAGAAAACCGTTACAGGTGCCACGCCTAATTCTTTTAAGGCACTGATTTCTTCTAAACAAAAAACAGGTGCGCCTGCCAATTCGTCTTCTAACGAAAACAATTTATTGACAGGTAGATCGACCTCGTCATCATCTTCTTCTAATGTCAGTTATGCTGGTATATTAGGTAGAAATCTATCACCTATTTCTTCTAATGTAAATAATCAAAACACAGGACCGCCTTGCAGTTCTTCTTCTAACGAAAACAATTTATTAATAGGTAGACCGGCCAAATCATCTTCTTCTAATGGCAGTCTACCTACAAATATTCCTTCAATACCATTCGCTTCTTTAAATGAAGTCGATTTAGGCGATATAACTGAAAATAAAATGATCTACCTACAAGATCAACTTTTTCAAATGATCATCCAAATGAATTCGACTTCATCACTTTTTGAAGCATTTCAAATCGGATGGAAATTTGCAAATAATATTATAATGAATTTAAAATTTAACAGTGATGTTAAATAATTATTTGAATATTTTAAATTGGAATGCTCGATCTTTGAAATCGAGTGAAGATGAATTTTATAATTTTCTCAAAGTTCACAAAATTCATATTGCCATTGTGACAGAAACTTTTCTTAAACCAAATGTAAAATTGAAAAGTAATCCACATTATGTGGTTCATCGATTTGACAGGTTTACTGGAATGGGTGGTGGAGTTGCCATTTTTGTCCAACGGCAAATTAAACATCGAATTTT
The DNA here is from genome assembly GCF_030247185.1 of Malaya genurostris. Classification (NCBI taxonomy): domain Eukaryota; kingdom Metazoa; phylum Arthropoda; class Insecta; order Diptera; family Culicidae; genus Malaya; species Malaya genurostris. Next base: position 190,350,316 of record NC_080571.1, on the reverse strand, counting down.
ACCTTCTTTCAATACTAAAGTTATTGAAAGCTTGGGAATCGAAGTTGAAACCATTCATGGAATTTATTTCATCGCTGGAGCATATTTGCCATTCCAATGCACCGGCGAACAATTAAATTTCTTTAAAGGCGATTTGCAAAAACTTACAAGATATCGATCGAAATTTTTCGTAATAGGGGACTTAAATGCTAAGCATGTCCAGTGGAATTGTAGGCAAAATAACAGTAATGGTAAAATACTTCATAATCAACTCTCAGCTGGTTACTTCACAGTTCTTCATCCCAGTAATCCTACTTGTTTCTCTTCCGTGAAAAACCCGTCTACAATTGATCTGGTTCTAACAGATCAAAGTCACATTTGTAGTGAACCGATTACACATGCTGACTTTGACTCAGATCATCTTCCTGTAACATTCACACTGTCCAACGAAGCCATAATTAATCCAATTAGTTATATTTTCAACTATCATAGAGCTAATTGGTTGGATTACAGATCTCACATTGAAAATCATGTGGATGATGAAACTATTTTAGAAAATTCTGCGGACATCGACACAGCAATTGATAATTTGAATCATTATATTATCGAAGCTAGAAATGTTTCAGTTCCCAAAGCTCAAACTAAATTAAATTCTCCTATCATCGATGACAATCTTCAACTGCTCATTCGGTTGAAGAATGTTCGTCGACGACAATATCAACGTTCTCGTGATCCTGCTATGAAAAACATAGTTAAGGATTTACAAAAAGAAATTAAACATAGATTTACTCTTTCGCGAAATGAAAATTTCGCTAAAGAAGTTGAACAAATTAAACCATATTCTAAACCTTTCTGGAAACTTTCTAAGGTTCTTAAGAAACCTCAGAAACCAATTCCTGCTCTCAAGGAAGGAAATCAAATACTTCTTACAAATGGTGAAAAAGCTCAAAAGCTAGCTCAGCAGTTCGAGAGTGTCCACAATTTTAATTTAAACGTTGTGAGTCCTATTGAAAATGAAGTCTCACTGAAGTATGATCATATTTCAACCCAAGTGTTATCACACGATGACATTATTGAGACGAATTTTGATGAAATTAAATCAATTATTAGGAAACTCAAAAACATGAAGGCTCCTGGTAATGATGGAATTTTTAATATTCTTATTAAAAATCTTCCCGATGTTGCCTTGAGACTCATGGTTAAAATTTTCAACAAGTGTTTTTCATTAGCTTACTTCCCAAAAAGATGGAAAAACGCTAAAGTAATTCCTATCCTAAAACCTGATAAAAACCCAGCAGAAACATCAAGCTATCGACCAATTAGCTTACTTTCTTCTATCAGTAAACTTTTTGAAAAAATTATCTTGTTGAGAATGATGACTCATATAAATGAGAATTCAATTTTTTTACCAGAGCAGTTTGGATTTCGTCATGAACATTCAACTACTCATCAACTTGTAAGAGTTACGAACATGATAAAAACAAATAAATCTTCTGGGTTATCCACTGGAGTTGCTCTTCTAGACATAGAAAAAGCATTCGACAGTGTTTGGCACAAAGGTTTAATAGCAAAAATGTCTGATTTCCAGTTTCCTATTTATTTAATCAAAATGATTCAAAATTATTTAATTGGTCGTACTCTTCAGGTTGGCTATCAGAATTGTAAATCTGAATTGCTACCCGTACGAGCCGGTGTTCCGCAGGGTTCGAGTGTAGCTCCAATCTTGTATAATATTTTCACTTCTGATCTTCCAAATCTACCCGTTGGTTGTCAGAAATCGCTATTCTGTGACGACACGAGTCTGTTAGCCACAGGTAGAAATCTAAGAGTGATCTGCAGTCGCCTACAAAGAAGTTTAAATATTTTCAGTGATTATCTGTCAAAATGGAAAATTAAACCAAATGCAGCAAAAACGCAATTAATCATCTTTCCTCACAAGCCAAGAGCTTCTTTTCTTAAACCAAACAATAATCACATTCTCAAATTGAATGGCTTGGAATTGACATGGTCTGATCAAGCTAAATACTTAGGTTTAACGTATGACAAAAAACTCACTTTCAAGGATCACATTGAAGGAATCCAGGCAAAGTGTAATAAATATATTAAATGTTTATATCCTCTTATAAACAGAAATTCTAAACTCTGTCTAAAAAACAAATTGTTAATTTATAAACAAATTTTCAGACCAGCCATGCTTTATGCGGTACCAATTTGGTCAAGCTGTTGTTCCACCAGGAAGAAAACGCTTCAAAGGATTCAGAATAAAATTCTGAAAATGATTCTGAAGCGTCCTCCCTGGTTTAGTACAAATGAGTTACACAGACTCACAAATATAGAACCATTAGATGTAATGTCACATAATATTATAAGCAAATTCCGACAAAAATCGATGCAATCTTCAATTGAATCGATTCGCTCTCTGTATTAGTTAGTAAGTTAGTAAATAAGTTCCTTTTCCCCATTACACAATACAAGTAGGTTTAGAATTTTCCCTACACAAAAATCTCAGAATTGCGGAAGCAAATGATGTCTTCATGGTAATAACCAAATCATATATATATATAACAGGGCTGAAAAGTCACCACTTGTGGCTGAACACCCAATTTAAATCTTAATAATTTAATTTTAACTCATATTCCAATAAATAGTTATTTAAAAAAAAAAAAAAAAAGTGTTCAAAACACGATAAATCAGAAGGCGACTAGTGGTACAGGTTGCTTTCATATATGTGTATAAAGAAATGCCGCCAAAGGGATAAGTGAGCTGAGCTTCCTCCGCCTGCCAGCCAGTAAACCAACCAGCCAACCGATACACTGAAGAAGGATGTAAATAACATTCCGAAATACGTATCTGTATTACAACGTTTGATACACTTTCGGAAAAATAGTGACTGTGAAAATGGTGAAAATAGTGACTTTGTGAGAGTGTAATGACGTGACATAGTGAAATTCAACGGTACAACAACAGTACTATTAGTGTAATATATAATCCGAATGGTCATCGAAATAAAAAAATGTATGTGATAGACGATCTAAGGGCATGTCCAGGAGTTTTCTAGTTCTAGATGCATAATTTATGTCAGTTTTAACATTTATATCTAGAATTTATAACAAAATAAACTGGCAGCCCTAGCAGCGTTTTATCTGTGTTTCAAATATAGAAAAAATAGAACGGCAGCGTATACCAGTTTTAAATTTGACAGTAGAACTGTTCGAATAAATAAAACTAAAACGGCTTGCTGGGGATACGTTTGTTTCAGTTACAGTTATATTATAGACCACCGATATGAATCTTGTAGCTGCTGAATTTGCTCCAACGTTGTGTATCACAACTAGAGGCGTACGAGTGCCTGTTATGATTGCAAGTTTATCTGTCTAAATCCGGAGGAAAAACATGTTTCTACTTGTTAAATCATTTATAAATTATTAACAACATTATTTATTCAAGTGAAAAGATTATTTTCGAGTGAGAAAAATCATTTTCCTCCTCTGTTATTTTTGCAACACCCAAGATTCTGTTCTAAACAATGAACATTTGTAGTTCTGATTTCAACATGTGAGAAAATGTTAGAGCAAATTCAGCAGTTGAAAGTTCTATATGGAAGATTTATAATAGAGCAGAAACTGGAACAAACGTATCCCCACCAAGCCGTTCTAGTTTTATTTATTCGACCAGTTCTTCTGTCAAATTAAAAACTGGTCTACGATGCCGTTCTATTTTTTGTTAATTTCTAGGACAAAACCTGACAATTGTTAATCCACTTTTAGGACCAATTTCGGACCAGCTCGTGATTGGTTGAAATTGACATAAGCAAATACAAGTTGTTGAAATCAATATTACTGCAGGGTGGTAGAAAAAGTGTTGTCAGTATCGTCGGTAACAATGTAGCTTGATATTGGATATTTTATTTTTCGGATCATCTTTTCAAAATTATTAATTTCAATAAGATTTAAGTTCAATTTGTTTTTAAGTCTTGTCAATGTGGAAAGTATACGAGTACATTTAACAATCACTGGATGATACAATGAGAAAGCCTGAAATCACGAAGTGTGATATGGACGAGAATATTGATTATGTTGGTTGAGAATAGCACCGAATCTTTGGATACTTCTGTATGTTATTATTTTTCTCAAATAGAATATGTTGAATACTTTAGTTAAAAAAGCTGCAAGAATTAATTACCCAAAATTGAGTGTTTTAGAAAAATTTTATTAAGCTGTTTCAACTAAACGTTTTCTTCAAAACAAACATCTGATCGAAATGGATCCAGAGCTATATTTTTGACCGATATAACATTTGTCTAAGTGTTTTCAAATGATAAATAATTGCATGTTGTAAGGGGAGAAAGTTTTCAGAATGAATAATTATCTCTACTGGCAACAGTGATCCCGAGGCATTTATTATTTACAGCAGGGAGCAACCGGAATAAGAAGAGAAATATTTTTTCTGGAAAAAGAAGCCAGTTGTCTGGTCCTGTCCTAGGTTAATTTGAAACACGAGTAAAACACTGCTGGGGCTGCCAGTTTTCTTGTTATAAAATCCAGATTTAAATTTTGTAACTGGCATAAATTATGCATCTAGAACTAAAACACTACTGAATATGCCCTTAATGCTGATAATTTTTAAAATGGTTTTATTTGTCGCGTTCGTTATGAAATTCCACTCAAAAGATCGTCCGGATGTGCTAACCTAATCGAATATGCGTTACTATTATAAAAAATAGCTTTTTACCATCCTTTGATTCCTTCTAGCGTTCAATATTTTGATCGGCTTTGAGATTATTATCTCAATTGAGCCGAAACAAATTCCGGATCTTGGTAAACATATAATCTTACAAAATAAAAAATGATTTCTCGAAACAAAAGAAAATAAAATCTAAAGTTATAATGGGTCGTGGTTACTTGGGTTGTACCAATAGTCATCTCATTAGAAATAATCAAATACAATATCTTATTTCGGCTCTAAGAAGCAATACCGCAGAAAAAGTAGTTTGAAAATTGTTCAATGCTGCTGTTATAGCGACGCGAAAACTCTAAGCAAATGCTCCTAATTTCATCTTACTCTTGAAGTCAATCTATCAAAGTAGCAATAATAAGCATCCAATATTTTCATGTTACTGTTCCAGAAATATTACACTATTTACTTGAATTCCAGTGATATTTGATATTCAGTGATATTTAATTTTTTTCCTCACAATGTTGCATGAGAGGTCTTATGATCCCTTATTTTTGAATTTAATACCGAGGAAGCTCCGAGTGTAATGATAAAAAAATCCACATCGGTTACTTAGAGACGAACGAATTTTACGAACATTTATAAAATCGATGGTTTTTTAATGTGATTTAAACCTTTGGTTCCAGAGTAGCATGTTTAGTGTAAAAAGTTAATGTAGCAGAATTGAATATGTAAAATCACATTGACGATGGGAAAGCAAGACCTTCCATGTCAATCTAACTTTTTAAAAATCAGTTCAGACGGTTGTGAAATAATGGGATTTCTGAAAGGATATTAACTTGATGCTTGTGAACTGTAGGCAGTGCAAGTGTGCTCAATACTAATGCGAGAATTAATATAACCGGAACACAGCGCAGTCTTTATTCAATCTTTTTTTTTATTGTAACAAACGAAAATATCATAAATAATTCTTTGGGATAAATTTACAAGTTTTTAGAAGAACCGAATAATTAAAACTGCTCGATATTTATCAATGATGATTCGCATGTATCAAAAAGCAACGTTGAAAAAAATGCGCAGTTTGCGATTAAGGCGTTTCTTGTAGTACCATGATCATAGAACTTTCTAATGCTAGTTCCATTTTGAAAATGTTACCCACCGGGACTACGAATACCCACTATGTTTAGCAACCAATTGTCCAAAAATATTGCCTTACTTAGTTCAACTCACAAGAAGAAATTATAGAACGCAGTTTAATCTTTTTTACTCGTTCAGTTGAACGAGAGTCATATGTCGCTCACTCCCACATTATCAGATCCGAATGGATTCCGAATCAATTCCGAATCGGCGAGAAATTTTCATTCGGAATTTCATGTGGAAATCATAATGGATTCCGAATCAATTCCACCCACATTATCGAAATGACGGAATGCGTAATGAATTCTTACTCGACTGCATGATTTTTCAGTGCTCGATCGGTTCAGTGCTAGAATTTTCGCCTGAGTTGGCAGCTCGATCAACCTGATTGACAGTGACATTATAAATGTCATTGAATATTCGCTCATTTTATGAATGTGTTAGTGTGAAATTTAAGCGACTTAAGCCATTTCACTACACTCCTAAGACAAGACCTGACAACTGGCTTCTTGTTCTTCCTTCCGAATCATCCTTCTCGTCATTTTCGCCCTGTGGAATAAATACCAACGTATCGGCTACAGTGTAGCCATATTTACAGATTTTTTTTTATAACTATGCTAGGAAAAAATTATTACATTTAAATTTTTAGACTTTAGGTTTTTGATTTGAAATAAACATAAAACATGTTTTGGTGAATGCATTTCTTTATTGTATATTAATGCTTAAAAACTGCTTCTGAAAATTTTAAAAGAATATCGGTGGACTTCAATCGAAACATTTCACACCCACTAAAATCAAAACTAAAAAAATTTGGTTTATATTAAGTGTTCAGCAGTATGAACTACCAATTGAAAACTCTACTAGGTTCTACAAAAGATCCTACAGCGAATTTGAAAAAGTCTGGGGTATACAAAATCTCGTGTCCTCATTGCGATAAAATATACATCGGACAAACAAAGAGAATACTAGACATTTGTTTCAAGGAATATATCTTAGAAATAGCGAAAGCATCCAAAGAATTGGAAAAGGGACTACCACCACAGACTAACAGACATGACAGTATGAGTAAATTCTTATAAACAATATTTTTGGTGATGCACTAGTTCCACCTATATTGTACTGTGCGAACTATTTACTATCGGTACACCCCTTGTGTTATGTAAAAGTTTTTTTACTAGTTGATTCCCCCTCGTTTGTCAACACCGATCAGCTGCTTACAGGGATGCCTGATTTTATCATAATATTTGAAAATGAATCGTCACAATAAATTTTTGGACTGGGTTGATAATATAATTAACATTTTTAGCGATGTTGGAAGGTAACCATTTATTTTTCTCAACGTTTTTCATCTAGACTATTATTGATTGTGTTGGTAATTTTCACCTGAAACTAAGTGGCGGCGGACCAGAAGTAAGTAGATATTGTAACAAAACGGGTTCGATTTTGTATTGCGTTGAAGGATGAGAAGTAGGCACAATTCTGTATATAGTTTTGGCAATATGTATTAAATCTGTATCCTGCATGAAATTCGCATGGACGTATACAAATCAATACACTACAGGTAATTCTGTATGAATGGCAACTCTGTTGGTAAATAAAAAAATAAACACAGTCTAGATGACAGACAAGATGTTTTTGATAGGGTGACATGGCGCCATCATGCCATATGCGAGTACTGTCCCAACTAAAGGAATATTCGAAATGACCGTTAAAATGATTGAAGAAACTAATTTGAGTGTCCTGTCTGTTAGTCTGTGCTACCACATCACTTCAAGTCAAAAGTAGCAGAACATGCCTTTTTTGAAGATCATGAACTCACTACTAATGACATAAAAATCTTACGACAAATTTCCAATCCATGGAAATTAGATTCAGCAGAAAGTTTAGAAATATTCAAAAACAACTCCATCTCTTTATTAAACCGAGACCAAGGGAATAGATCTTCTTGGCTTTACCAGTTACTACCCATATCCAAGATAAAAACAAACATAGAAAACACTTAACTCTTCCAGTTTTCTGTTGCTGTTTTTACCTTTCTATTTTTTTTTGTTCCTTTTGTGGTTTACCTACTTACGTTTCTACCTACTTACGTTTGTATAAAAGGAACTTCACTGCAGCATTCTTTCAATAAACTTATAAAACCGATACACTGAAGAAGGATGCAAATAGCATTCCGAAATACGTATCTGTATTATAACGTTTGATACACTTTCGGAAAAATAGTGACTGTGAAAATAGTGACTTTGTGAGAGTGTAATGACGTGATATAACCTAGTGGAATTCAACGGTACAACAACAGTACTATTAGTGAGAACATTCTACTAACAGCTCAAACAGAAATTTAGCTTAAAAACAATTAATTGAGCTTTGATGACAGAACACGAAATATCTCATGTTGAACGAAAAATCGAATCCATTGTTGACATATTACTGGATCTTTTGGAAACCGGAAAAAGTCAGGAAATGCTTAATGCGACCACAGTGTGGAACACAACAGTTCATCCTTATCGTAAAACTAAACACACTTTCGATTTTACACTAATTAAACAAATCTTTTTTGGTTACACTTTAATTCACTAGAAAGAAAAACGGCTTCATGCCTATTTTAATTACACAGTCCTGCCACTATAAACATTTATTACCAATGAGATTTAAAAAAAACTGAAACATTCTCCGAAAATTTTCATTTTCATTGGTGAGCTAAAATTATACATTTTAATAAATTTGTTTTCTGATTTTCTTTATACTTGGCATCATTGCTCACGTACCCTGCAAAAGTTTTTTCTTTTCACAATGTGCAGGTGGCAACATCAAAATCAACCAATCAGAAACTGGTCCATTTTGGAACAAAAGCAGCCCCCCAGATGTCAGGTCTTGTCTTAGCTACACTCCAGCTAGAGGAATGGATGAGCCGTTTTGTTAATTTCCAGCGAATTTCAATAGTTTATATTGGGATTCTAAGAAGAACTGGTTATTTACTAGTTCTGTATATCCGAAAAACATGTAGTTTTAAATTTGTATATTCAGTTATATGATGTTTTCGTTTAAAAATAAACTGAAAATCAGCACGAAAACGTGCATAATCAGGAAAGAAGAAGACGAATTGACAATTCAGTCCGCATCTTCTCACTCAATTCCGAATGATTTCCGAATCAACCGGTTATAGGCGAACCGGTTCATTCGGAATCGGTTGTTGCACTGGAGTTGGAATTGATTCGGAATTCATTATGATTTCCACATGAAATTCTGAATGAAAATTTCTCGCCGATTCGGAATTGATTTGGAATCCATTCGGAATCCATTCGGATCTGATAATGTGAGCAACTCCAGTGCAACAACCGATTCCGAATGAACCGGTTCGCCTACAACCGGTTGATTCGGATGCTCAGGCCAAAATTCTAGCACTGAACCGATCGAGCACTAAAAAATCATGCAGTCGAGTAAGAATTCATTGCTCATTCCGTCATTTCGATAATGTGGGCAAAGTCACGACCATCTAATTCTACTGAAAATGTTAGCATAGATGTTTTATGTTCTTACGTTATGTGCAACAGGAGATGTCTACATTCATAAACTTATCACTTTTCCAGAAAGCAATTTATCTTTGACTCTACGAATACCGCAACGATATTCCTACAAATAATAATTACAACATAAATGATTTGATTTAATTGATAAATACTACCGTTCATTCTATGAATTCTTAAAACTATACAAACTAACTTGCTTTTAATTTTGGTAATTAACTTTAAAAAATATCAGTACGAATTTTATTTAAAAATTCTTCTATCCGACGAATTTTTGTAGGTTATGTTTATATTAGTGGCTTAAAATTCACCTAACGGACAATTATTTATAAAAAACACTTCTCAAAAAATCAAATCACTACTAAAAGTGATAATTAAATGGCTATCACCTCCATTTCAACATGAAGGTGATTAAATCGTGGTGACTATCACCTTACGTAATACCAACATTTGATAGTGTTGTTAGCCTTTCAGAAGTGGTAACAGCACTTAGTGATTATCACCTTACATGATTCCACATTTTCAAAGTGATTATCACTTTGTGATAATCACCTTACGTGTGATTCCAATCCAGGTTGATACGGTTTACTTAATTTTAGCTCATTGAACGAAACTCTTGATGTTGGGTAGTGGTAGTAAAGCCTTGGCATTACATTTCTCGGTTAATTTTTCAAAAGGGCGTATAAGCAAGTGACAGTTTCTCTTTGTTTACTTTCTCTTCTATTAATTACCAAGCGGTTTCCACGTTTATCACTCAACTCTTTCCATGAAATGATACCCGAAACTGTCGACTTTCAAACAGAATAGTGATATCAAAGAAAATCTTTTTAATCAAATCACAATAATCGAAAGAAAGAGTGATTAAAGAGAAACTGTCACTTGCTTATACGCTCTTTTGAAAAATTAACCGAGATTTCTGTAGTGGAATTTGACCTTCTGTTTCAACAGACTTCGCCGCCGATTCAGAGTGTACAGAACCATTGCATGGCTGATGCTACGATCCTATTGACACTACGAATCCTTCCAGATCGGGGCTTGAACATACGACAACTGACTTGTTAGACCAGTGCTTTCATGTTAAACGCAAAACCGAACCCATTACCGGATCGTTAAAAACCGAACGTATTACCGGATCGTTGAAAACCGGAAAAAAGTCAAGTTTGGATAGAAATGCTTAGTGCGATCACAGTGTACAACACAACACTTCGTTTTTTTCGTAAAAGTAAACACACCTTCAAATTAGTGTTAATTTAACAAATCTTTTGGTTACACTTTTGTTCACTAAAAAGAAAAACGGCTTGATGTTGATATTAATTACATATTGCTGCCACTATAAATGTTAATTACAGATGAGGTTGAAAAAACAGTGATATATTCTCTGAAAATTGTCTTTTTCGTTGGTGAGTTAAAATTATACATTTTATTAAACACCTTTTCTGATTTTCTCTATACTTGGCATCATTGCTCGAGCACCCTGTAAAAGTTTTTTCTTTTCACAACGTGCGGGTAGGAACATAAAAATCAACCAATCAGAAACTGGTCCACTCTGACATAAATTTGAAACAAAAGCAGCCCACCCAGTTGTCAGGTCTTGACTTAGGTTAATATTATACCGTTTTCGTTTTTGAACCTACACGCGGGCGACTCTGATTTCGAGTAAAACGAATACGTAGTACGCGCCCTAAACAACAACTTATATAAAAAAGGCGGGTGGGTAATGTCAGAGACATAACTGGATGTCGTGAATACGAAAACAACTGACATGTTCCTTAACACTTCTGAATATCAATTAGTTGATCAATTGTATGAAATTGTATGTAGAATTTGAAACGATGCACCTAAACTAAAGTACAGATTAGTTACATTTAACATTCTGAAACACAAATATTATGAAATAATATTGCGAGGGTCAAATTACGTAATTCTCTACGACATTAAACTCTGGAACATTTTTCGCAAAAACAAAGAAGGATTCGCTTGATCTCGATTACTGTGAATTTCACACAGCGAAAAGTGCACAAATCTAACCAAACTGTTCTAGATTTGCACTAAACTGGGAAGTTCTTTAGAAAACTTTTGAGCCATTAGAACGGCTGATTTTGTATCTGACTGGCAGCTGTGACGTAATCGCTCTTGTCGGAGACTGATCCAATTTTTGTTAGAATCTTTCTTTTTACGTGATTTCGTTTGTAGTTTTTTCAATAATGGGCGGTCCTAACGGCTATAAAAATAGCCGCATACAGAATTTTAATGTCGATTATTTCATTTCGGATTTGTATAATTTATTGAAAGAAACTATCAATATGCTGTAGAGATTCGTTTCTAGCATTCAGAAGGACCAAAGGAACTCACTGCGATATGCACCACTTTTCGGAACATTTTTCTCGAACGATTTGATGTACAGCAGCAGATATTTTGTTCTCTTCCTCTGAAAATGAGACAGGTTTTTCAATAGTGTACTATTGAAATACTTCAATGCTTTTGCTATACACGTTAAAATTTCGATTCTATTGGTAGTTAGATTATATAAATCCTTTCACTGATCACTGAGCTATGAGCTTTAAAAATACGAGCAAGGCAAACGCGCCTTATGGATTATCCCCTTTGATACTCGTTTATACCAAACATATCAGAAAAGTTTAATTTTGAATTATTTTGGGATTATGTCACACAACTGATAATTTTATCATAAAATTGTGATCATATTTCCGATGGCGTGTAGCAAAAATTATGTTGATTCGTTAGATACAACAAGAGATATTCACGATCAAAAACTTATCACTCTCTCAGAGGGTAAATTTTGAAAAGGCACCCCATAGTAAAGTAAGTCGTATTCACGACAAAAGAAATAAGAAAACTCGCATGGATGACATGGTGCGACCCTAGAAAATTTTCAGAGCGAAACTACGCGATTGGAGTCCGATCTAGAGCGACCCTAGGTTGCTAAATCGAACATCTCAAAAGTTCGATGTCAACATTTTATAAGGGCACATAAACCAATGAGAGTTTCTCTTTGTTTACTTTCTCTTTTGTGAATATCTCCTTAATTTTCACGTGTACCTACAAAGTATTCGTGTAGAATGAAAGACAATATCCCCATGTTTCGAACAGTACCAAATATGTAACGAACGTTTGTATAATACACAGGGGTCGAATCATGTAAGGTGATTATCACCAAGTGATTATCACTTTTGAAAATTTGGAATCATGTAAGGTGCAATCACCAAGTTCTGTCACCACTGCTGAAAGGCTAACATCACTATCAAACGTTGGCATTACGTAAGGTGATAGTCACCACGATTTAATCACCTTCATGTCAAAATGGAGGTGACAGCAATTTAGTTATCACTTTCAGTAGTGATTTGATTTCTTGAGAAGTGGCTTCATAAATTATTGTCCGTTTTTAAGCCACTGATACAAACATAATCTACCAATATTGGTCGGAGAGGATAATTTTTTAAATAAAATTGGTACTGATATTGTGTCAAAATTTAATACCAAAATGAAAAGTAACTTAGTTTATATAGTTTAAAGAATTCCTAGAATGAACGGTAGTATTTATCAATTAAATCAATTCATTTATGTTGTAATTATTATTTGAAGGAATATCATTGGGGTATTCGGAGTATTTTGGAGTCAAAGATAAATTGCTTTCTGGAAAAGTGATAAGTTTATGAATGTAGACATCTCCTGTTGCACATAACGTAACAACATAAAAAATCTATGCTAACATTTTCAGTAGAATTAGATGGCCAAGACTTAGTGTGCGATAAATCAGTCTCGTTCAGTTGAACGAGTAAAAAATTAAACTGCGTTCTTAATTTTCTTCTTGTGAGTTGAACTAAATAAAGCAATATTTTTGGACAATTAGTTGCTGCTAATCATAGTGGATATTCGTAGTACCGGTGGGTAAAATTTCATTCGAGAGGAATGCCATCCGTTGTGAAACATCGAGAAGATCTAACAATTCGTGTCATTTCAAAGCTAGCAAATTTATCCCAAAGAACTGACTGTGACATTGATTTCCATTGAAAAATAAAAATCGGCACTAAATTAAACCAACAAGTGAGTTTTTTATTTGTTTGTACGCAGTTTGCCATACTCGCGAGGTAATTTTTTTCAACGTTACTCTTCGATCCATACAAATCATCATTGATAAACATAACTCGAATTAATGAAAAGAATTGAAAACTGTAGGAATAAAAATTTAGATTTTTAAATATTATATGGGTATACGCCACTTTCATATGTTACTCCTCCTAATATCAACGGTATACGCCACATTCATATTTTATTCCTGAAAAATTGACGTTTCTTGACAAGTGATAAATGGAGTGAAGTTGGCTCAATCACCTGTGATGGTGATAGTAAAAGCGACGACACGACCTGCCACTCGTCTATCGAAACTGTATCGTAAATTTAAGTACCCCTCAGTAACTGGTAATGTCAAAATGAAATCACCTGAAAAACTACTAAAATTGGCAACACAAGTTGATGAATGATTGATTTCGAATAACAATTATCGAAACCTTGGTTACCGCTTATTGAAGACTTGAGGAATGTAAACAAAACTAACTGCCTCGAGTGGAAATTCCTTATTTCGCGCCTGTTACAAGTTCTGCAGCATCATTAGACATCAGGACAGTGGATCGATTAGTTCTGCTGGGGCTCGAACATATTAAAAATTTCTTGTAAGACCAGCGCAATCAGGTTTCCGTTTGTGACCAAGATCTTTTGTATGGAGTACCTCTGTTGTGAAACTTTTTATCAGTCCAATCACTGAAATTCATTATCGAAATATAAATGATCAAACTGAATCGATCCGGTATATTAGTACTATTCTACGAGATGCATGGAGTTCGAGTGAAACAAATCTAAGATACTTAAAAATTGCTTTGAGCTTTATTTTTTAATTCATTCCAGAATCGCACTTAATCACCCCTATTCTGTACGTCGATCGATTCGAAATTTTCCGATCGAATGTGCAATTTCCATTCTGCATTCCGTTCGAGTTGAGTATGAACTCGAATATCATTCGTTCGAGTTGTTGAAGTTTCGAACATTACTTGATCGACTTGCGTGCGTATTACTTATGTTCGGTTTAGAATCGTTCTAATTTGTTTATACAAGTGTGACGATTTTGTTTACTAAGAAATGAATAATATAAATAATATAGAACGTGTAAGTAATGTTGACAACTTTGATGGTCAGTGTTCGAAATTTCAAATGTTTCCCGAACGAAACATACAAGTCGAACGGAAAAAAGAATGCAAAATTCGAACTCGAACGAAAGTGTAGATCCGTTCGTATCACAAATCCGTCGGATTGCAGAATCGGGGTGAATTTACAGGTACAAATACACCGAATATTTGCTCCTTTCTAATGACTTTTGAAAGTACAACTATTTCAATTGTTCCACAAATGTTGTATATTTGCTACTTGTTTGTTCCAAATCGTTCAACCCTCGTAGCTGATCAGCGTACATGTTGTAAAACAATACGCCGTCATATTTTAGATATTCGAGAAACTCATCTACTTCTGTTGTTATTTGAAGACCCTCGCAAAGCGTGTGTAGAATTTGATGAACATAAAGACACTTGAAAAGTGCGGAAATCAAGCTCCTCTGATCAAAATTATAGGTTCTTAAGTGCACATTGTAAACCACCCGTAAAAACAAGTTTCCTTCAAATAATTTGATAATTTATTCTCAAGCAGAAAATAGTCAGTAACTACGATTTCCCGTAAGGTGTCTGGAACCTGTTGAAGTATAGTCGAATGTCAAGAATATCGGATACATTCAAACAATAAATTTCTTCGTTTGTTTTGTGCAAACTGGCACGAAATTCCTAGTTTGATCACAATATATTAAGCTATGGTGATGTTTCGGAAACTCGATTTGATATTCCTGAAAAGAATGGCCGGCATTATGAATGAGTTTGATAACACTACATTACAGGTAGAGCTACTGGATAGCAATTATGATGATATAAGATGGCGCATGTCTGTCATAGCACTACATCTAGTGTTAGATTTGGATATTGGGCACCCTGCTCTAGTCCCAGTTCGGCTAGTGCAAATCCAAAGAGTTGAACTTGTAGACGACAAGCTCCTTCGGCTTTTACAAGTCACCAGTTACGTTGAACACCCCCAGAGGGACAAGCCCCGGCCAATGGCTCGCGACACCTCGTACAGCTACGTACATTCTCGATTTCTTCAGAATAATCTTGCTTTTTTATTAATTTGCACTGATGGCACATAATGAAAAATAATATAACTGTTTCCAAACTATCTCAAATGGTTTGTTTATTTATTATGGGGCTCCTTGGTAACTAGTTCGTAGCAACTTAAACAGTGTTGCTAAAGAAAATTATTTTTATCGTTATCAAGGGGTCGCTATATTTGCGGTAACTGGCGGTAAATCGCTCATGAACACTTTTTATTCCGATTTTCCTTCGGAGTGCCTGGTCGTGTCGTCGGTAAAAGTGATCACCTTCGGTGATTCCAAACATTCTGGTGATCACCTCTTTATCACCAGAAGGTGATAGTCACTTATCACCTTACATGATTCCACCCCAGATATAGTCGAAAGAGAAAGTAAACAAAGAGAATCTGTCAATTGTTTTTAGGCCCTTTTGAAATTTTGACGTCGAGTTGTTTGGGTGACTCTGAGCCAGCTTTCGGGCTGCTCTGATCAATAAACGAAAACGGTATTAGATTGTAGGCTTATCGTAAGGAAAACCGGGGCAAAATATTTTTAATTAATTTGGTATTCAAAAATTGTTTTAAATTGAATATTTTTTTGCAGTTTTCCAAAGAAATAATCCCGAATACATGTATTCTAAGTAGATCCGTTCGTGTCATTGATTGGCGGTACAATGCATAGGGCGCTGGTCTTACAAGCCATTCGTCGTATGTTCGTATTCCAACCTGGAAGGATTCTTGTGTCGTTTTCGCTTGAGAAAACTGAAACTGACACAGGATAGTTTCATCAAACAAACACTTGGCAACCTTCCGCCAAAGCGATGAACTCTGCTTCTGTCGATGAAAGTGCCACGCACGATTGCTTGCGTGTATCCCAGTTCACCAATCCGCCGCCGTACTTTATTAGGAAACCATAATTCCATCTTCGGTAGCTCCTCCTCCACCTTTTATTTAACGTATGCCGGGTCAAGGGGAATTTTCGAAGACTTAGAATTCTCATGTCCGAATCTAGTCAAGAGCTTTTCTATGTAGTTTTGCTGACTGAGTAGGGGTCACCGGTTTTCTCCACTTGAATTCCGAGGAACTGTCGCAACTCGCCAAGACTGGATAGCGTGAAGTGCTTCTGTAGTGCACAGCATGTCTCCCTAAATTCACACTTCGAATGGCAGAAAACGACAATATCATCCACGTAGATTAAGATGGACGTTGTTTTTCCGTTTCTCTATTTTCTTATTCCAAACTCGTGACGATTGCTTAAGGTTATATATGCTGCGTCTGAGGCGGCAAACGAGCCCATTATTCATGGCGAACCCTGGTGGCTGTTTCATGAATACCTCCTCTGTGAGTTCTGCATACAGATATGCTGTATTAATGTCAAGGTGTTTAACCAGCATGTTATCTCTGCTCGTGATTGTCAGCATGATTCGAAGATTTGACTGTCTAACTACAGGAGCAAACACCTCGTCGAAGTCGCTCCCGTATTGTTGCGAAAATCCCTCCGCTACGAGCCTTGCCTTATACCGTAAGGTTTTCCGCTTCCGTTTGACTTTTTCTTAGAACTCCATTTGCATCTGACAACCTTTTTACCCGTAGGGGGTTGAACTAAATCCCACGTATGATGCTCGTTAAGCGAGGCCATCTCCTCTTTCATCGCTGTCAACCAGTGTGACTTTTCGGAACTGTTTATCGCTTCGTTGTAGGTTTTAGGCTCATCGGCGCTGTGCATCGTTGCTCCCATGACATCATCTTACCTTGCTGGAAATTTTCCTTTAGTCGAACGTTCGGAGCGTCTCGTTGATTGTTTGACTCCCACTCCCACTATAGAATCGTCCTCGCTAAATCCATGGAAACTGTCCTCAGAATCATCCGTAACGTTGTCATTGGAATCTTCCATCACATCTTCATTGTTTTCAACGTTCACCGGACTTGGGGCTTTATCCGTCAGCTCGAGTTCGACCATATCGATGTCCTCGTCGTCATGTGAATTATATATATGTTGGACTGCGGGAAATCCTGCAAATCTTGCATCGCGAATTATGGTGATATTTCTCGTTGCCCGGTCTAGGAACCTATAGGCCTTGTGCTCTAGAGAATAGCCTGTAGAAATACTAGCAACACGGATTCTGGTTTTTACAGTAAATGTTTCATACTCGATGTAACAGTGTAATTTTTGTTTTTTTGGCATATGCATGCCCCTCAGTTAACTTCCGTTGTCAGAACATTACTAAACTTGCTATGAATAAAACTACTTCTAAATCTAACGCGTGTTTTCTGATTGTCGAATAATACGTCTGATTCCGTAAGTTCGTGCGTGGCTGCTTGGTAAATTCCCACAGGTTATGGGCCCAGAGCACAGGAGTCGCGAGTGTTTGTTCGAAAATCAATTTTTTATTGTTGGATTAGTGAAACCGATTTTTTTTTCATCGCCATACAATGAGTGAAAAACTGGTATCGTTCACGAAGTTAAATGCTTCTAACTACGAAAACTGGAGTTTTAAAATGAAGTTGCTTATGATAAAAGACGGATGCTGGGAGGCAATTGACAGTGTGAAACCTGAGCCTGTTACTCCAGAGTGGGAGGTAAAAAATCAACAAGCTATGGCATCTGTTGGATTGTCGGTTGAGGACAGCCAGTTGATTCATGTGAGAAAAGCTAAAAGCGCTAAGGAAGCGTGGGAAAATCTTGAAAAGGTTCATGTTAAAAGGACTCTAAGCACGAAAGTATCCCTTATGCGAAAGATTTGCCGACTCCGAATGGAGCACAACGGTGACATGGAGGCGCATATTACTATGCTGACGGATTTGGTGGAAAAATTAAACGGATTGCAAAACAACGCTGTTTTGGATGATCAGTGGGTGGTGGCAATATTATTCAGTAGCTTACCAGAAGAATACGAAACGCTAATTACTGCTCTAGAAGCAAGGCCGGATGCTGATTTGACCTTGGATCTTGTGAAAGGTAAATTAATAGACGAGTGGTTGAAGAAGGCAAATCGTACAGAAGGTGATATTTGCGTGGAGTCCGCCTTGCATGCTGCGGTCAGTGAAAAAGATGTTATATGCTATTTCTGTAAAAAGATAGGTCATAAGAAAGCAAACTGTAATAAGTGGAAAAAGTGGAAAGAAGAAAAATCTGGAAATGAAGCTAACAGTGTAGTACAGGTTAACGTTGAATCGGCTGAATGGGCATTCACCGCTGGTGCCCTTTGTACGGGAGTCTGGATTTTAGATTCCGGTGCGACTTGCCATATTGCGAACAACCGTGAATTTTTCGGAACGTTTGACAGTAGTGCAAAAGAAGAGATTAGTGTCGCGAATGGAGAAAAATTATTATCCGCGGGGAAAGGATCCGGTAAATTAATTGTCACTGATGATGCGAATCGGAATCATGTGATCACAATGGATGGTGTGATATTAGTTCCTGAAATGAAAGCGAATTTACTGTCAGTAAAGCGATTAGTGAGTAAAGGCTATGAAGTAAATTTTGATGGAAATGGTGCAACTATTACTAGAAACGGATATGTTGGTGCCGTGGCTGAACTTTCAAATAATTTGTTTATATTAAAAATGGCAAACGAAAGTGCATCGTTTGTGACACAGAGTTTCGAGTGCATCCATGATTGGCATCGAAAATTGGGGCACAGAGACAGTGAAGCTGTGAAGAAGCTCCCGTTTATGGTATCAGGAATGAAGATTAAAAATTGTAACTGTCGCGAAGAATGTGAAGTGTGTATTCGCGGGAAGATGAATCGTAAGCCATTCCCGAAGGAATCTTACAGCAAGTCGTCAGGCGTTGTGGACTTGATCCACACAGATATTTGTGGTCCTATGCGAACAGCAACGTTAAGCGGAAGACGTTATTTTTTGACGTTCATAGATGATTTCAGTAAGTACACATTTGTGTACATTCTTGAACGAAAGTCAGAGGTAATTGATAAGCTGCGCGAGTACGTGGAAATGGTTTCAACTCAATTCGGTAAGCGACCGAAAACACTCCGTTCGGACAATGGTGGTGAGTACACTGGAAAGGAAGTCAGACGATTTTTGAAGCAGAATGGCATTATCGGTCAATTCACTGCACCATATTCGCCACAACAAAATGGAACTGCGGAGCGTAAAAACAGGTATCTAGTGGAAATGGCTCGATGTATGTTAATTCAAGCAGGATTAGATGACCGCTATTGGGGCGAAGCCGTTGTATCTGCCAACTACCTACAGAATCGCCTTCCTTCTCACACTATTCCTGCTACACCGTATGAACGTTGGCATGGAATGAAGCCAAATCTGAGCCATGTTCGCACTTTCGGTATTGATGTTTACTGCTACATTGCGGGTGAGAAGCGAAGTAAGCTTAACGAAAAAGCAAGAAAACTGAAACTAATGGGCTATAGTGATGTATCTAAAGCGTACCGTTTAATCGATGTCTCATCTGGCAAGATTACGATAAGTCGAGATGTTAAGTTCTTGGACAATTTCGATCATGTGCCTAATAAAGACGATCGTTCTCCTAGTACTGAAGCATTGATACCATTAATCGGAAATGGCGCGATCAGAGTTCCGGACGCGGTTGAGTGTTGCGATCCCACAGCGGAACATTCAGATGAAGAAGACGTCTGGGAGGATGCTATAACGGCTAATGACGATGATGTTTTGAGGAGATCAACTAGAACAACGAAAGGTAAATTACCACATCGTTATGCCTGTTCAGTGGAAGCCGTAGGTATAGATGAGCCCAGAACATTAAAAGAGGCGTTGTCTGTTGTAAATAGCGACAACTGGAAGAAAGCAATGTTAGATGAACTCGAGTCTATAAAAAACAACGGTACCTGGGAACTGGTCGATGCTCCAGAAGGCAAACGTGTATTGGGATGCAAGTGGATTTTTAAAATTAAACGCACCAGTGATGAAAGTATAACCCGATTTAAAGCCAGACTTGTAGCTCAAGGCTACAATCAACAATATGGCAGTGAATATGATGAAGTATTCGCACCTGTTGTTCGTCAGACTACTTTCCGAGCCCTTCTGTCTGTTGCGGCGAAACGAGGAATGTGTGTAAAGCAATACGATATCAAAACCGCGTTTCTAAACGGAGACCTTGAGGAGGAGTTGTTTATGCGTCAACCTCCCGGCTTTGTAGTTCAAGGTAATGAAAGCAAGGTCTGCCGACTGAAACGAAGTTTATATGGGTTGAAACAGAGCGCTCGTTTGTGGAACATCAAACTTGATCGTGTACTGGAAGGTGAGGGTTTCAAGAAAAGCGACGTGGACCCATGTTTGTACAGCAATGTGGTAAACAAAAAATGGTGTTATATTTTGGTTTACGTCGATGACCTGCTTATCGCCAGTGAGGATGAAGGAATTATCGCGTCGATCAGCCAGGCACTTGCCCGTAGCTTTGATATTATCAGTTTAGGAGACGTTTGTAATTATGTCGGTATCGAAGTAGACCGTGATAGTGCTGGTGATTTTCGCATCTCGCAGAGAAAGTACATTTCGGAAATCGTGAAATCCGTCGGTTTACAGGATGCAAAATCGTCTTCAATACCCATTGATGTTGGATATTTTAAACCAAACGCTGAAGATAAACCTCTTGAAAATAACTCTGAATATCAAAAGCTAGTAGGAAAACTATTGTTCGTTGCTGTTAATAGTCGGCCAGACATTGCAGCATCCGTTTCAATCCTCAGTCGGAAGCTTTCGAATCCTACGCAACGAGATTGGAATGAATTAAAAAGAATCGTACGCTACTTGAAGGGCACAGTAAATCGCACACTTCAGGTCAGCAGTCGTGAAGATAACTCTGGATTGGTGGGTTATGCTGATGCCGATTGGGCAGAATGCCGACTGGATCGTAAATCTAACAGTGGTTTTTTGTTTAAATTCTGTGGTGGTACTATATCATGGTCATGTCGTAAACAGACATGTGTTTCATTGTCAACTGCGGAGGCCGAATTTGTCGCTTTGTCCGAGGCATCTCAAGAAGCGATTTGGATTCAGCGTCTACTAGTCGATTTGGGTGAGAGCGTTAAAACTGTACAGCTGAATGAGGACAACCAGTCTTGTTTGAAAATGCTCAGCTCGGATAAGTTTAGCAACAGGACAAAACATATTGACACTAAATATAATTTTGTTAAAAATTTGCATCAAACTGGAAAAATTCAATATGTGTACTGCCCATCAGAAGTGATGATAGCTGATCTACTAACTAAACCATTGGGTCGAATTCGCATAGAACAACTTCGGCAATTGAGTGGTCTGGTCATCTGAAGCCGATGTTGAGGAGGAGTGTAGAGATACTAGCAACACGGATTCTGGTTTTTACAGTAAATGTTTCATACTCGATGTAACAGTGTAATTTTTGTTTTTTGGCATATGCATGCCCCTCAGTTAACTTCCGTTGTCAAAACATTACTAAACTTGCTATGAATAAAACTACTTCTAAATCTAACGCGTGTTTTCTGATTGTCGAATAATACGTCTGATTCCGTAAGTTCGTGCGTGGCTGCTTGGTAAATTCCCACATAGCCAACAAACGTTAAATCACAGACTAACAGACAGGACACTCAAATTAGATTCTTCAATCATTTTAACGGTCATTTCGAATATTCCTTTATTTGGGACAGTACTCACATGTGTCATGATGGCGCCACGTTACCCTATCAAAAACATCCTGTCTGTCATCTATACTGTGTTTATTTTTTTCATTTACTTGCCATTCATGCAGAATTACCTGTAATGTATTGATTTGTATACGTCCATGCGAATTTCATGCAGGATACAGATTTAATACATATTGCCAAAACTATATACAGAATTATGCCTACTTCTCATCCTCCAACGCAATACAAAATCGAACCCGTTTTGTTACAATATTCACTTGCTTCTGGTCTGTCGCCACTTAATTTCGGGTGAAAACTACCAACACATTAAAAAATAGTCTAGATGAACAACGCTGAGTCAAATAAATGGTTACCTTCCAACATCGCGAAAAAGTTAAATATATTATCAACGTAATCCAATAATTTATTGTGACGATTCATTTTCAAAAATTTTGATGAAATCAGGCATCCCTGCAAGCAGCTGATCGGTGTTGACAAACGAGGGGAAACCAACTAGTAAAACAACTTTTACGTAACACAAGGGGTGTACCGATAGTAAATAGTTCGCGCAATACAATATAGGTGGAACTAGTGCATTACGAAAAATTATTTTTATAAGAATTTACTCATACTGTCATGTCTGTTAGTCTGTGGTTAAATTTCAGGCTGTTTTGCTGAGCTTTTTACGCTTTTGCTTTGGTATGTGCACCCGTGCACTGCTGCCAAAGATTCTCAAATGGCTCACGTTAGGTTTCGCGTTGAACAGTTCGTACGGAGTAACGCTCAAAGATTTTGACGGTAACAGTTTTTGGAGGTACACCGCCGTATTTAAAGCCTCCGCCCAATAACTTTGATTTGAACGTATTTAAAGCCTCCTTGATTTGAACGCACGAATTTCGGGCAGCGACCAAGGTGATTTTTCACGTATGCAACGTACTCTTCCATCTTGTTGATTACTTCTGATTTTTCCTTCAGCAGGCACACGGTACAATAACATGAGAAATCGTCGATTACCGTCATAAAATAACGATATCCGCTCACCGAAGGTATTTCTACCGGTACACACACATCCGTATGGACTACGTCTGAAGGGGCCGTGGTCCGTGATTTAGACTTCTTAGAGAATGGAATACGTGTACTCTTGCCCTCTAGGCAGCATTCACAAGAGTCATTGACATTATACTCGGCTATCTCGAATCCATTCACTAGATCACGCTTTACCATGTTCCGAATAGCATTCGGTCAGACATCATATTAACAAGATATCCAGCTCTCACATTTCCCGAACAAATCATTGGAAACATCCTTTTTTGCAAGTATGTCGCCCTCAGGTGAGTCCGCATCGAATCTCATACATAGAAGTAGGGGAGAGAAATGTCAAACTTGTGTGCGTCAAAATAGCAGGGCTGCGCACCCATACAATTGACATGATATGTTGGATGTGATGCCGTGCGATGGCGTTGTTGAACTGAAGATTGATTTCGCTCCAAGCTGACAGGGTCTGATTCGGTTCTCGATGACCGAACCTCTTGTGCCAAACGTGTATGCAATTCTTGCTGTGTTTGATATTTGCTAGTGAGGCAATTTTATCTGGGCGTTTTACCTGCACTGAGCTAAGTTTTCTTTTTCACATTATATGATATTCTAATGATTTTGCACTATTAGCATTTCCAATAATAGTTACAAGATGTGTTCAACATCATGTCAAATATATGAGGTAATCTTATGAAACATAAAACTCTTCTTAACGTTATTTTTACAGGATTTCCATATAACGAATGAAATTTCCAGTCTGAGTCAAATTTATTGGCGCGTCTTATAACCATTATAGATATTATATTCACTTCGATTTTATTTAGATAGGTTCATATATACCATATGACTAGTTTTATAAAATTTATATATATATATATATATATATATATATATATATATATATATATATATATATATATATATATATATATATATATATATATATATATAACTTTCAATGGAGCTCATAAGAATAGTAGATAATCGCCAACTACTACTTTTCTTTGAGGATTCAAGCTTTACTAGTATTCCGTTCGGTAAGGGAGCACCTCATGATATTTGCGAAAGAGAAGTGAGATCCCGAGACTGAAAATAAAAATGAATCTTACTAAACAGATAGAGTAATGAAATGTACCCGATATATATTTCATGGTCCGTTAACGCATATCCTTGAACGAAGTTGGATGAGCTGTCTTGTCAGCGATTTAAAATTACATCGAGATGCGGAACTTGCTGAAAAAATGGTCTGGAGCAGTTGATGAATATCGAGGACACAACTATTTCTTCAGCTTCAAGCAGTACGATTCACGACTTCCATCGGATTTCCATATAAATTATATGGGATATTTTTTAAAACTTTCATTATGATAACGTCCATATAGATTTGACGTACACATTAAATAAAGATTATAAGTTTCCATATAATTTCTATGAAGTATATTCTGCATATGATTCATATGACAAATCTAATGAATATAAATAAGATTTTCATTTCAGTGTGATACAGTCCCTCTTTGAGGGTTGCCACCGCGACTGTCTCATCGTTTCGTTTAATTTGGCAGCCGCTGCTACTGAAAATTACTACCGCTTGTTTTTCGATAAGCGCTGGTACCGAAAGTAAGTTTATCGTTAGTGAGGAAATGTACAATGCCGAGCTTTATATCATCGTTCTGCGATTACCGTTTTCGTCGCAGCACTCGATCGCCCCGCAACCCTCACCTTTGACTTCGGCCACTTTTCCATCTGCCAGTTTAACGAATTTCACGTCGCTGGGGCGTAGTTCAGCGAAGAAATCCCGGTTCGTGACGGTGTGGCTCGTAGCCCCAGAGTCGACAATCCAATGTTTGTTCCAATTATCACTCTCAGTAACACAGGCCACGAATGCGAACGAAACACTGTTTATTCCTTTTTTCTGTGTTGGCTGTGATTGAGCGTTGTTTTGTTTTCCTACCTCTCGGATAAACTGTCAGCAAAACTTTTGTTTATGACCCGGCTGCTTGCAGAAGTGACAGAGAATTTTCTTATTTCTGCCTTCTTCTTTAACCTTTAGAACAGCGTTCGCCTGAGTGTCTTGACGCTCGGCAGCTTCGTCCAAAAGCTTTCGCTTTACCAGCTCCAATGTTAGATCGGCTTTGGCCCGGCTCTCTAGGGCAGTTGTCAACGCGTCGAACGAGCTTGGCAAACTACGCAGAATCATAGCGACGGTAAGGTTTCTGCCAACTCTTGTCCGGCATCCCCCGCGTTCCAAACAGCAATTTCTTTATCTTCCGACTCTACCCCTGGCTCAACGAAACGCCATAGTTCCTCGTGGATAAGTAGTAGCTCGACTTTGAAACGCCAGCTGGGATAGTAGCTGTTGCTTAATTTTTGGATGCTAAAGCGGAATTCATCCATTTCTAACAAACTTGTAATGATTTCATTTCCGTATTATGTGATGTACAGAGATTAGTGTAGTTGTATGTGTGTGCCAAGCTATGAGGCAACTGTAAAATACACTGAGATAAAACGATCCTGTCTTTGTTGTAAAAGATGAACGACGAGAGTCTAACCGACGACACGACCAGGCACTCCGAAGAAAAATCGAAATAAAAAGTGTCTGTGAGTGATTCTCCGTCAGTTGCCACAAATGTAGCGGCCCCTTGATAATGATAAAATTATTCTTTTTAGGCAACACAGTTCTGGTTGCTATGCGTTATTTGTCAAGGAACCGCATATATAGAAATAAACAAACAAACTGAAAAACTATCCCGTTCCATTGTCAGTAGCCACGAAAATGCTAGAAAAAAAGGATTAATTTCGGAATAAAGCGATCTATTCTCTTGTGTGCAGCCACATATTTCCAAATCTGTTGCAATAATATGGACACAAGACGAAACTGAATTTATTATAATGTGTATTTGCTAATAATCAAGAAAAATTACTGTTTCTAAAACTCAAAAAAAAACGTTGAGCAGGATGTTTATTTCGTTTATTATGCATTCAATTGAGACCAAAACATTATTTCGTAACACTAGAAGAACCCTTACAGAAGTTTTAATCAATGGGAAATGAACGATAATGAAATTGCTGCGTTCTGTGATGTCGTTTTGAAACACCAGTATTAAATTTAAGCTATTTTCAAATATCCTTTAAACATTGAGTCAGTAACAATAAAATGCATTTATTTATGTTATTTCTCTGCTAAATCATGCTAGAAAGCTTGATTGTTTTACATGAAGATCTTTATTGGAGATGCGTTTCAAGTCTTCTCAAGAGAATTTCCAAGAATTATCCAGATGTCATACTAAAACTATTCTAGGGTTAGCAAAAGTCATAAAACAAAAGTTTGTCTCAATGGCGCGAAAAAATAGTAATGCTGATGATACGATCTTAGCAGAAATTCTTAGTCGCATAATTTAAAGATTTTATGAAAACTATGCAAAAGTTTCAATTCATTATTGATTTTTTCTAATGGTATGAGATGATGATGTAGTTGATTGGTAACTGCTTTGGTATCAAATTTCCGGTGCATACAATTACTGGTGGTGCAAATAAAATAATATAACTTATCCGTATCGCAAAAACATAGCGTTTCACTTAACTTTTAAGGGCCGATTCTTGTTTTTAGGCAAAGTAGTAAAATGCGCGACTGGTATATATCGATTCGGAGTTAGTTTTGTTTATCTACATAAACATGTTTTTGAATAACAGTATCCAAGGTGTCTGTTATTCGAAATCAATAATTTATCAAATCGAGTTGCCAGTTTTAACAAATTTTCAAGTAATTTCGTTCTGACATTTCGAGTTACTGAGGGGTAGTCAGATTTGCGATACAGTTTTAATAGACGAGTGGCAGGTCGTGTCGTCGGTCTAACAAAACCAGCCATGTTATTGTTCTGTACGCTATGAATGGGCTGCGAAGTCTGTTGAAACAGAACGTTTGTTAATCCGTAGAGAAAGCAGAAATTTGTAAATATGTATCAGTTTTGAAACAACAGACATCAGAAACAGGTGCTGTATTGAACGAAACGAAAGCGGAAGTTCGCAAAATGTTTTCATTATGAATATTATTATAGATGCTTTTTGAACGCGCTTGATAATGATATATTAAAAATTGGAGATTCTAACTTTCAAAAATATAAAATGACTGTCCCTGATTTCTTGATTTTCTTCCAAATTCGAGTATTTTCAGGATTAATTTGACAAGCAGGTTTTACAATTAATGTAATCTTAAATCCTAATATTAGCTTTAGAATCGTAGATAGTGTGCCATAGTACCTATTTTTCAAATTTAAATCTATTCATGAGTGAGTTTGAATATTTGCATATCTAATATCATCGTTGGTTGGTAAACGACTGGACAATGCGCAATTCAGGCCCCAATGTGGTTCTTAGCCTCTTGTCCAGTAACTCCTATCCCTACCTCCCCGCGGTGCCGGCTGGGGTACGAGCAACCATAGGAAAGATCGGGTAACCAACCCCGGTGGGACCTTGGTCGTATGCTGACAGGGAAGGGGGTCCTCTTTAGAGGATGTCGGAGCGTCTGTACTCCATGTTAGGAGCGGCTTCAAACAGCGTCTGTTCTGGTATCCAGCGGCTGAGTATGAAATGCTGTATCCCGTCCAGCTAAATCCAAGGTGGCAACCCCACCAACGGGATCGTCCTAGTGCTAGTTGGGACGTTAAACAGAGCAAGCACGATGATCCTCCGGTTAAACAGAGCAAGCACGATGATCCGGTTGGCGCAGGCCTAATAAGCCGCCCGTAAAACACCTATTACGAATGATACAGGAGAGAGTACGACCCGGAACAATCGGCATAGACCCACGCAACGAAAAAAGGACTACGATTGGAAACTTGGAACATGGAACTGCAAGTCGCTAGGTTTCGCAGGCTGCGACAGGATAATATACGACGAACTAAATCCTCGCAGCTTCGACGTCGTAGCGCTGCAGGAGCTCTGTTGGATGGGACAGAAGGTGTGGAAAAGCGGACATCGAGCGGCTACCTTCTACCAAAGCTGTGGCACAACGAACGAGCTGGGAACTGGCTTTATAGTGCTGGGCAAGATGCGTCAGCGAGTGATTGGGTGGCAGCCGATCAACGCTAGGATGTGTAAGTTGAGAATTAAAGGCCGTTTTTTTCAATTACAGCATCATCAACTTGCACTGCCCACATGAAGGGAGTCCCGAGGACGAGAAAGAAGCGTTCTACGTGCAGCTGGAACAAGCCTATGACGGCTGCCCACGCAGAGACGTAAAAATTGTCATCGGGGACATGAATGCCCAGGTAGGAAGGGAGGCAATGTACCGACCGGTAATCGGGCCGAACAGCCTGCATGCCGCATCGAATAACAACGGCCAACGGTGTGTCAACTTTGCGGCCTCCCGAGGAATGGTAGTCAGAAGCACCTTCTTTCCCCGCAAGGATATCCACAAAGCCACCTGGAGATCACCTGACCAACAGACCGAAAACCAAATCGACCACGTTTTGATCGACGGAAAATTTTTCTCGGACATCAACAATGTTCGCACCTACCGCAGTGCGAATATAGATTCGGACCACTACTTGGTTGCTGTATGCATGCGCTCAAAACTTTCGACGGTGGCTACCCAACGTCGAAACCGAACGTCGCGGTTTAACATCGCGCGGCTCCGGGATACTGGAGTAGCCCAAGATTACGCGCAGAAGTTGGCAGTGGCACTACCAACGGAAGAGCAGCTTGGTGCAGCTACTCTTGAAGATGGCTGGAGAGACATCCGTTCTGCCATAGGTAGCACTGCATCAGCAATGCTAGGTACGGCGGCTCCGAACGTGAGGAACGACTGGTTCGACGACGAATGTGAACAGTTAGTGGCCGAGAAGAATGCAGCTTGGGCGAGCAAGCTGCAACACCGGACGAGAGCAAACGAGGAGCGATACAGACAGGCGCGGAACAGACTAAACTCGGTATCCCGTAGAAAAAAGCGCCAGCAGGAAGACCGAGATCGCGAAGCGATGGAACAGCTGTTCCGTGCTAATGACACAAGGAAGTTCTACGAGAAGGTGAACCGTTCGCGCAGAGGCCATGTGCCACAGGCCGATATGTGCAAGGACACCAACGGGGATCTTCTCACGAACGACTGTGAGGTGATCGAGAGGTGGCGGCAGTATTTCGACGAGCACCTCAATGGCGATGTGGCGGAATACGAAAGTAGCGGCGCAGTAACGAACTTGGGAACGCGTGCGGAGGACGATAGACTGCCGGTCCCAGACCTCCAAGAAGTGGAGGAGGTGGTAAGCCGGTTGAAAAAAAGTACGGGTGTGTAATGTCAGAGACATAACTAGATGTCGTGAATACGAATAAAACTGACACGATTTCTTTACACTTTCGAACTCGAATTGATAGTTGATCGATTGTGCGAAGATATGTGCCCGACTACCTCAAAATCGTCGTCCTTGCGCGAAAAACCCAAGCAAAGGTAGAGTTTTCAGCGATGTTTTGAAATTCAGAAAAAACTTAACTTTTGAGTTGTTTGTGGTTATCTCACACTGTTCAAAATATTATCCTAAATTCCTGATCATATTTTTGATGAAATAGTGAAAGAATGATGTTGCTGCCATTAATACAAGTCGAGATATTCACGATTAAGTTCTGCCCATTCTTCCATATGGCTAATTTTGAAAAAAACGCCCCATAAGTCGTATTCACGACAAAAAGAACCTATTTGAAGCATTCTGGAATTAGGAACTGGACCTGAGTTCAAGAACTAAAATCAGAACTTAGAACAGACTCAAAATTCAGTTGGATTTTAGTTCTAGAACTACTATTTCGAAACTGAAATCAGTTCCGGAATCTTTTTCCAGAATCCAGTTCAGCACACAGGCTCTGAATTCTAAACCCATATTCCGGAACTAAGCTCTGAAAATTGGAGACGGTTTTTCGCCACGACTATCAAATGGGTTGCATAGAGTAAAGCAAAATTTCGCATAATTCTTTCCGAGTATTATTATGGTTCTAAAAAGAACCGAATAAAGGAATTCTAGAATAAGGAACTGGACCTGAGTTCAAGAACTAAATTTAGAACCAAGAACAGACTCAGAGATCAGTTGCAATTCTAAAACTATAATTTCGAAGCTGAAATCAGATCCGGAATATAGTTCCAGAACCCAGTTTCAGCATACCAGTGAGGCTTTATACCACGCAAAAGGTCTGCTTTCATTGACGACTGAAGTTCAAATTAGAGCACGACCTGAGCGTTTGAGGTTTGGCACCACGCGAAAGGTGCACTCTCCGAAGTTGCCGGTCCCACGACGTCTGCTTGCATCGAACGCACAAGAAGAAATGATCGAATTTCGACCACGGTTTATCTTTTATACGCAGTCAGTTGAAGATATGTGCCTGACTACCTCAAAATCGTCGTCCTTGCACGAAAAACCCAAGCGAAAGTAAAGAGTTTTCAGCGTTGTTTTGAAATTTGGAAAAAACCTTACTTTTGAGTTGTTTGTGGTTATCTCACACTGTTCAAAATATTATCCTAAATTCCTGATCATATTTTTGATGAAATGGTGAAAGAATGATGTTGCTGCCATTAATACAAGTCGAGATATTCACGATTAAGTTCTGCCCATTCTTCCATATGGCTAATTTTGAAAAGGCACCCCATAGTAAAGTAAGTCGTATTCACGACAATAATAAGGCCGCTGGCGTTGACCAACTACCAAGCGAGCTACTAAAACACGGTGGTAATGCACTAGTGAAAGCACTGCACTGGGTCGTTACCAAGATCTGGGAGGACGAGATTTTACCGGAGGAATGGATGGAAGGAATCGTGTGTCCCATCTACAAAAAGGGCGATAAGCTGGATTGCTGCAATTACCGCGCGATAACTCTGCTGAACGCCGCCTACAAGGTACTCTCCCAAATCTTATACCGTCGACTTTCACCGATTGCAAACGAATTCGTGGGACAATATCAGGCAGGATTTATGGGCGAACGCGCTACCACGGACCAAGTGTTCGCCATCCGCCAGGTGTTGCAAAAGTGCCGCGAATACAATGTGCCCACACATCACTTATTCATCGATTTCAAATCAGCCTACGACACAATCGATCGAGAACAGCTATGGAAAATCATGCACGACTACGGATTCCCGGACAAACTGATACGATTGATCAAGGCTACGATGGATCGAGTGATGTGCGTTGTTCGAGTATCGGGGATAAACTCGAGTCCCTTCGAAACTCGCAGAGGGCTACGGCAAGGTGATGGCCTTTCGTGTCTGCTATTCAACATTGCTTTGGAGGGTGTGATAAGAAGAGCGAGGATAGACACGAGTGACACGATTTTCAGAAAGTCCGTCCAGCTACTTGGTTTCGCTGATGATATTGATATTATAGCACGCAACTTTGAGAAGATGGAAGATGCGTACATCGGACTAAAAGCTGAGGCCAAGCGGATCAGACTAGACATCAATGTGTCAAAGACAAGTACATGAAAGGCAGGGGCTCGAGAGAAGATAACGTCAGCCACCCATTACGAGTTCTGATTGGTGGTGATGAAATCGAAATGGTCGACGAGTTCGTGTACTTGGGCTCACTGGTGACTGCCGATAATGACACCAGCAGAGAAATTCAGAGACGCATATTGTCAGGAAATCGTGCTTACTTTGGACTGCGCAGGACGCTTCGATCGAGCAAAATTCGCCGTCGTACGAAGTTAACTATCTACAAAACGCTGATTAGACCGGTTATCCTCTACGGGCACGAGTCCTGGACATTGCTTGCGGAGGATCAACGCGCACTAGGTGTTTTTGAACGGAAGGTGTTGCGAACCATCTTCGGCGGAGTGCGGATGGAAGACGGTACGTGGAGAAGGCGAATGAACCATGAACTGCACCAGTTGCTGGGAGGACCAACCCTCGTCCAAACGGCCAAGGTCGGGCGGTTACGGTGGGCCGGGCATGTTGTTAGAATGTCGGAGAACAACCCGGTTAAAATGATCCTCGACAATGATCCGACCGGTATAAGAAGAAGAGGCGCACAGCGGGCAAGATGGATCGATCAAATTGAGGACGACCTGCGGACCCTTCGCAGCTACCGAGGCTGGCGGCGAACAGCAATGAACCGAGTTGGATGGAGACGCCTCCTGTATACAGCAGAGGCCCGCGTGGTCTACGACTGAAAGAGTAAGAGTAAGTATATCATCGTGATCGGTCATGCAATTTTTCGAGTGTACTAGCTTTAATGCCTGTTCTTTGATAATGAATGTTAAAAGTCGGGTGGGCAGGCCCGTACCCAGGATTTCGTTTTGGGAGGGACCCAAAGATAAAAAATAATGTTACGGAAGATTGCTTATGTACACGCAGAGAAATTGAGCTTGTTTAAAATAACAAAACAGTCAGTAGATTTTAAAATATGATTTTTGTTGATTTCAAGCTAGAATATGGTTGTTTTGAACCAATGTCTCCCTTCTACATCATCAATTATATCTATTTGATTTGAAGACAAATTCTCATCCTCGCTAACGAAAAACTGATTTGTTTCGGCAGATTTTATCGTTGAAATAAATCAGCCATTTATTACATGCCAACAAGAGTTGATTTGAATTTATATCAAGAAAAAAAATGGTTCATTTTATTTATGATCTTATTTGTGTAATGACAACTAAGTTTATTGTTTGAATTAATCGTATCAGTTTTATTTCTTATAAACCAGAGAATTTTTCTCCCGAGGATAATTAAAAAAGTTTGCACGTGTTTTAGAAGGAAAATTTAAGTGTTTATTTCGTTTCCTTGGGTCTTTTAACAGTTCAAGTGTATGTATGGATAATTCAAAATATTACTAAACTTGCATTACATTACATAACACGTTTTTTACAGAAAATAATTGATGAAGGAATTCTATCTTGATCAGAATCATGGAGCACCGAATCATTGATTGTAACATGTGATAATTTTGATCGTCCCTCGACGAAAAGGCCCAACAGCTATTGAAAGCAATTAACAATTTGAAAATGGATACAAATCGAAATAAAATTAGTTTAAAAATTAACCTTGAAAAATTAGTTTGAAAGAAATCTTTTTGCAAGAATAATGACAAACAAAATTGTATGATTTTAACAAACAGAAGCGTATGTTGAAATACTAATTATTTTAGGTTTGAATCTTATCGTTCATTTCAACTGCCAAGTATATAAATTCAAAGAACCAATAATATTATCTTTATCTGAAGCTAGTTCATTTTAAACTTATGAAATTGTTTGTCAAGAAACTGACATGAACGCGTAAGTAAAATATTTGTTCTTTTTAACAAAATATTTCTTGAAACAAACTAATGCACTGAACAATATCAAATATCTTATTTTGTAGCTTCAAGCAACAATATTTGCAATTTCAAATTAGAATTTCTTTTGTCACTATTTCAACAAAATAAATCGTTGCGTGAAACGAAAATTTAGATAGTTTTACAATATTTTTCTCTGCATGTACCTGATTTCCGGTGTGCCTTTTACGGGTGGTTTTAACAGACACTTTAAACTTTTCCACTGAAACTGTTATTGTATTACATTTCTATATGTTTACTGTCTTGTTATTTCTGTAACACATGTCTGAGATCTTTTAAATAATTATATATCTGTTTTTGATTTCGGGAGGGGCCAGGGCCCCTCGAAACCCCCCTCTGGGTACGTGACTGCGGGTGGGTAATGTCAGATACATAACTGGATGTCGTGAATACGAAAACAACTGACATGTTCCTTAACACTTCCGAATATCAATTAGTTGATCAATTGTATGAATTATGCAAGCATTCCCCTTTTCCACATATTTCGCAAAATCAAAGAAGGCTTCCCTTGATCTAGATTACTGTGAATTTCACACAGCGAAAAGTGCAAAAATCAAATCAAACAGTTCTAGATTTGCACTAAACTGAGGATATTTCCCTTCGATTTGCGAGCAAGAAATTCTAATAGTTCTTTAGAAAACTTTTAGAGCCATTAGAACGGCTGATTTTGTGTGATGCTCTTCCGCGTTGCTTTTTCACCAATGCAAATGACTGACAGCTGTGACGTAATCGCTCTTGTCGGAGGCGAAACATGCTTTGCAAACGACACAAAATACATCTGCTCGCAGTGGCGATAGAATCCAAACTGATCCAATTTTTGTTGAGAGGCTTGTTTTCACCTCATTTCGTTTGTAGCTTTTTCACTAATGGGCGGTTCTAACGGCTATAAACATAGCAGCATATAGAATTTTAATTTCGATATTTCATTTCGGATTTGCATTTCATTGAAAGAAACTGTCAGGATGCTGTACGGGATTCATTCCTGCATTTCTGAAGGACCAAATTGTGGAACTCAGTACGATATTAAACACTGTTCGGAACATTTTTCTCGAACGATTTGTTGTACAGCAGCAGATATTTTGTTCTCTTCCTCAGAACGCGTTCTGATTGGCTGGTGTTGACATGGGTCAAATGAGACATGTTTTTCAATAGTGTACTATTGAAATACTTCAATGCTTTTTCTTTACACGCTTAAGTTGAAAAATTTTGATTCTATTGGTAGTTAGATTATATAAATCCTTTCACAGATCACTGAGCTATGAGCTTTAAAAATACGAGAAAGGCAAACGCGCCTTATGAATTATCTTCTTTGATACTCGTTTATACCAAACATTTCAGGAAAGTTTAATTTTGAATTATTTGAGATTATGTCACACAACTGAGTATTTTATCATAAAATTGTGATCATATTTCCGATGGCATGTAGCAAAAATTATGTTGATTCGTTAGATACAACAAGAGATATTCACGATCAAAAACTTATCACTCTCTCAGAGGGTAAACTTTGAAAAGGCAAGTATGTCGTATTCACGACAAAAAACTGACACTCTTACTTTATACTTTAGAACAGGGGTTCCCAAAGTGGTCGATATAGACCCCTTGGGGTCGATATCCCTTTTGCGGGGGTCGACGTAAACGAAAACCGACTATGGGGGTCGACGAGGTCTTGAAATCGACCCCCTATTGTTTGATATAAGTTGTTATTTGAAATATTTACGCTAAAAAAGTTTTTTTTGACCATCCGCGGAAATTGGTAAGCATTTTACATCAATATTAAAAACGCTAGAAATTGAATTTTCGAAGAAATTTGTTGATGGGGGTCTGAGGCCTGAGTTAGTTTTGGTAAAGGGGTTCATGATCCAAAATAGTTTGGGAACCCTTGCTTTAGAATATCGATATCGATCGACAGTGTGAATTGTGCAAGTTTTACCCTTTTACACTACTAGAATTTGAAACGATACACCTAAAGTACAGTACAGATTAGTTACATGAAACATACTGACACACAAATATTACGAAATAACCAGTAAAGGTTACATGTCAGTTTAGTGAACAACCTGCACACAACGGTAAACCTTGCACCGAATCTGCGAAAATGACATCTTCAACCAAAGACAAGGTCAACCGTTCAACAATGGAAACTAGTAAGCGCAGTACTCCTGTTTCACCATCAAACCAACCAGCAACTGCAACCAATGTACAACAAGGCGCATCTACAGCAACTAGCAACGAGCTCAAGACTGCGAACATAAAAGAAAACGAAAAGAATACGGAAATCAACAACAAAACCACCGATGCGGCAATGGATGACAAGACGAATCACGAACAAAGTGCCCCTCAACCCTCGCAGGAGGGAAAAGGAAGCTCCTCTCCTCCTAGAAAAAGAGTGACAACGAGATCCACTTCGAAAAATACACTATTTAAAAAATCGGCTAATTCGGCCACGTAAAGCTTGTACGCAAATAGGCCTGAATAAAAATACCTTTGAAATGAAAAAAAAAAACAGTAAAGCTCCTTATAATAAAATAACGTTGATTCTGAAAAGAACCTTTTATGAAGGCGTTCGTGATGGAGAGTGACGAGTTGAGTTCAATTTCCGCTGGATACCGCTGACTTCCGTCTTCTATTTCCTGGATGACCTATTGTCCGTGAATGCGAAAAATGTTCTGTTGGAGTCCTCCTCCTTCCGCTTGCGGTAACAAGCTTTGTATTTCGCTTGGAGATTCCTCGATCGCACCATAATTAATACGATGACAACGACAGCCAAATTCGAAATGAATGGCTTCTGAGTCGGTGCTATGCATTTTATATAGTAAATCTGCAGAAAGTTTACTTCAAACTAAAACTGGTTGAAAAACGGGCCGTATCCAGTATAGTGAAGGAAAATTTCGCATAATTCTTTGGTTATAAGATTATGGTTCTCAATGGCACCTTAGAGAATTTTGATGTCGATTATTTCATTTCGGATTTCAATATTTTAGTAAAAGATACTATCAAAATGCTGTACGGGATTATTTTTTGGCATCCCAGAAGAGCAAAATTGTATAATTTTCTAAGATATTAAACACTGATTAGATATAAACGACTTTAAACACTGTTGCGAATTTAGAACTGTGAAAATTGCAAAAAACTGATCAAATTAGATTTGCTCTACACTGATAATTTTAATTTTCGATTTACAAAGAAGCGATCTTTATAGTTCTTTAGGTAAAATTTAGAGCCATTAGAAGGGCTGATTTTGCATAATGTTCCACATTGTTGTCCATTTTCCCTTGTATTTTGCTCCAATGCAAACGACCACCAACAGGATGATGTAATCGATCTTCTTCGAAGGGAAACTTGCTCTGCGACCTGACGACTGCTCCACCTGACGACCGAAGCCCAAATGAAAGCATTGATGACTGCTCCACTGGACGACTGAAGTCCAAATAAGAGTTGCGACCTGAGCGTTTGAGGTTTTTAACCACGCAGAAGGTGCACTCTCCGAAGCTGCTGGTTGATTAAATCATTCCCACGACGTCTGCTTCCATCCAACGCACAAGAAGAAATGTTCGATCTTCGACCACGGTTCCCCCTTTATACGCAATCAGTTGAAGATATGTGCCTGACAACCTTAAAATCGTCGTCCTTGCACGGAAAACCCAAGCGAAAGTAAAGGGTTTCCCGCATTGTTTTCAAATTTTGAGAAAACTTAATTTTCGAGTTGTTTGTGTATATCTCACACTGTTCAAAATATTATCCTAAATTCCTGATAATATTTTTGATGAAATAGTGAAAGAATTATGTTACTGCCATTAATACAAGTCGAGATATTCACTATTAAGTTCTGCCCATTCTTCCATGTGGCTAATTTTGAAAAGGCACCCCATAGTAAAGTAAGTCGTATTCACGACAAAAAAATTAATTACGCGATAAATGAAAATAATGTAAGCTCACATGAATAAAATTAAGTGTAAAAACTTCGAGTGGAGCCAAAGGAAAAAAAACTTTTGGGTTTTATAAAGCAGAAGCCGCTAATAAATTATATGGAGCAAGAGAGGTTAAAGTATATCTGGTATGCAAAGGAGGCTGGCTCGATCTGGCAAGGTACAGGTTCTGGAACTTACCTACGATTCAAGATTGGACTATTTGAGGAATTCGGATTCTGCCAACTATGTTTACGGCGGCATAAATGAAGGTGTAGACCAACGAGGGTATCGACGGCTGCATCTTCAAACAGCATGAGCACTTTCATGACGCCAAAAAGAAACCCCTGACCAAAAACTCCATATTGTTGTTTTACACTACGTAATACCGAGGCAAGTATCGAGTCACATTAGCCCACTTTCAAAGTCAATCGTACCAATCATTTAAGAACAATTAGGAAAGGAGAACCGATTCACTCACTATCATTCCCATACGCTACTAGTCGGTACAACACTTTCTCTCACTAAGCCAGCCATTTTTAACCTTAAGAACAGAAAATAAATTCTGAATATTTTTCAACATATTGACGTAGAACACATCATGGTTTTCTATAAAAAGGGTACAAAACAGATTAAAAAAATGTTTATTTCCAAATTCAAACAGTGCTGTTGATATGCTAAATAATTTTATCAAACAGTGTCAGCCCACATATGGTACTTTTCAGGACGTTGGGAGTTGAATGTACAAGATATGAAATACTTTTTTATTTATTGAGTTTCCGTTATGTGAACACTTCATGATGCCTATAAGTTGAATAGAAAGGATTTAGCATTTTACATATATTTTTTTATATCGTTTCTCTTGCCTCGGCTTTAACCTCTGTGGTTGTTCGCCAAAGGGCATTATCTATATTTTTTACCTATAAAAATGCTATGCATTGCCTGGTTTGAATGGGTTCTGAAAGATCTTTTTGTTTAGCAAATGTTTCGTAAAAACAAACTGCTCATTTCCTCTCACATAGGATACGTGAATTTGCAATAAACGCAGTTATCTCTTGTTTAAACATTGTTTATTTAAGACGCGGATTTTCGAAAACAGCAATTGTGAGACGCAATTGAGAATAAGCATTGGTAACAAGCGTGATTTTTCCTTTCACACATGAGCTTTGGGAACTACAATGACAAGCATTTAATACTGTGTTCACACAACGTAGTTAAAACAAGCTAAATGTCATGAAGCCGTTTCAAGTCCATCGTGTGAACATAGCAATAGCCACTGGATTGTAACATGTTGCATGGAGTTACTTAAATCAACCATAGTCATTTACAATATGATTGCCGCACCAGCTTTACTTTTTTAATTAATTATCTTGATTCTATTTGTACGCTCTTGTGTTCGAAAAATTAAGAAATATTTCGTTTTCGTTTTCCAAGAAAATCACTACAATGTTACGAAAAACACCATGACAATGATAATTTATATCAAGAATCAAATCTACATCTATGGTAAATTTTCAACTGATGTTTGTGTATTGTTAAAATAACCTAACACTGCAGAAATATTTTGTTGTGCCTGCGCAAAAAAATAGTGATTATCGCTATAATAGGAATATCGCTTTATCTCAATGTGACATAATAATAATTATTATTTTTCTTTACATCCGTATAGGGGTTCTTTCCAGTATATTTGTCGTGTTTCGTTTGTATGTTTCAAGAAGAAGATGTATTTTTAACTCTAGTAAAAATTGTCACTGAGAGCAGTTACTGCTATTTTAGGCCTCGATTCGCTTCTTCTCCTTCTTTTTCTTCAGAAATGACGGGGTACGTAAGCCTTTCTTTTTCTTTTTGTCTTTCTTAGGAGAACCTTCCGTGGACACGTCCTATGGAGAAAGAAAAAATATGAAGTTACAAATAGTCTAAATCACTTATTTACGCAGTAAGAAGAAAATAATATAATCTTAATTTCGTAATACTGGAGAAGAGTATCGTTTACTATCTACTTCAACAACGTATTTAGTATATGCTTGAAGATAGCGTGGATTTATAGTGTTATTAGCTGAATTGTCGAACTTCGTCAGACTAACATCATTATTTTGAACCGGAAGAATGACAATCAATAACAATCATTCCCTTCGATCTGAACAAACAGGGAGAATGAAGAAACATGAACCTGTTTTCTTGCGGTTCTTTTCACTCTGGCAGCCAACGTTTATTATTAATTGCCAAACGACTAATTGGTTCACGTTTTGCTCCATTATTTATCTAATTACTTAACCTACAATCAACGGAATTCGACACACATTCGCTTTAGCTCAAAAAGAAATATCACCAAAAGTTAATGTGAAAATGTGAAATACTTCTGTTACGCAAAACTTAAGCAAATGCACAGATTGTCATCTCATCCTTTGAGTCATTGCACTGAACAGAGATCCCTCTCCACTTCGACTTAATAGACATTTTCTTTTCCAGATGTGTTTCTAGCTTTCGATAATCGATAAAAATGCTCATTAACCAAAATTTTGTATTGATAAATCTAACACAATGTTGAAGAGTTTCTCTTTCAGAGTTGTTCATTTGGTAGATTAGGATATATTTACAATTTCTAAAAAAAGTAACCAAAAGTTCGTAAAAAAAGATTTAGCTTAAGCAATCTAAACAGTCCGTTTTAAGGAATTATTCATACGTGAATCACCTGACAGAACAAAAATTCGAGTTCTTAACCGAAAAAAATTGTTAGATGAAAAAAAATTGGGTGGCTGATTTTGCGTAGAATACCCCATATACTGTTCATGATCTTATAAGTATTTCAGGTTTGTTTGTATTAGTACATCATTTTTATTCAAAGTATGGTAGCTGGTTATTGATTGAACCCCTTTTCCCTTTCTCATATAGAAAGGTTCTGCAATCACTGTGAAAACCGACTTTTGAATCGAGGCCCTGAGGCCGATTGTCATATACCATTCGACTCAGTTCGTCGAGTACGCTAAATGTCTGTGTTTGTATGCGCGAAGGGAATCCATTTCCTTTAAATGTCGATTTATAAGAAACGCGTTGCTTTTGAAGGACGGAAGCTGTAGCTTTAGTCCGCCTTGTGTTTTGTCTCGTACTAACTGGTGCATCGAAATACGTGCTGGTGCGGAGTGCATGTTTATAGTTATCATCAGTGCTGCTAATAGAGCGAGAGCCCAGTGCACGCAGCACATTTTCGAGCGATGGCGAGACGTATTCTGTCTTACTCGCACTCCTTCGCGTACGCTTATGAGTGACTCACAACAAGGTACATTTTGAACACGAGTGGTGTTTTGTTTTGGGTGCGATGAGTGAGAGTCAGCAGGAGTAAATACTTACTGCGAGTGGGTTACTGCTGCGAGTCAGCCCACAATCTTTCACATTATGTTAGGAATCACTTCAAGAGCGAGTCCACATCTACACACATGGAGTGTGAGCACTCTTCCAGTGTACTGGCAGTGTGCTGCGCACGGTAGTTTTTTTTTTTTGACAAATTGAAGCTTATGCGAGCAACATGATAGTCGCTGGAGTGTGCTACAACTTGACCCCAGTTATTGTTTGTACGTACAGTATTAACTGATAAACGCTGCTGACGTATTTCACAGCTCCTCGAAGAAATAAAAAGGACGGATACGATTTTCACTAGCAGAATGTCGAAAGTCCAATACCCAATAGCAGCATGCAATACAAATACAGTAAAAGAACATTCTGAATATCGATTACCGAGAAAAACACATCGTTTTAATTCCAGGATTGTTTTACTCTCATGGTCTAATTGGATTAAACCCAATTAAACGCTATTCAGTATGAATTTGATTTATAGAAGTAACAGGAGTTCAGGGTTTTGCGCAGTGTTTGAAACAGCCCTCCGGTGAGGGGCTGGTTCGAACGATTGTTTGTGTTCGCTCTAGTCCTGTACTCCTGTTAATTCTCTGTACGAAATTCAAGTAAATCAAGCGGTAATATGGTTGAAACTGCTACATGAAACATGCTTTGTGATTAGATTTTTATTATTGTCGTTATAATAACGATAACGAATGGAACCTCAACGCAGCAATACAACTTAGAGTTCGTGTGGGAGCGAAAGAGCGAGTAGTAGTTTTCATGTGTATAATAATCAAAGAGTAAGCAACAGCGAGAGTGGAAGAGTAACGGGTGCAGTAGAAGTGTGCACGCTTGTCTGTACACAAGTGAGTGAATGAGGGCCAAAAGGAGCACGACTGAGGTGGAGAATGTTTGATCGTCACTAACCAGTTAAGAATGCAGTAGAGCAATTATGCTAGAAAAATGTGTGTGGAGCACGCTCACAGGAGAGTCTTTGATGTTTAGGTGGCACATGAGAGAGCAGAATATGTGCAATTTGAATGAGCTTAGCAACACTGGTTATCATACCCTCGTTGTGATGAAGGTATCCAATATTTCCAGGTATTTCTGTTAAAGGTTGAGAGTGCGCGTGTTGTGCATCCGCATCATTTGTATCACTTTGGTAACTAAAGAATCCTAGT
Organism: Malaya genurostris; assembly: GCF_030247185.1. Lineage (NCBI taxonomy): Eukaryota > Metazoa > Arthropoda > Insecta > Diptera > Culicidae > Malaya > Malaya genurostris. Next base: position 190,308,444 of record NC_080571.1, on the reverse strand, counting down.
TTCGCTTCTGTTGAAGCGAGCAAAACAGAAAAGGCTTTGATCACAACAAAAAATGTGCAAAGCCTACTACGATAAAAGTTCATTTCAACAACTTTTTTCTCTTAAGAGATAGAAAAACGATGTCTTAACAAAGTTGTAGAACTTCTAACGGAAAAAAATTTTGCCGTATAAGCTATAGGTCTAACGCAAAAAGTTTCGTTTGGCGATGCACAAACATATATTGATAGGAATGACAATTTAACCGCTACCACGGAATGTATATATCAACAACTTCACCATCTCTCGCACCGAGTTAGCGAAAATAACACCTAGTACCTTTATCGTCTCGGCAGTTTGCAGTCCCGGCAACGACATCGCATTTCAATTAATGAAACCGACATCCATACCAACTGTTTTTTGTCAATTTAATTTTGCTGCGAATACCGTTTCGAAGCAGTTGAAAAGTTGAAAACATCGTTCGAACGATCTTTTAGCGAAAGAGTTATCTGGAAGATGGTTTCACTACCGTTTGAGCACTTTTGCGCGTCACTCAGAACCCGATGATTTCGGAGAACGAGCTCTAATCGTACTTTCATCACACGACTCAATATTTTGTATCCCGCATTTAGTAGGCTGATCGAGCGATAGTCTCTCACTGTCTCATCGTTACCTCTCTTTTTCACTAGAACGATTATCCTTTCGGTAAATGTCGGTAGTAGATCTACCGTCAATCAAGGATGGCATTTATCGTATCAAATAACGCTCTCTAGCAACTCTTCGCACGATTTAATCAGTTGTATAAGTTGTGTCTATGATTATGTATGTGAATGCTCCACACAAGGGTTTTGAAGTATCACAACCTAGTATGAGAATCATCAAGTTGAATCATCGATTCGATTTTCTGCAATAATTTGCAACTTGCGATTCTCTCTTGGTAAATTCCACATAGCACCGATCATTACCAGACTGTAATTTTTTTAAGGCCGTGAAATACTCAGAGTATGAGGTAGAGCGAAGAAATGTAGAAAAATTCTCTCACGGTTCATGCATTGAGAGACACGAGTTCTTGTAGCATATTCTACCGAATTTGAAATGTATACAATATAGAAAAATGCCGTCAATGCTTCGTTTATAATGAAGAAAAGCTCTTGGTATATCACAACGCTCTCTAATAAAATTTGAACGGTAGCCCATCAAACCCTGAGGCCTTTATTTTCTGGGATGTGTGGACGGCGTTTTTGATTTCCTCAATCGTGATCTCGGTAGTTAGAGTAGCATGAATGGAGATGAATACTCCTGGAGGAATCGTTCTCTCGCATGCAAACTCTTCTCCCTCGCCCAGCGGCTTCCGCTGTATGTAGATCCTAAAAGTATTGAAGCACGTGCTGTTCGATTTCTTGTTGCTCGCAAATGCTCGTTCGATTTCTCGGTGGTCATGCTATTTCCATCCGAAAACTCATTCACAAAAATATACCTCGTGATTTGATCACAACAAAAAATGTTCAAAGCCTACTACGATAAAAGTTCATTTCAACAACTTTTTTCTCTTAAGAGATAGAAAAACGATGTCTTTTACAAAGTTGTAGAGCTTCTAACGGAAAAAAATTTTGCAGTAGAAGCTGTAGGTTTAACGCAAAAAGTTTCGTTTGAAACCCCTTAAATCAATTTTTTGTACATAACTTTTTTCGCAATTGTTTTCAATGTCTAATATGCTTGACACAATTACTAAGAACTCAAAATAAAACATTTCTGTTGAAGACTGGCTTTTTTCTTAAATAGTTTTCATTTTTGTTCGGCACGTCGGCAAAGATATGGCACTTCGGTGCCAATTAAAAAGTGTTTTACAAATAGCATTAACTTTACGTCTGTTCAGCGGTTCATGTTTAACTGTTTAAATTTGCACTAAGCAGTTCAATTTGAACTGCTCTGCACTGACGAGTCTAAGACGAAACGTAAAGAAAAGGCTGAAAGTTATTTAACATTTTAACTTTTATATATAATAACTTTAACTACTTATAGGAAGCAGGGTCGCAGATCAAAAGGCACATACATATACTTCTTGGAAAACTTAAATCAAATAATATAAAGCTACGCAGTGCGTAACGTGGCCCTTTTAAATTGTGTAAATAAGAAAACATAATATAGAGTCCTTTTTTGACCATTTTCTTAGGAAAAACGTTTACGACTATTTTATGGTTTATTATTAGGAGTTTTGTAGGAAATGTTCAAAAATTAGAATCAGACATTAGTGTGGTTAAAAAGCCAAATTTCACGCTCTTAATCGATATCTCATTAGAGATACAGTATCTTCAGCAAAGTTGCTCAGATGATAGGTGCCATCTTTTGGAAAATTTTATTTACGTGATTAATCCCCCTAAAAGTGAGATAAACATATTATTTTAGCTCGGGGCCAACATAGGGGCTAAGTAATTTCGACAAAGTTGTGGAGAGAGTCATTTCGAACAAATTTTCAGAAGTTACTATTCAGTAACTTGAGTGTAATTCATGATATAAGCTATTTTCTGAAAAGGGTGTCCTATAACCAGTTCTTGTAAGAAAACATATGGGGCATTCAACGCAAAATCAGCCATCCACTTTATTTTCAATCTAACTATTTTTTTTCGGTAAAGGACTCAAAAATATTCGACACGTATTTTTTTTATTTCGATATGGTACTTGGAATTTTCGAGATATGATTTTTTGAAGTTTCGTGTTTACAAAAAAAACCTTTTTCCAACAGCCTATACTGTAAAATCTAATAAAGATACGAAAATTCGTCCAAGACATGAAATGTGCGTCGTTTCCTTAGCTTTCAAATAAGCGATTCCACAAAACAAAAAGTGAATTTAATGAAAAAAGTTAAAAATTATTAACAATTAAAAAAAATTCAAACTTGAACCTAATTAATTTTTTTCTTTTTTTAGTTGAAAAAAGAAAGTTTCGGAGTGGAGCGGGGAAGTTTCGTACCGCAGCGCAACTCGCTCGAATACTTAACGGGCTTAACTTTCCGACACATGTCACGCCACTGATCTAATCCTACCTTGAACAGTTTATTGTTAGCAACGTTACAGTTAAGCTCGCGGTGTAAAAATTAATCCAAAAATTAAAAATCGTTGCTGTAATCCGTTTAACTTTAAGATTCATGTTAGCAAAAATCAAAAACATTAGTTCATATATGCTTCTCATATACCAGTACCTTAAACACATTAAAATGCAAGTGTAATCTGTTACATCTCACTCAGAAAGTATAATCTCCACCTACAGGTTCGACACTAACATCCGCCCGATTCTCTCGATCCCAGTCCCTATCCACCATCTTCATTGGAGCTAACAAGATCTTTTTTTTTGTCACTAACTTTTTCGTTCCCCCTTCCCTGTTTCTTCTCCATCTCGATGGCAACTAATTAGATCTCTGTCGTTTCCAAACATTTTGTTCCCACACCCCCTTTTTACCCCGTTTCCCACAATATTTACTTTTTTCATTCTCTTCCGTAACATCACCATCACCGCCTACGGAAGACCGCTCCAGTCGATGACCAGCATGCGGGCCACCCGCCGGGCCTTCGTAGTCTGGGGGTGTTTCCCGCGGACCCACAAGAACCGAAGAATGCGGCCAACATAGAAAATTACCAACGCCATCTGGAATCTTATCATCCTAGATTCAATTCACCGACCACTACCTGAAAGCTGGATTCTCGAGAATCCGCGACCCCGATACTACATTACATAATGATACTATTATAGTTTTAAGTTAGACGATAATTAAGATTAGTAAATACCCTTGGCATCTTAGAGCTTAAGCAGTGTGCCTTGATATTATATTATATTATTGAATTAAAAAAAACATTCGTTGCGTCGGGTTTTTCTTCCCTTCTTGCTTTTTTGCAAGCAAATGATGTTTTGTGTGCACCGTGTAGGCAGAAAGCGAGTAGAATTGGGGCAAATGATTTACGTGAGTATTAAAATAGTGATGACATACAGTTTTGAACAAGTTGCGAAATGATGTAATTTTCACTATTCAGCTGTTAGGGAAAATTCTGCTGATGCTCAGTGATCACAGATTCCTCTGAGACTGATGACAATGATGACAATTTGTCTGTATTCAGCGACTATACAGAAGTAATTCTTACGTTTACCTACATTGTATCATTACATTTCTCATATTTTAAAATATCGATTGCCTTTTTAAAATGAACCATATTTGCCTTCAGATTATCAACTGTTTTGCCAAAAAACTGGAGTATTCGTAAGACAGCATATACGATGAACACATCAAACAATTTGGTACGAAAGTAGGGAAAAAAAGGATTATTGCAATTCCGGGAACAAAAAATAAAAACTATTTTTTTATCAAGCTTTTGATGTCTTTATATTTAAAATCATGAATATTCATATTTAACAGAAAAACAATTTTCCCCTGAAATCAAAATTAAAGTCAAACAATTTTACACGGTGCACACAAAACATCATTTGCTTGCAAAAAATCGGGTTTCTCAAGAAGAGAAGAAGAAACTGGACGCAACGAATGTTTTTGATTTTTGAACTCATTTTTACATCGCGATCTTGAAACGTTGCTAGCTATAAACTGTCAAAGTTAGGATTCGATCAGTGTCACGACCTGTGTCGCCAAGTTAAGCCCGTATTCGAGCGAGTTGCGAGTCGTGATTGAAAAATTCACATCTCCGGAGGTATTAATCTTTCCACTTTGAAACTTTGCCAAGATTAAGTTAAACCCCTAAGGCATCTTTTTTCAACTGAAAAAAGAACAAAAATTAGACCCAAGTTTGATTTTTTTTTATTTGTTTATTAATTTTTAACTTTTTCCATTAAATTTACTTGAAAGGTTGTATTATAGAATCGCTTATTCGAAAGCTAAGGAAAAGACGCATATTTCATGTCTTGGACTAATTTTCGTATCTTTATTAGATTTTACAGTATAAAACGATTTTTGTACGAATAAAAGACAGGATTCTGCTGTTTAAATAATGAAAACAAACAAAGTGGTTTGCCTTGCATTTAGCATGCTGAAGTTCGTACAATCGCATCGGGTAAATTCTGGTGGATTGAAATCCATTTGTTGTGAGATTTTATGCATTGACTCGAACGATAAGCTGAATACTGGTACAATCACTCCTCCGCTATAACAGAAGAATTGGACATTATTTTCATACACAACTTTCTGATATAGATTCTCAGTACCGAACTCCACCATTCGTTAATCGTAGGTGGGGTACTAAACTTTTTATCCCATATGTCGGAACTTCACTTTTTATCCCATATGTCGGAACCATTAATTTGAGAGAGATCTACAATCGTTGTTCGATGCACTGACTCAAAAAATGATATGGCGATCAGCGCATTCGCTTAATTTTTGCGTAAAAAAAGCTTTTAACATATACACAATTTTTTTTTATGAATTCATCGCAGCCAAGTAATCAGTAAAATAATGGGAAGATACATTAACAGCATAAGACGTTTTGACAATTCTACTGGCCGAAAACATCAATTAAAAAAAAATTCGGGCGAAACGAAGTTCTAGTAGTATATATATATATATATATATATATATATATATATATATATATATATATATATATATATATATATATATATATATATATATATATATATATATATATATATATATATATATATATATATATATATATATATATATATATATATATATATATATATATATATATATATATATATATATATATATATATATATATATATATATATATATATATATATATATATATATATATATATATATATATATATATATATATATATATATATATATATATATATATATATATATATATATATATATATATATATATATATATATATATATATATATATATATATATATATATATATATATATATATATATATATATATATATATATATATATATATATATATATTTATACCGCATAACATAAGAACGGATGGACGGATTTACATGATTCTTATTTTTTGTTTGATCAGTTTTTACCCCCATCGGGTTCGTACATAAAAAAATAAGAAAACTTGTAGGAAAAGTGGGAAAACCCCATAAAACTGTTTTGTATGGACAATGAAATTTTCCACTGAAAAAAATGCCAATGATTGCTAGATCATCGATAAGTGTTTGGCGCATAACGAGTTGCATAAGTGTTGGCCCATCGAAGAAAAGAATACTAAATCGTTGAAAAAATTGTATGACGCGCAACGAGTTGTGTTGTGTGGATATTTCACACGCACACTTGATTCATGTGGTTCTTCATTTCGAGCCACGTGCTTAATTGGGTATCGAAATTATTGCTTGCCAAATGACTCATATGGCTGTTCTAGAAAACCGCTGTAGGCAGGAGAAAATGGTATGCTGCCATTTACCAGTTCATTGGTTATCTGATTAACAAATCAGAAAATTTTTGAATGATTCAATGAAAAGATTGTGCTGCAGAAGCGCTAAGGTCACACTAAGAAATTTTTCTTGCGTTTTTACTCTCTAATGATTTAAATTATACTAAGCGCACACAATAAATGGCAATTAGATATAAATGCTCAAGAGTTCAAGTCCATAATTATCATAATGAACTTAGAATGCCATTTTATATGTCATATTCTTTGAAGAATGTTCAAATTGGTATAATATCAAAATAAAATTTTAGCGTAGTCTCTCTAAACAACCAAAAATTCCACAGTACCTGAAAAGTATCCACTTTATTAGAGCTCTAAAGTACGCGTAGCACTTTATGGTAACTTGAACATACAGAACAAGTTCTAAGAAAACTTCCTCGCTGCATAAAATCTGTACAAGGAACTGCTTCAAAGTTTTTTCTGTTGCGTCGGGTGAACATTCAAGTTTGAGTAATTCCTTAAAAACGGACTATTCAAAATGCTTTGTATGCTGCTTAAGGGGGTAGGGTCTCAATGATGAAAAAATCAGTATTTTTTAGATCAGTCGGTGTTCGCACCGCACGCATATAGCTCTTGGCTCCTGGAATTTTTTTCTGGCTACCTAGAGTTTCATTGATTCAGGGCTTCAGTCTTTTTCAAGGCTACCTGAATCACTAACAGTCTTTTTAAAGACTAACAATTAGTCAGCCAAGGCTATACAAAGAGTGATATTAGAGTGACTAAGTGATACAAAAAGTGATATTAGAGTGACTAAGAAATTAATCAGCCTTTTTAAAGGCTAGCTATTCAAAGAACTATTATTCAAAATTCAAAATTCCATTCATTTCAAAAATGCCTGCGTCCAATCGGAAAGGAAACAAGCCTAAGGCTAAAAATAATTCAATACGGAATAAATCACAATCCGTTATTCAACATTTTTCTAATAACATTCACGATCTTATAGAATCTGAATGTAAAAATAAAAGACAACGGACGGAATTCCCTTCCGTTGATTCTATGCCGTCTAACAATATTTACGAGATTCTTCCTGAATCCGATTGTAGCGACATAGAAGAAAATTCTTCAAAAATTTCCAAAATGGACGCTTGTCGTTCTGGGAAGAAACAACAATCTATGCCACCAGTGACGGTGATGATTTCAAACTTCAAAGCATTCCGTATTGAGCTTTCTACTTTTCTCCCGGAAGTAAAAGTCTCATTTCAAATCGGACGAAGAGGAGAATGTCGAGTCTTGGTTGATGGATTGTAAGATTACGAACGACTTATTCGATATTTGTCCGAGAAACTTCATAAATTTTATTCATATGATATAAAATCAGACAGACCCTTCAAGGCTGTCTTGAAAGGCTTATCAAATGATCAAAGTATTGATGAAATTAAAAATGAAATAAAAGAATTGCTTGGTTTTGCCCCTTCCCAAGTAATACTTATGAAAAAAAGAGCGAATGGTACTTCTAAACCACGCTCTGGAATTTCCCATGAATTTTACCTAATACACTTCAATCGAAGTGATGTAAACAATTTGAAAACTTTAGAAAAAGTACGTTTCATTTCCCACATTAAAATTCATTGGGAACATTATAAACGGCATAATCGTATTGCAAACTTAACGCAATGTCGTCGTTGCCAAGGCTTCGGTCATGGAACCAAAAATTGTCATATGGATATACGGTGTTTGAATTGTGGTAAATCGCATTCGAAAGACGTTTGTCCAATGAATGAAACCACTGATAAATTTTCATGTTCAAATTGCAATGGAAATCATAAATCCAATTATTTGAAATGTCCTGTCAGGGAAAAAATTTTAAACGCTCGTTCGCTTAGACAACAAGTCAAATCAACGACCTTAAATTTACAGAACATACCTGAAAATCAAAAAACCGTTACAAATGCCACGCCTAAATCTTCTAAGGCACCTTTTCTTCGAATTTAAAACAAAAAACAGGTACGCCTGCCAATTCGTCTTCTAACGAAAACAATTTATTGACAAGTATATCGACCTCGTCATCATCTTCTTCTAATGTCAGTTACGCTGGTATATTAGGTAGAAATCTACCACCTATTTCTTCTAATGTAAATAATCAAAACACAGGTCCGCCTTGCAGTTCATCTTCTAACGAAAACAATTTATTACTAGGTAGACCGGCCAAATCATCTTCTTCTAATGGCAGTCTACCTACAAATATTCCTTCAATGCCATTCGCTTCTTTAAATGAAGTCGATTTAGGCGATATAACTGAAAATAAAATGATCTACCTACAAGATCAACTTTTTCAAATGATCATCCAAATGAATTCGACTTCATCACTTTTTGAAGCATTTCAAATCGGATGGAAATTTGGAAATAATATTATAATGAATTTAAAATTTAACAGTGATGTTAAATAATTATTTAAATATTTTAAATTGGAATGCTCGATCTTTGAAATCGAGTGAAGATGAATTTTATAATTTTCTCGAAGTTCACAAAATCCATATTGCCATTGTGACAGAAACTTTTCTTAAACCAAATGTCAAATTGAAAAGTAATCCACATTATGTGGTTCATTGATTTGACAGGTTTACTGAAATGGGTGGTGGAGTTGCCATTTTTGTCCAACGGCAAATTAAACAAATTCTACCTTCTTTCAATACTAAAGTTATTGAAAGCTTGGGAATCGAAGTTGAAACCATTCATGGAATTTATTTCATCGCTGGAGCATATTTGCCATTCTAATGCACCGGCAAACAATTAAATTTCTTTAAAGGCAATTTGCAAAAACTCACAAGAATTTTTTCGTAATAGGGGACTGCTAAGCATGTCCAGTGGAATTCCTTATATTTCCTTATATTACATTTTGGTGGGGAAAGGGTTCCAATCAGCTTTTTACAGCCCTGTCCAAAATGTATTGCCCTCCCCGTTAATTTGTATCAGGCCGAATTAGCGCATGCGCGCCATATAAACGCCTCTTTCAATATGAGGAAATTATATTATTACCCAACAGTTTCTATTATTTATTCATGTTGGTTTTCTTACCTTTGGTCATAGTTAATATTCTGTTTTACCTTAATTCCAGTGTTCTATTCAATTGTGTTTCGTAAATGTCTTTTGTTGTCCTTCTATTTTATTTCCATTCCGTACTTTTGCTGATGTTATTTTATTCCCTGAAATGTAAAAGTTAGTTGTATGCAATGGTCTTTTTAGTCTTACCGATGTTCCATTTTGTATCTAAGATTTCCTTTTTCTTCCATCATCATACATATTACCAAAAGTTAGGTTATAACATAGAGCATTTATCTTGCAACACTATCCTTGGACATTCTATGGTTCCTCACACCTTCTTGGCCTTGAATCTTCGATGACAATCCTTTACTTGAATAGTCTCATTTAATTTAGTTTTTTTTATCATGAAAATAAAATAAAATAAAATCAGATGTGAGTGATTTCGTTAAATTATATAATGTAAGGGTGCGCATTTAACACTAGAATGCCCAAGAAAGTCACAATATGTAAACAATGGAAGGATTGCTTAGAATTCTGTGACCTTTATTTAACTCTTAATTTAACGTTATAAGCACTAAGGCACTCTGCACTAGCTTTTAGTTAGTCTGTCAGTGACTTTCTTTCTTTCAATCATTACTACATGTATTTCGTGAAGAAATACTAGGTGTGACTGTATGAAATGGTCCACGTGAACCGTTCTCTTCCAGAAACACACATCTCACACTCTTAGTTAGAAGGTGACATCTGTGTCCAAGTTGGAGAAATCTAAGTACATTCAAACCTTTCCCGATTTGAGAGTGTATTCACATCTGATTAATCAGTTTCGCCGTCATTGCCATTTGTAAACATTACCGATGCCGAACCGGATCGGAAAGGTTTGAAAGTTCCTAAACGATTCATAAGATATCAATTTACTCCTATTCCTGATAACACTAGTCCTCCTTTTTGAATTAAATTAACCAAGTTCAGGACGAATATGATATATTAACATTAATCCCAACTGGATCCAGATAATTCAAATTGGTGACCAATTCCAGGCATAAGAATGCTCGAAACCACCCAATGACCTATTGTCAATTTCAAGCACTATTAGTCCTGTCCACTCCGTGATCGATCCATACAACATAATAATTTTCATCTTTCACATTTATAAGCGAACGATCGATCTCGGTATGGTCCGACTTTGTCAATACGCGAAGTGTAAATTGACTCCCACCCCCATCCGCCAAGCGGGGGTACGCACCCTGTAGCTCATCATCCAAAGCCCAGGGCTAAGCATGTCCAGTGGAATTGTAGGCAAAATAACAGTAATGGTAAAATACTTCATAATCAACTCTCAGCTGGTTACTTCACAGTTCTTCATCCCAGTAATCCTACTTGTTTCTCTTCCGTGAAAAACCCGTCTACAATTGATCTGGTTCTAACGGATCAAAGTCACATTTGTAGTGAACCGATTACACATGCTGACTTTGACTCAGATCATCTTCCTGTAACATTCAGACTTTCCAACGAAGCTATAATTAATCCTATTAGTTCTATATTCAACTATCATAGAGCTAATTGGATGGATTACAGATCTCACATTGAAAATCATGTGGATCATGAAACTATTTTAGAAAAATCTGCGGACATCGACACAGCAATTGATAATTTGAATCATTACATTATCGAAGCTAGAAATCTTTCAGTTCCCAAAGCTCCAACTAAATTAAATTCTCCTATTATCGATGACAATCTCCAACTGCTCATTCGGTTGAAGAATGTTCGTCGACGACAATATCAACGTTCTCGTGATCCTGCTATGAAAAACATAGTTAAGGATTTACAAAAAGAAATTAAACATAGATTTACTCTTTTGCGAAATAAAAATTTCGCTAATGAAGTTGAAAAAATTAAACCACTCAAAAACATGAAGGCTCCTGGTAATGATGGAATTTTTAATATTCTTATTAAAAATCTTCCCGATGTTGCCTTGAGACTCCTGGTTAAAATTTTCAACAAGTGTTTTTCATTAGCTTACTTCCCAAAAAGATGGAAAAACGCCAAAGTAATTCCTATCCTGAAACCTGATAAAAATCCAGCAGAAACATCAAGTTATCGACCAATTAGCTTACTTTCTTCTATCAGTAAACTTTTTGAAAAAATTATCTTGTTGAGAATGATGTCTCATATAAATGAGAATTTAATTTTTTTACCAGAACAGTTTGGATTTCGTCATGAACATTCAACTACTCATCAACTTGTCAGAGTAACGAACATGATAAAAGCAAATAAATCTTCTGGGTTATCCACTGGAGTTGCTCTTCTAGACATAGAAAAAGCATTCGACAGTGTTTGGTACAAAGGTTTAATAGCAAAAATGTCTGATTTCCAGTTTCCTATTTATTTGATCAAAATGATTCAAAATTATTTAACTGATCGTACTCTTCAGGTTAGCTATCAGAATTGTAAATCTGAATTGCTACCCGTACGAGCCGGTGTTCCGCAGGGTTCGATCGTAGCTCCAATCTTGTATAATATTTTCACTTCTGATCTTCCAAATCTACCCGTTGGTTGTCAGAGATCGTTATTCTGTGACGACATAAGTCTGTTAGCCACAAGTAGAAATCTAAGAGTGATCTGCAGTCGCCTACAAAGAAGTTTAAATATTTTCAGTGATTATCTGTCAAAATGGAAAATTAAACCAAATGCAGCAAAAACGCAATTAATTATCCTTCCTCATAAGTCTTTTCTTAAACCAAACAATAATCACATTCTCACTTTCAAGGATCACATTGAAGGAATCCAGGCAAAGTGTATCAGAACAAATTGGCTCAAATGGCACGTTCCAGTAATGTGGCAAAGTGTAATAAATATATTAAATGTTTATATCCTCTTATAAACAGAAATTCTAAGCTCTGTCTAAAAAACAAGTTGTTAATTTATAAACAAATTTTCAGACCAGCCATGCTTTATGCAGTACCAATTTGGTCTAGTTGTTGTTCCACCAGGAAGAAAATGCTTCAAAGGATTCAGAATAAAATTCTGAAAATGATTTTGAAGCGTCCTCCCTGGTTTAGTACAAATGAGTTACACAGACTCACAAATATAGAACCATTAGATGTAATGTCACATAATATTATAAGCAAATTCCGACAAAAATCGATGCAATCTTCAATTGAATCGATTCGCTCTCTGTATTAGTTAGTAAGTTAGTATATAAGTTCCTTTTCCCCATTACACAATACAAGTAGGTTTAGAATTTTCCCTACACAAAAATTTCAGAATTGCGGAAGCAAATAATGTCCTCATGGTAATAACCAAATCATATATATAATAGGGCTGAAAAGTCACCACTTGTGGCTGAACACTCAATTTAAATCTTAATAGTTTAATTTTAACTCATATTCCAATAGTTATTTAAAAAAAAGTATTTTTGAGATTTTTTTTCAGAATTATCGCGCAACAAATTAAATTCAAATGTTTTGCATGACAAAAAAAATAATTCGAACAATATTTTCTATTTTTTTTCGTTTGGTTTGGGCTTGTTCTGCGGCCTCCAGAATCGAACAAACGAGGAAGTCATATTCTTTAAGCGGGGGGAGCTCTTCCATTGAATTCAAAATACTAGAGATACTACTTTGGTATTTAATCCAGTCAATATTTTTTGTCAAATCATATGGAATATTAACTGAAGTAGCAATGCAATTGCTACTGCTAATTGAAATGATGGTTGATAAATGATCGCTACCGTGTAAATCAGAAAATATGTTTCAGGTGTAATCTAGTCGAATTGAAGTCGAGCAGAGATAAATTTAATGCACTCGGACGTGCAGGAGGTCTTGTGATCTGTGTCATACTACCCATATTTACAACTGTCATGTTGAAATTATCGCAAATATGTATATTAAAGAGGATCTATTATCATTGTAGAGGGAACCCCAAGTAATCACGTGCGAGTTAAAATCTCTCAGAATGAATCGTGGAGCAAAGAGGGCTTCAACCATTTTATTTAGCTGCCGTCCAACTTGGGCTCTTGGAGGAATATATACCGTAGCTATACTAATGTCTTTTCCTTTAATGTTTATTTGACAAGCAACAACTTCTAATACTAGAAGTCGAAAGAATGTTTAATCTATAAAAAATAGCATTTTTTAATTCCTAAAAGCACTCACCATACGGAGAGTCTATATCGAGACGTATAATGTTAAAGTCATGCTTGATTTAAGCCATATTTCGCACAAAGTAAATACATCACACTTTTGACTATGTAATGAAACTTTAAATGAATCAAGTTTGGGACTAATGCGTCGACAACTCCACAGTAGAACAGTGTTTGAATCATTTGCAGCGAATGAGAATTATCCATCAAATGATACCAACCCTGAGAGAATTGACCATTGAGCTGATAACTACTTCAAAAGGGGAGCGAGTCATTTCGCCGAAAGTCGTTTCGCCGAATAGGTCATTTCGCCGAAAGAGTCATTTCGCCGAAAGTGTCATGTCCCCTGTATGTTATGTCCCCTGTATGTTATGTCTCCTGTACAACTGATATGGCGCAGTCTCATAACCGAAGCCAAGCCAGCTGAGGCCTCTTGCATACAAACCTGTAACCGCCTCGTTTGCCCGGTCTACTTAAAACTAGGTTTCTTTGCTTTAGTTAGGTTCGAACGAGTGGTAGCGAGGTCGGACAGCACATGAACCAAAACGATGTAGCGTAGCCGCATTAGATATTTTTTCATTTTCACTTGATAAACGGAAAATACCACATACACTTGCCTGGTATATACCTATGCAATTGCTTTAATGCTTAGTAGCTAATAGTCAACAAGTTTTCTTAGGAACTCCGTTCTGAGGTTCATGAATCAATCTTTATTCAAGAGTACAAGAATCAATCTTTATTCAAGAAGTACAATTGTAAGTCAACAAAACGGGTGTTAACGCTATCATCTTCCATTTGTCTTTATTTCAAATCAATTCTAATTACGATTTTAAGACGATTTCAGGATTCGGCGAAATGCCCTGATCCTTCTAAAGATTTCTGACTATTGGTAAGAATGCCATACAATTTCCGAAAACTTCAGTAATGCGGTGGCTGTGAAAAGGAGCCTACTGGATTATTGTCTTTTTTGTGTTAGTTTCTGAATTGGTTTGTAATTGTACAAACCAAGGAGAACAGTCTTTGTTTTTAAATTTAACTTTTTTGGTTGTACACGGGGATCTTTTCTGAAGGTGAAATTGTAGGTGCCTTTTTTGGTTATTTAGGGAAGGACTTCTTTTTCTTAACTGACCCTTGATTAGTAACAAACCATTTTCATCAGAGTCAGATTTGAAAAAGAATTGTCTGTTTCGAGAGGGGGGACGTCAAAGACAGTTTTAACCATTTCTGCATATGTGCGCTTAGACCGTTGTTGGCGGTTCAATACATAGGGCGCTGGTCTCACAAGCCAGTTGTATTGTTGTATTTATTCTTTACATTGTTTATTTGTTTACATTGTTTATCAGTAAACAAGCACATACCTATCACAAAAAAATTTTCATTTGGTCTGAATAGATTATGATTTCCTATTTCGTGGATAGCAAATGAAGAATTTCTACATATTGCGTAGGGGAACGTCTTATAAAGCGCCCCTGCTAGCCAAAATGCCCCCTTTCCTTTCTTAAGCATTGAAGACTTTTCTGAACCAAAGTTTCATCACTAACACTATCTTTTCGTAGGATCTTCCTGCTATGCAAGTTTGGTGGTTGTCGTTTGCAGGAAAGTATGAAAAAACTAAAAATTTCATTTGGCAGCTTTTCGATGTAAAGTTTTGCTTCGACTAAATAGATGTTTTATCCGCCATTTCTTTGACATACTGATTATCTCTAAACAGTAACTTTATGGAGTTATCAAGAAGCATGATGCATCATTGTTGTGGGATAAAATGTCTTTTGTTGTGTGTCATGCCACTGATTTGTTTTGAGACATATTTTACGGCTGCTGGGGCATTATGTCTGAGGCGAGTGAAAAAAACGAAGAATGTCGTTGTTTTGGAAAATGTGTTTATATCAATAAATTCTCATCTTTTCTATTGAAGTCATTAAAAATTATGTTCCTCATCCGTATTGCAATGAAATACTTACATTCTCGAGGAAAATATATCAATACACTTGGAAATATCTCAATGTTTTCTTAGGGGGGGGCATATTATAACACTTTACCCTACACTGCGTACATTTTTTAGAAATCTATCCAGTTCCAAAGGATATATTCAAGTCATGGGAAAACGAGTCCGGATTAACAAAGGCTTTCGATTTCTGAATGTTATTTTCCTGCACAAACGCAATATTTTCATGCATTGTCATGCATGAACAAGGTTTTATTACATTGTCATGCATGAACAAGATTTTACTACCATGAAATAAAATAATGAATGTAGACTTATTCTAAAGAATTTCTGAAAGAACGGAATATTTTGAAGCCAATGAATTCATTTCTCCATATCCACAGGCGATCAACTCTATCAATTGTAATTCTGAATTTTGAAAAAGTGTTTTGCACGCTTCAGATAGTGCGCTTTGCACAAAATTTTGAAGCAAAATGTACTCATTTAAAACAACGGTGTCTTCGTTTTCCATTTTTATGGTTTGAATGTTTTTATAAGGAATGGCATTTTCACATTCATTTGCTCCTGCAAGAATGCTTTCCATACCTCGACTCGAATTACAAGCTGCGGTGCGACTTCCAATAAAAGAAACAGTTTTCTGGTCTGACTCAAAAACAGTTTTACTATGGATCAGATCAGAACATCGTAAATATAAACAATTTGTTGCATCAGAATTGTAGAAATCATAGGAAAATCTTTCATTAACCAATGGAAATGGGTTAATAGTAAAGATAACCCAGCAGATGAAGTCACAAAAACTATAATCCGTGATCTATCTGGTTTAAAAGACCAAGCTTTTTATACGAACGAGAAGAAAACTAGCCAAAAGAAAAAGAGTTTAAGGAAACTTCGTTAGAACTTAAACCATTACATGTTATACGGGATACGAGTGTTAATCCCTTTAGATCAATTCACACCAACTGGTGCTCAAATTGGAAGGCACTAAAGCGATTGGTTGATCGATATACAAAACAATGCATTAGTATAAAGAGTATAAAGTTAGTATAAAGTTTTAATCCACCTAGTAGTGTAATAATGCCTTCCTCATATTACTTAAAACATCATAAATATTACTGAGGAATTCGCTAAAACAACTTTTCATTGAATAGAAATAGGAAAGTTTTTTCGAACCTAATCTAACAAACTCTACAAATCCTGTTTACACCGTAGCTCCGGAACTGGCAGTAGTATCCACATGAAATTTAGGAAATCCGTATGAAACTGTAAGACTTTTTCTTTAAATCTATACTGACCATACTCGCATATCAGTTCCAAATCGATTTTCATAAATTTTGAGTTAGCTTGAGGAATCAAATCTATCCTCAATATACTCTCAGAAATTGCAATAAAAGTTCAGGGTTTGTTCTGTAAAATACGAAGAAAATATCATATGCAAATTACCCGCATATCAGTCCCATTCAGTGCAAAATCCAATAATTTCATTTGTTGCAATATTGGAATAGCAAAGGTGTATTACCGATATTTAATGTAATAATGCCATGATTTAGCATTAGGTATCACAATAAATCAAAAACATCGGGAATAAAATTTTGATCGTCTTTTTCTTGATATGCCGATTTCCCATATGGGACTGATATGCAAGTATGGGCAGTATAAGTTTGTAAAAATCGATTTGGCCATCTTGAAGGAAATCGAGTGAGATCCTTTTCGCAGTATTCAATCACCATTTCCAATTCTTCCGAAATCGGAACTGGAACGGTTTTACTGCACTGCCGGCTATGAAAATTGTATATTTTTCGAAATAAATTTGAATTCAAGGACATTCGTTTTTTCTTTCGGTCGCACTTATTATAGAATAGCTAAAAATTTTTATCAACTGCAGCACCGTCTTTTACGAATATCACACACCAGTAGCAGACATCCATAACCGTTTCTTTATAGCGTGTACGAAAAAGAACAAAGCACGCATCATTCGTTTTGTGTTTTCTTCTTTCTTCGGTGTGTACATATTTTCAATCTATATGGCGATTTGAAAACTTTGAAACTCATCGCCCTGTAACTACGGAACCGGAACTGGATCCGTCCGGATGAAATTTCACAGTAACTTTAAGGATAATATGAGCTTCAATTTAAATCTAGATTTGTGAAAATCGGCTCAAGCATCGCAGAGAAATCGAAGTGAGTTCTTTTTTAGGAGTTTTTCATCACCACTTTCGGTGCTTCCGGAACTGGAAAAAGGGGGGATCAGTAATGCCGAATTAAGTATTTATGCCCACAAACTAACAAGCTCTGCAAACTTGAAAAATGTATCAGACAGTTTTATGGGATTTGTACCTGTTTTTGACCATCGTTCGTGAAAAAAACTAACGAAATTGGTAATTTTCCACTTATCACGCTTTAGTTCCGGAACCGAAAGACGAATCCGGATTAACCTATCTAGAAATTTTTAGGAAACTATAAGACCTTTCATTTAAATTTTAGTTTGTGAAAATGGCCTAGGTTAAAAAGTCGGTTTTCACAGTGATTGCATAGCCTTTCTATATAAGAAAGGTAAAAAGAAACGTATTCGAAAACTCATAGTCGATAGTAATAAAGCTTCCGACCATTTCTTATCGAGTTCAGTCATTTACGAGTTCGATTGTTTTGGTTCCATAATGCCAAAACTTCTCGATAATCTAATACTTCTTCGAGTGAAGTCGAACGAAGCTCGATGATCGACTTCGAATCGAGAACCATAATACGAAACGTGGTCGATTCGATAAAATTTTAGTCGAATCGAGATACAGAATGCCACCCATATAACCGCCTACCTGTTACGATAGCGTCTGCCTGTTACGATAGCTTAACTCTCATTAGAAGAAGAAGATGATGACGTGGCCGATCTGCCTGTTAATAAATTGTTTTCGTTAGAAGATTAATTGGAAGGCTTTTGTTTTACATTCGAAGAAATAAGTGCCTTAGAAGACTTAGGCGTGGCATTTGTATCGTTGTTTTGATTTTCAGGTATGTTCTATAAATTTAAGGTCGTTGATTTGACTTGTTGTCTAAGTGAATTAGCATTAAAAATTTTTTCAGTTTCATTAATTGGATGGACGTCTTTCGAATGCGATTTACCATAATACAAACACCATGTCCATATGACAGTTTTTGGTATCATGGCCGAAGCCATGGCAACGACGACATTGCAGAATTTAAGTCTTCATACAAGAATTTTATTGTGGAAAATGAAACGTACTGTACCTGAAGTTTTCGAATCGTTTACATCACTTCATTGAAGCGTATTAGTTAAAGTTCATGGGAAATTCCAGAGCGTGGTTTAGAAGTACCATTCGCTCTTTTTTCATAAATTTAAGGGGCAACATCAAGCAATTCCTTTAGTTCATTTTTAATTTCTTTAGTACATTTGATAAACCTTTCAAGACAGCATTGAAGGATCTATCTGATTTTATATCATATGAATTAAATGTATGAAGTACGAATCTCGGACGAAAACCGGACAAGACGTTCGTAATCTTCCAATTTGAAATGAGACTTTACTTCCGGGAGAAAAGTAGGAAGCTCAGTACGGAATGCTTTGAAGTCGGAGATCATCACATAGAGGCATAGATTGTCGTTTCTTCTCAGAACGACAAGCGCCCATGTTGGGAATTTTCGAGAAATTTCCTTCTATGTCATTATAAACAGATTCAGGAAAAACATCGTACATATTGTTAGACAGCATAGGATCAGCGGAAGGGGAGTCCGTCCGTTGTCTTTTATTTTTACATTCAGATTCTCTAAGATCGTCAATAATGTTTGAAATAACTGATTGGGATTTCTACTGTATCGTATTATTTGAAGAATATAAATTAACTAGACTAAATTGGTCTTCGAATAGACTCCTAGTTTGGGTAAGTCTTGTTAAAGACTGATTTTGTGGCAGAAAGACTGATTAGTTCGAAGAATAATTATTTGGATGGATAGCCTTAAAAAAGGCTGATTAATTTCTTTGTCTTCAAAACTTGAATTTTTGAGTGGTTAGTGGAATGAAACTAATCCAAAGGAACAACCTATTCAGAACCAAGACAGTTCTGAAAAAGACTGATTATATTGAATATCACTCTTTGTATAGCCTTAAGAAAGGATGACTAATTGTTAGTCTTCAAATAGACTGTTAGTGATTCCGGTAGCCTTGAATCAACTCTAGGTAGTCAGAAAAATTTTCTAGGAGTCAAGAGCTATTTGCGTGCGGTGCGATTAATTTATTCCTTATAATTGGCAAACTACATACCTCTTTGCTGCTGTGTGAAAAAGTACTCATATGTGTATCTGAATGATCTCCGTTTTGCACATGTTCGCCTAAAAATAGAAATGTAACAATTATTATTCATCACCAAATGGAAAAGACCCAATCACCACTGTGTATACGTAGCAAAAATTATTTGATAATTGATATTGTATTGATCAAATTGTTAAACATTTTGTTAGAAAACTCAAACCAATACGTTTTCGTGAGCATTTTCGGCAAAAGGTTTTTCAATACATAGTACATGCGAGATGTTTGTTTTTAATCTGCCGTTGCCTTTCAATCCTAATTAATCGATCAACTCTTTTATTATTATAATAACGTGCGATGTAATGAAGTACTCCTATTACAACCCGACAAACACTACCCAAACTGAGCAATCTGAAAATATAAGCGAAACTATATAACATAAAAATTCTATATGTATTTTCGTATATCATTTTATAAAAGACATATTGATATTCATGGTAAAAAGACAAAGGAAAATCTTCTGTAAATTATTCGATCGCGTCAAAAAAGGTGTTTTTCACTCGTTCACAAATATGCATAGTCATCAGAGATGCAGTTTCCTTATGATTGGATTGAGTGGCACCGATTTCTTCCTGTAATTGAACTATTTGTATAACACTGTCGTTAATCTTGTTGAGCATTCCACTCATTTCAGTGATAAATTCTCCTTGATCTTTACAAATTTGCTTCAATTGTTCATTTTGAGGAACATCATGACCATTGTTACTGCTACACATTTCCAAGTTTTCATGCTCTTCATCTATGGTAAATTGAAGACTTCGACGTTTTAAATTTTGCCTTCGAAACTTCTGTGATGAACATGAAGCTTTACCTGCTGGAACTAATTTTCGAGATGAACTGCTAATTGACTTCTTAGCAGCATTTGCAGTATTTTCGTGTGTTTTGTTTTTTGTTGTAATGTTCATTGTTTGTAATTTATTCTTCTTCACTTTTTCAATATTCTCTAACACAAAATTACGATTTCGTTTTGATTTGTTCAATAAAATTCGCTGTGGCTTATGAAATTGACGCATAAATAGTTCATTCAACTGTGGATAATTAAATTTAGCAAAACTTGTTTCCATATCAATATTATTTTTATCATTATTCAAATTATCGATTTGAGCACATGTTACTTTGGACGAACACACGTCAATGTCTTCATAGTTCCTGCGATTTAAAATTTGCTCACCGATCCGGTGGTATAATTCAGGGAGGTTTCCATACGTTCTTAAATAATAATTGATTTTTTCCAAAATTTTGTGATCGATGTGATCTAGCTTCATGGCAAATATTGATTCAGCTGTTGGGAGAACGTATAAAGTAATCATGAAACAGGTTTTTTTCGTTTTTTAATAGAAGTTTTATCCTTAAGGTCTTTCGCAAGAATACTAGACAATAGATTTCAACAATACTACAATTAAAATGGTATCAATTCTATTGTCCTCTAAAAATATTTTTTGCTAGTAATAGTAGAACAATGAAATTATAATTGTGTTTGATTTTTAAATATATGGATTTTTAAAGGATTTGGAAGGCAAAATAATTAAACAATATGAAGTGAATATGTTTTCAGAATGGAACCAACCACTACAGATACAGATTTGATAATGATAAGGCGCGATTACTTACTTGAATCAAACGAAGGTTTATATTCAGTATACGGAAAATATAAAAAAAAACTATACTAAATCCACCTAGTGGTGTGATAATGCCTTTCTGTCAATAAATGTCATTAAAATATTTTTTGCTTTTTTATTCAGATATCGACGCCAGTAACCGCGTTTTTTCGCTTTTATCAAGCTTTTCATTTTAACGTCGAACGACGCGTAGTTTCTACAATTATCAGGTGTTCCGTTTTTCCCACCATGGGTTGAGAGGACACATTAATTTTTGCGCCAGATACACGTTTCGTCTGAGCTTGAGCGCAGTGTCCAGAATCAAGCCAGCCAAAAACGTACACTCTTCCTCCGGAGGAAGTTCTTGTGTTGTTTCTAGTTTCAAACATCGAATTTGCCTAACATTTAAAATCAATATTTCATGTGTCATACAAAACATTGACTGTCGCCGATGGTTTTAATCCGCTGGCGGTTGAAATCACCATCGGCAGATAATCGCTACAGTGGGGATCAGGAATCACCTTCCACGTGCAATCCAACCGTAGCGATGTCGAGCAAAGGAATAAATCAAGCGCACTTGGTCTTGCTGATGGAACAGGAATCCGTATCATTTCTCTTCAAGATTGTCATATTGAAGTTTTCGCAAATATCATGGATCATAGCTGATCTGTTATCGTCGTGAAGACAGCCCCATCCCGTACCGTGTGACCAACGTCGGTGCAGGAAGGAGCTCAATGATATCACTGAGCCGCTGATACCCAACCGAGGCTATTGGGGGAATGTAGATGTTAGTAATGCAAAGGTTCTTTCCTTTCATTGTTACATGTCATGCGACAACTTCAATGCTTGGTATGGAGGGAAGGTTAATACGATAGAAGGAATAGCACTTTTTGATCCGTATGAATCATCTCGATCCAAACGAATAATATTGAAGTCGTGGAAGTTTAGGTTCTTTTCTTTAATTGTTACAATGACAGTTCGTCGAGATCCCAAAATACCTGTGTGTGTATGTATGTCTGTGTGTATGTGACAAATAGTTATTTTCTCAGAGATGGCTGAATTGATTTTTACAAATTCTTATGGTCCCATAAACTACTGCTGAATTTTATCCCAATTCGACTTCCAATTCAGGAATTACAAGCTAATATGTGCAAATCTATGAGACAATGGGCACTCAATTTTCTCGAAAATTTCTTAACCGATTCCCGTAAACTAAGGAAAAAATAAAAGGTCTTGAAATCATTGGACAAAAGTATTTCGCTTGCGAATTACCACAAATTGAACACCGTATGATCAATATGCCAGTTTTTGGTACCATGGCCGAGGCCTTGGTAACGACGACATTGCGTTAAGTTTGCAATACCATTATGTTGTTTATAATGTTCCCAACGAATTTTAACGTGGAATACGAAACGAATTTTTTCTAAAGTTTTCAAATTGTTTACTTCACTTCGATTGAAGTGATAAGATAAAGTTTTTGAGAAATCCCCGAAGGTGGCTTAGTAATGCCATTTGCTCTTTTGTTTCATAAGTGAGGGAGTTTTGTTCAAGAATTCAATATTTCTCCCGTTTAACAGAATAATATGTGATTACTTTATTTTTATTTATATTTCCATCATAACCAAAATCTTAGCTTAACTTAATCCTATCATAAATTTCTCTGATTTACCAAAAATATTCAAAGCAGGAGCAAAGAAACAATGGTGATATCCATTCTAACCATTGTTGTGGGATGTTTGGAGGCGCATTTCAGTTGTTCAAACTTATTAATATCTCCAACAAGTTACTTCTTGCGATGTAGGAATGTTGCCATGGTGGTGCTCAAAGGTTCAGTTTATATCGTTCCTGACATGAAGTAACAAAAAGATACAGGTAGCATTGGACGATGAAATAAAGTTCTTGCACAGGGACTCACCTAGTGAGCCCGTTTGAACAGGCTTTGAACTGTGTTTTATTTTATTCTTTTTCAACTGCTTCCCCCAAGGGCATGCGAAATTGAATGCATTTCAGAGGTATTTGTACAGTAATCATTTGGTAGCAAACATATTTTAGACACTTGCCGGGTATAAATTCCGGTTGCTGTCCGTACAGTAACGACTCGAGTAACTCTATCAGGACCAGGATGTACGTTAATAACTCGAGCAAGGTTCCACTGAATGGAAGAAGAGTACTGATCACACATAATTACTACTGAACCAGGACGTATGATAGTATATGTACGATTCTGCTCTGATGCCTGCAACTCCAATAAGTATTCTTTACGCCATCTATTCCAGTATCGATGGAAAATATATTGAGTTTACTTGTAGTAATCGTGCCTGTTCATGTTAACGTTGCTTAAATCTTCTCCTGCTAAGGCCATGTTAAAAAGAAGGAACATTTGCGTAAAAGCTGAAAAAATGTTGAAAAAATCGTTTCTTCGCGGTTATGGTTGCGGTCAACTGCCACTCGGCAGGATGTCAAAGCATTTTTGTAAAAGGCAACATAGGATTGAAGGAATAATTCTTCCATTGAAACTTAACTTTGTATTTTCACTAAGTTGTTGATATTATTATTTTCATTTTTCGAGTTTCACAGAACTTTTGCCTTAAAACAGAAAAATGATAACATGATGTGATATTAATTGAAAATTTGATGAGTCGATATCATATTAGGATTTCAATCTGATGTTGCCATCATAATCAGATTTCAATTTGTTCTCATTTTGATGTTAGACTTTACTCGGGTATCTGAACTAAAAGAGTTTGCATGTCTTCTAAATGCAATAAAGATGTTCCAATTCTTTTATAATTGCAGATTTTGCCCCCCGAACGGCGGATTCCCATAACCCACCGACATTTGGCGCTTTAGGTAGTATGAAGACCCATTGAATTTCTTGAGTAGCGCATTCGATGGCTATTCGTTTCCGACTAAAAGGATTGTTGAGGGTATGATGTAGTTCATTCAGGAAACAAGCAGTTGTTAGGTCAGTAGCTAGTTCTAAATGCGTTGCTTTTGTGCTAAAGTAGACAAATACCGCTAAAGACTGTCCCAGAAAGTATGGACGCACTTTGATTTCGCTGTAAATAATTCACAAGTGTTAGATATTCAAATTTTATTCGATATACTGATAATATTAGACTACAACAACAGAATATTATTCTCAACATTTGCTACTTAGCCATTGTAGACTAGCTAGCGCACCTTCTTGCGAACGTTTCTCATTAAATTCCGTGCAGACGTCTTGGCGACAAGTTTTGACACTTTTTCCAATCTTTTTCGAACTGGTTTCGGCTGCTGAGGCATGTTTCCTAAGATGTGCCTTCGTTAATGCCCAAAATTCCTCAATTGGTCGAAGTTGTGGGCAATTTGGTGGATTCATGTCTTTTGGGACGAAAGTGACATTTTTGGTAGTATACCATTCTACCGTTGATTTCGAGTAGTGGCAAGAAGCAAGATCTAGCCAGAAGACAACAGGATCCTTGTGGCTTCGAATCATGGGTAGAAGTCGTTTTTCGCTGTTCATTGAAGCAGTGGTGATGAAGGGTTTCGAAATCTTACCGCAGCTACAAATTGCTTGCCAAACCATAGCTTTCTTACCAAATTTTTCGACTTCAATCGATGTCTCGGACTGGTTTAACACTTACCCTTCTCGCACCGTATAATATTGTGGTCCCGGCAAGGATTTGTAATCGAGTTTCACGTAGGTTTCGTCGTCCATGATTTTGCAGTTCAAATTTCCAGCAAGAATCGTATTGTACAGCTTTCGAACCTTCGGGCTGATGGATGCTTCTTGTTTCGGACTACGTTTTGGTTGTTTCTGCTTTTTATAGGTTCGAAGATTCAAACGTTCGTTAGCATAAAGAAAATTTGATTTCTAAGTGCCCATTTTTTTGGCCACATCCCGAGCTGAAACCTCCTTCTTTTGCTCGAACGCCTTCAGTATACGTTTATCCAACTGAGGTTTAGCAGGACCGTTTTTTCGACCCGTTTTCGGTTTATCCTCAAAGGTGTTATCCTCACTGAACTTCCTGATTGCATTTCGCACGGCATTTTCACCTACTCCTTCCATTTTTGCTATCTTTCTCAGTGACAATCCGCTTTCTGTGCACCATTTGTGCACAATTTTTCGACGTTGTTCTGCTGAAAGTCCACGCATTTCGAAACAAACTAATGAAAACGAATAAACAACTACACAAGTGGTTAGAGAAGAATGTAAACAACAGGACGCAGCCATAAAAATTGACAGATTCTGAATCATCGCGAAATGGCATTGGTTTTTGGTTGCGTCCATACTTTCTGTGACAGTCTTTATGTATGCCTTTGCAGGAGCAGCTTGCCGGTAAAGCGGTTTAAGATATATGGGACCACAGTAATCCACACCAGTATTAGTAAAAGGATGACTAGGCCGAACTCGAGCAGTGGGTAGTTGTTCTTAAGGTTGCCGTACATGAACCGGATTCGTTCGAAAGCATCGATAGTCAATAGTCAGTTTTCAGAACTGACTTGACAGCTCTTTTCTCATGCAATGGCCAACATTCTTATCTCACTAGCGCCAACGTTAACCTATGACCACCATGGGTACTAGGATGGGATGTTGCGAGAACAGCTGGGTGTTTTGCATCGTATAACTCTCCGGAATAGTGCAGCCGTCCGCCAACCTTTATGATGCCTTCATTATCCAAGAATGGTTTAAATAGCCGAATTTTAGATTTGCTAGAGACAAACCGATTTGATTCCAAAAGCTTAAGGTCATCGTGGAACTGCTCTCGCTGAACCAACCTGGTAAGTGTGAATTTGGCACGTTTTAGTTCCTTTATCGTGATGAAATTTTCTGTTATTCGGTTTTGGAATATCGACAATTTCTGACGAAACGAATGCAGTAGGCAACAGTTCGTAGCAATGTAAATAAATTTGAATAGCGGCTAAATAAAGCATTAGTATTTGTAACATCAGCCAAAGAGATCTTGGGCTCTCTAAATTCCAATTCTTCCGATGGAAAGTTGTTTACTTGACAGTTCGTTGGCCAACTTTCTTCTTCATTGCGAAATGATTAAGGACCTTGTTGCCTCAAATTAATGGGAAACACATCTCTACCGCCATACCCCTAGATACAAAATCTGCGGCATTCTCTTTTCCGGAAACATGATTCTACATATCCCCGAAAGTAAGGGTTTGAATCTCAGATACGCGATTCCCCACGAAGATCTTCCAAATATTAGGAGGAGATTTCAACCAGTGCAGCACGATTGTAGCGTCGGACCAAAAATACGATTTAGATGCTGTTATTCCCATTGCCTTGATAACTTTGGCGTATGATTTCGCTGCTTCCAGAGCAGCACACAATTCTAGTCTTGGTAAGACTAATCGTTTGAGGGGAGGAACCTGTGATTTTGGTGCAATTAGTCTGACTATAACCTGCTTGAATTGATTTTCACTATGGATGTATAAACACGCCCCATACGCCTTCTCTGAGGCATTTGAAAATACGTGAAATTGCGTCGCGACAGCTTCCTCAACGAAAGCATAACGATCTACTTGCAGTTCATTCATAAGGTGTAGTTGATCATAAAGTTTGTTCCAGCGAAATTCGAATTGCATTGGAAGGGAGTCATCCTATTTTACGTGAAGCAACTCTCCTCGGTAGGTATTTGACTTAGGACTTGAGAAAAATTAGAACACCATTTACGAAGCTTAAAGCCTTCGTTCTTCATAACAAGCAGAGGCGAGCAAAGAGGAAGCAGTGAGCCCATATGTTACTGTTTGTAACTCATAAATTTCGATCGGATCTCCAAAATATTTTGATATTTTCTATCATCCGGATGTACTAAAATCTGCCGATACATTTTTTCGACATCTGCCACTAGTCCAACCAGATGTTTTCGGAAACGTAGAAGAACTATGAGAAGTTCATACTGTATAACTAGACTTTTCGCTAGTACAGGGGTTCCCAAAGTGGTCGATATAGACCCCTTGGGGTCGATATCCTTTTTGAGGGGGTCGACGTAAACGAAAACTGACTATAGGGGTCGACGAGGTCTAGAAATCGACCCCTATCGTTTGATATAAGTTCAGTGAGTATCCGGAAGTATCCGGTCCTCGCTGATCCATCGAAAACCACCCGAACTTTAGTGGTTGTGCTGGATTCGTTTACAACTGGATGATGGGGTAAAAAACATCCCTACTGTTGTCCTTCCTTAATATCCGATAAAGATTTCATTTCCATGATCTTTTTCATGTGACCCAATTCTAAATACTCTTCCATGAAGCTAACGTATTGTTCGTTAAACTCACGGTCACGATGCAACCGTCTTTCTTGGTGTTGAAAACGACGAAAAGCTAACTTTGCACTATCGCCTAACATGAATTTGAAATTGACCCTTTTTGACAATTTGACTATACAACGCCCTTCGCGCGAACGAGTGTAGGTTCTAATGAACTGCTCTACGGTATCAGCTTCTTCCTCTGTCTATGCTGGTTGATCAGAGAGCTCTTCACGTTTCTAAAATTGCTCTAGCATTTCCATGAGTCTATCTTTAGAAACCTAATGCCAAAATACTTCTTTAAATCCCTGTGTTGTTGTTCTGCCAGAGACTATCCATCGGAAAACCATGTTGACTAGTATCGGTAACTTTGGTCCAAGATTAACTCTAATCGTTGCACCGGATACTAAAAATTCATAGTACCATTCAGCTCCAATAAGCAGATCGATTTTATCCGATTTGTTGAACGTGGGATGCGCCAGTTGCACCGTCGTTGGAATATTCCGGCAATTTGTGTCAACATTTGTTATCGGCAAGTTTCTTGTTACGGATGAAAGCACTAGAAAACTCTTGCATCGCGAGTATGTTGAAACACGGGAGTCAACGATTATCATCACAGAATATTTGGCTCGTGCACCAGATTGTCCGACTCTTCATCCAATAGGTTTTAACAGACTCCAGTGAAATCCAAATATTGTAGTAGATTCTTAGAGAGATAAAAGACCCAGAAGCACCTCACTACAGTTGTATGGCTTAATGGACAGGTACTCACCCGAGTTCCTGTTTGAACAGTCCTTGAAACTAATAGCAAATATGCGATGGCATACCCACACCAGTTGAAGGATGAATCCTTCGAACTTCAACTTTCGCGCAAAGCTCTACAAGCCCTATAATATAACTTCAAGCATAAACATATGAACCAGTAATCTCAAGTTATTCATCGATCCATCATCTTGCCCTTTCCTGATTCCGAAATCCTGGATTTACGAGGGAGTTTTGTGCAAGAACTAAATATTTCTCCCGTTTATTCTAATATTTTGTAAGATAAGCTCAAACGGTGAATAGTTAAGAGTGAGCAAGCGTAAGTAAAAAAAACCTTTTTTAATCCACCTATTGGTGTAATGGTGCCTTTCTCATATTACTTATATTTTCAAAAATATCACCAGAGGATTCTGTGAAGAATTTTTTTTTTCAAACTTGAATAAAATAAGAAACTTTCTTTGGGTATAACCTAACATAACATTTTCAATTTGTAAACAGTTATGTCAAGTTAATAAGAATTTTTCTTTACTTTGCATCGTCGCACTAAATGATTAAACACACTTTACCCTTTAGTTCTAGAACCGGAATTCGGACCCGCATGAAATTTAACAGCAACCTATGAGTCTATAGGAACTATTATTAGAGCCTGTTTGTGGAAATCATCTCTTAGAAAATTGAGTGAGTCTCGTTTTAGACTTTTTGACCACTATTTTCGGTACTTTTGGAACCTGGAAATTGGAACCAGTATAGTCGAAGTCGGTTCGTTTAGTAAGTTACTAATATAGCCATATAGAAAGGCTATAAGTGTACTATTATAGAAAAGCATCATTATCATAATTTTGTAATAACACTAACAAGTAAGTACAAATTAAACAAAAGATTTAGAAATTTACATTTTTTCGCTTAAAAAATATAAATTTAAATGTGGCAACCCTGCATGCTATACGAAGTTTAACAAAGCACGCTGCGAACGGAGTAAAGCCGCACGTACCGTTGCATTCTAGATTTGCATTATCATTGAACGAGAATTTGAATGCCCTATAATGCAGGAACCGGGAGTCGGATCTGGATGAAATTGTACAGTATATTTAAAGACAATGGGGGCTTTAATTTGAATCACTATTCGTGAAAATCGGTTTAACCGTTGCCGAGAAATCGAAGCGAGTTCCATTTTTGTAGATATTCTTCACCATTATCGGTGCTTTTGGAAGCGGAAATCGGGGACTGGTAGTCCCAAAGTAGTTTTATATATTCTCTAACTAACATCTGCCAACAAGATGAATTAAGCAGTAAATTTTATAAAAATTTGCACCTCACCTGTGCTTGTGAAAAAACACTCATAAAATTGAAAATTTTCACTCATCGCACTGCAATACCAGAACCGTCGGATCTGGATCAACTTTTCAGGGACTTTTAAAAGAATTTAAGACCTTTTATTTGCTTCTTAGTTTGTGAAAATCGGTTCAGCCATCTCTGAGAAACGTGTGTGACTTTTTTTTCCTTTTTTGGTGCATATCACCCTGTAATTCCGGAACCTTGCATAACCTTTCTATATGAGAAAGGCAAAAAAGAAACAGAGTTTTCCGAATTAGCATCTCGAACAACTTGAAACTGAACAGACAGATTGCTTATTATATAGTTTGCAGGCATATTTAGAGCATCAGCTAACTCCATTTTGTTTTCCTTTTATCTAGCATTCCAGAATCAACGCCATTTTGGCTATAACCTTTTCAATAGATTTATCTGGGAAGTATTTGCTGAGAAGTACACGCTTGGTACTCACACAAGAGTGTGTAGTTTTCCTAATACCGCCATCTTGACAGTCGATCTAGCCATTCCTATTAACCCATTATGTCCTAGCGTATGATATATCATACGCAAAACTTCCTATATTTCATTACGTGTTTACTTTAGAAGTTTAATACTTAAGGCCATCGTCCAAGTACCATGCGCGCGGGTGGTTTTAGGAAATTTTCGATGGAAATTTCGAAAAATTTGCCGAAACCAAAAACATACAGACCTTTGAAATACTATCTACAGGGTGAAAATGGCTGGAAAATTCGGAGGATTTTCCGAGTCTTATCAAAAATAGCTCTCAAAAATGAGTGTTTTTGTGATCTTTCACAATTATCTGGAAAAATAAAGCGATGACATAAACTTTTTTTTTCAAATAAACTTTATTATGGATACACAGATTACATTCGGACACATTTTTGGAAAACCTTTTCACGCTTTTCATAGAAAATCCACGAATTTCAAAAATTTCCACGAAATCGGTTATATGAAATTCGTTGATTTTCCATGAAAAGCGTGAAAAGGTTTTCCAAAAATGTGTCCGAATGTGATCCTTGTTGCCAGCATGAGTTTTTTTTTGAAAAAAAAACATTCATTCCATCGAATTATTTTTTCAAATAATTGTGAAAAATTACAAAAAAAGCTCATTTTTTCAGCGCTATTTTTGATAAGACTCGTAAAATCCTCCGAATTTTCCAGTCATTTTCACCCTGTAGATAGATAAAAGTATTTCAAAGGTCTGTATGTTTTTGGTTTTGTCAAATTTTTCGAAATTTCCATCGAAAATTTCCTAAAACCACCCGCGCGCATGGTACTTGGACGATGGCCTTAACAGCTTAATAAGAGCACTAGATAGTTTTCACTTCTAATTTCTTTGTATGTTAAAATTGTTTCAACGTTTTATTTGTATTATAACCTGGCAAAGTTCACACAAATGACCAAAGAAAAGTAAGCAACATATTCTATGATTTTATGTTCGAAATCATAGGTAATAATTCCATCTTTTGACAAACCATTGCCAAAGGTTCAAATTAGTTATTTCTGTAGGGAAATTCCAAAAATAATAATTAAACAATAAAAAATTATTGTTAACATTTGAAAGTATGATATATCATACGGTGGGATAATACAGCAGTATTTTTTTCAAAGAATTTTCCGAATAATAGAAGTCTTTCGAAAATCTCTTGCCATCAGCAAATAAAATCCAGTTTGTTTTATCTTCGAAATGTGAAATATTCAAAAACATGGCTGAAAAAAATAGTGATAAGGATAGGGACCCTTTAAGATTTGACGAACACGTGAATATGAACTAAAACGCTAACTTAAAACCTGTTTTAAATCACCTAGTGGTGTAATGATGCCTTTCTCATGTACATATAATATTGTGGTATTCTATTCAAAATTTTTCTCTTCGATTTTTGAAAGAAACCAAGAGATTGTTTGTGCATAAAATACAGAATAAAACAGTGATTTGATTGCGTAAGTCATCCTTAAGAAAACGAAGTGGGTTATATGCACTTCCGGCACCGGAACCCGAGAACCGGTATAACAAAAGTCGGTTGGTACGGCCACCAACTAACATGACACACAAACTCTACTAGTTTTTATTCAAATTTTGAAGATTTTATACATTTCTGCCATCGCACTCTAAATTACGATTAAAATGTTTGTTGCAACCGAAAATATTTTAAGTGACGGTGTACAACATTGAACACACTTTACCCTATAACTCCGGAACCGGAAGTCAGATCTGGATGAAATTCAGAAATTCCGTATGGGACCGGAAGACCTTTCATTTGAATCTAAGTTTGTGGAAATCGGTCAAACCATTGCTGAGAAAAGTGAGTTAGATCCATTTTGGTATATATGGCCACTATTTCCGGTACTTCCGGAACCGGATACCGGGAACCAGGATAGCCGGAATCGGTTTGTTTAGTTGCCTACTGATAATGACTATCGATTTATGTAGTTTTGAGACCAGTTTAGGAATTTTTTTACGTTTTTTGTTTCGCCGGTTTTAGTGACGGTGTACAATATTGAACACACTTTACCCCATAACTCCGGAGCCGGAAGTCAGATCCGGATGAAATTCAGGAATTCTGTATGGGACCGGAAGACCTTTCATTTGAATCTAAGTTTGTGGAAATCGGTCAAACCATCGCTGAGAAAAATGAGTGAGATCCGTTTTGGTATATATGACCACTATTTCCGGTGCTTCCGGAACCGGATACCGGGAACCAGGATAGCCGGAATCGGTTTGTTTAGTTGCCTACTGATAATGACTATCGATTTATGTAGTTTTGAGACCAGTTTAGGAAATTTTTTACGTTTTTTGTTTCGCCGGTTTTAGTGACGGTGTACAATATTGAACACACTTTACCCTATAATTCCGGAACCGGAAGTCGGAACCGGATGAAATTCAGGAATTCCGTATGGGACCACGAGACCTTTTATTTGAATTTAAGTTTGTCAAAATCGGTTCAGCCATCTCCGAGAAAACCTAGTGAGATTATTTGACACAAACACACACACACATACACACACACACACACACACACACACACACACAGACATTGCTCAGCTCGATGAACTGAGTCGAATGGTATAGACACTTTTCACTAGTCTGTTTTTCAAGTGATTGCACAACCTTTCTATATGAGAAAGGCAAAAAGGAAGTATGAATACCTCCAGAACTTATTAAACACTGGAAAAAGTATCAAATGAGCTTACGATACTCCCAACAAATCGTTCAAATATCTAAGATACCATACAAATACAAATAGGTAATCCATTGTACTAAAAATGAAGAAATGGAAAAAAGGAAGTTATTTTTTATTTTCGATTACATTACACCGAGATCCAGCAATAAAATTTAAGTGTGTTATGAATCAGTAATTAGTTTCATAATGATTGGTAGTGTTGGTAAAATTTCTGAACCGTGCATCATAGCGGCATTAGTACAAAATTGCAAACTCTCTATGGAGATTGATACTGGTTCGGCAGTAGCAGTAATTAGTGGAAGTGTATACAGTGTATTATAATGAAAACCATCGAAGATTTAACACCGCTTTTAGGATAATATTGGCTAAAAGTTTTCAACCCAAATTGAAAGGATTGCTTCATGCAGGTTCATTCAGTAAAAAAACATAAATATTGTTGAAACAAGTATTTGAAAATGACTTCACTGAACCAATTGCAGGTTACGAGGCTGAGCTCACCTTTAAATCAGCACAACCGATTTTTAGAAAAACCTACCAATTACCGTATAAAATTAAAGATAAATTTTGTGAGCATTTCGATATGCTAGGGAGACGGAAGTGATAACACCTATATCTGCGAGTGAATGGGCTTCACCTGTAATAGCAGTGATAAAGAAAGATGGAAGTATAAGAATGGTAATCGACTGCAAAGTTTCTTTAAATAAGATATTAATAGCAAATAGTTATCCTTCTCCACTAGCAAAGGACATTTTTTCGTCTTTGTAGGGATGCAAAATTTCCTGCTCTCTCGATTTAGCTGGTGCATACACCCAGTTGAAACTCTCTCAAAGATCAAAAAAATATGTGGTAATTAATACGATTAAGGGTCTCTACTCATATAACCGTTTACCACAGTGGGCAAATTCAAGTTCTGCAGTATTTCAAAATGTCATGGATCAAATTCTCAAAGGATTAGACGGTACTTGTGATTTGGACGATTTGCTCATAGCTGGAAAGAACTTTAAAGACTGTTTAGACAATTTGGAAAAAGTCCTCGAAAGATTATCCAAAGCTAACCTACATGATAATTTCAACAAGTGCCAATTTTTTGTGTTCTCTTTGCAATGTTTGGGACACTTCTAAACAAATAATGGGTTATTACCAGCACCCTACAAAATCTTAACAAAAACGTGACCGAATTAAAAGCATACCTTGAATTATTGAATTATTATAACAAATTGATATCAACTATTTCCAAGAAGTTTAAATGTTTATACAATCTTTTGAGAAAGAATATTTCTTTTGAATGGACTAAGAACTGTGACGATGCATTAAATCAAAGCAAATCTAACCTATTGAAAGCTAATTTATTGACTTTTCATGACCCAAAATTGCCATTAATCGTTATTACAGATGTATTAGCACAAATGGAAGAAAAAACTGAAAGCCCTATTTTCCTTAAACTCTGCACAACAAAAATATCCGATTTTACACCTTGAAGTTTTGGTATTAGTATGTGTGATAAAAAAGATCCACAAATCCCTCTTTGGTCTAGCATTTACGGTATTCATTGATTATAAACCATTAATTTGTATTTTTGGGAAGGAGGGACGAATATATGTTACGAGATTTCAGCGTTACATTATGGAACTATCTATTTATAATTACAAAATTGAGTACCGCCCTGATCTCAAATTGGGAAATGCAGACTTTTGCAGCAGGTTCCCTTTAGATCAAAGTATACCAGATAGACTTGATCAGGTTCACATACACAGTTTAAATTACTCTAATGAATTACCTATAGACTCTTCTCTAATCCTAAAAGAAACTTAATCAGACAAATTTTTGGCGGAAATAATAAAATTTATGACTTAGGGTTGGCCAAGCAGAATCGCGGTACAATACAAAGACCTTTTTGCGCAAAGATCAGATTTAGAACTAATGGATGGTATTTTGATGCTAGCAGACAAAATTATAATTATTCTCAGCCTAAGGAATACAATATTATATATACTAGATGCAAAAAATCAAGGAATAATCAAAATAAAACTTTGGCGAGAAGGACGGTGTATTGGCCTGGTCTGTCTAGACATTGAGGAGTTTGTGAAATCATGTGATACGTGCGCAAAAATGGAAATAGTACCGAAACCCAAAAGTACTTATTCTTGGATAGTCACCACACGGCCTTTTAGTCGTCTGCACGCGGATTTATTTTATTTAGATGGGAACAATTTTCTTTTAATAGTAGACAGCTATACTAAATGGTTAGAGATCGAATGGATACGTTCCGGTACAACAACTATACTGATTAAAAAAAATTTGCATCCGTATTCGCTCGATTTGGTCTTCCAAACGTGGTAGTGGACCACTATTCATTTCACACGATTTTATAAATTATCTTGCGTTAAATTTCTTAATAGTCCACCCATCCGGCTAGTAATGGCCAAGCTGAAAGGATGGTAAGGGTAGCAAAAGAGGTGCTAAACAAATATTTGCTTGATGAAAAATTAAAATTTTTAGACATAGAAGATAAATTAAATTTATTTTTAATAAATAATCGAAATAGTTGTTCGGGTATAAAGGGTACATTTCCATCGGAAAAAATGTTATCGTTTAAATCAAAAATGCTATTGGATTTGATTAATCCAAATAAATCATATAAGCATTATTTAGATAATGTTAATGAGAAGATGCATTTCCTTAATCAAAGTAGATTGGAAGAACCTAATAGACAACCTAAACACGATCTAGATAAGCTTGTGGCAGGGGATAAACTATATTATAAAAATGTTAACAAATTCCCTAGATGGTTGGAGGCAACCCTGATTAAAAGTTTGTCATTGAATGTTTTTCAGGTCTTAGATGTGTGAGTGAGTGAGAAGTAGATCTTTAGGCGAGGAAAATGATTTTGAAGGCTTTCCGGATATCTCGGTTTAGGAAAACAGAACCGGGTCAAGGCGCGTAAAAGAAGTTCCATAGTCATGCGATCGAAAGCTTGTAGCAACTAGGTGTAGTGCACTGGAGTTAGCTACTGTCGAGAATTCAATTTGAAGTTAAGAGAATTATTGAACTATTCAAGTCTGAAAATTTAAAATGTATTTGCATTCGAATAATTTTGTTGTACAAATCAGCTTGTTTGCTTAAGGAAAAAGAATTTTAATGACAACCCTTTCTATCACTCAGTGGTGTACTCGATGACTTTAGGATTAACATTCGATGAAATTAAAGAAGGCTCATTCGAGTTT
Source organism: Malaya genurostris (assembly GCF_030247185.1). NCBI lineage: Eukaryota > Metazoa > Arthropoda > Insecta > Diptera > Culicidae > Malaya > Malaya genurostris. Next base: position 190,272,327 of record NC_080571.1, on the reverse strand, counting down.
CAGACGTTGATACAGACGGAGTCTATAAGTGCATGTGTCTTTAGAATTGAAAGAAAATTATTGGTACAACTATTTCAAAAGTATTAAGCATTGGCTTATTACAACAGAAGGATTTGGAATAACGGAAATGGAGTTCTTCCGTATCATTTTATTTTTAACCTTAGGCTTGTCGCTATTCCGTTTGGGTACAGGCATGATCAAAGAATATAAGTTAACTAGGCTAAGTTAGTCTTGGAATAGACTCCTAGTTTTGATAAGTTTCGATAAAGACTGATTTTGTGGTAGTCTTAAAAAAAACTGATTAGCTCAAAGAATAATTCTTTGGATAGCTAGCCATAAAAAAGGCTGATTAATTTATTACTCTTGAGATAGACAGCAGCATTGTTAGAGTAAAGGTTTTTCTAGACCCCAACGTTTCTGTTTGTTTTTTTTTTTTTGTATTTTTGTGGTTGTTCAAAGTAAAAACTACGATTTTTCACGAAAAAATCTACCATTTTGTCGCTGTAAAACCTCCCCAAAGTAAAAAAACAACGATAATGAAAACGTTGGGGTCTGGTTTTTTATATGTAGAAAGTGTGTGCAAAATTTAAAAAAATAGTTCAGTAGTTTTTTAATGCGGACACGGAGTTTCAAAATCTGCTTTTGAGGAAAACGCGTTTAAAGTTTTTTGTCTATAAAATCAATGGAAACAATTTATTACTCAAGGAAGCCCATAGGGTCTAACATTTTCAAAAAATCACATTTTTCTTTTATAATTTGTTATAATAAAACATTTCAAGAATGGTTTTTTAACTTTTTAAGTTTATCGAAGTAGAAATAATGGGCCTGTGTACCGAGCTTTTACTTTTTCGCAGTATTTATTTATTTATTTCCTCAAGCAAATGTAGACTACATATAAATTGTTTACAATGTTCACTTACATACTACGCATTATTTCTACGACAAAGCTGAGTTTTGATTTGATTTTTTGACATAGTAAGGTCAAGATGTTCGCAGTATTGATTGTAATGGCGCATTATTCGATTGACTGGACTGTATTTTGTATAATTTGTTCTAGTGTTTCTTTCTAAAAATAATTTCCTGGTTCGTAATTGACGGCTAGGTGTATAAAAATTTAGTTGCGATAATAAAGAAGGTGATTGAATGCGTTGAGAAATAATGTCACTGATAAAATAAAGCATTGCAAGGTCGCGGCGTTCTTTAAGTGTTTGTACATTGATGAGCATGCAGCGTGCTTCATATGATGGTAGAGGAAATGCTGTCTAGTTTAATTTACGAAGTGCATATAAAAGAAATTGTTTTTGAATAGATTCGATGCGTTCTTCGTGAATAATATTGTATGGATTCCATACTAGGCTGCAATATTCCAAATTAGGTCTGACATATGTAGTGTATAATAATTTTATTGTGTATGGGTCCTGAAAGTTATGACTGAAGCGTTTAATAAAGCCCAGCATGCTATTTGCTTTATTGATTATGGTATTGTAGTTTTCCACAAAAGTGAGCTTGGAGTCTAAGATTACGCCTAAATCTCTTACAATTTTACATTTTTCTACAAGTTGATTTCCTAGATGTATGTTTGTGGGTATAGTTTCATTTTTCCTACTGAAAGTTATTGAGTTACATTTTTTTACATTAAGTTGGAGTAGACTTTTGCAGCACCAAATGTAGAATAGATTGATTTCGTTCTGGAATATTACAGCGTCGTTGATATTTTTTTTTCCATGAAGAGTTTCATATCGTCTGCATATATAAGCACTTTCAGATTTTTGAGTATGAAGGAAATGTCGTTTATATGTAAAATGAAAAGGAGAGGCCCTAAGTGAGAACCCTGAGGTACGCCAGATGTTACATTAATTGGTTCAGACAGAATGTTTTGGAAGCGGACTACCTGTACACGATTCGTTAAGTATGATTTGAGCCATTCAAGAAGAGTATGTTTTATGCCATATTTTTGTAATTTGTGCAGAAGTAAAGGTATGTCAATACGGTCGAAGGCTTTGCTAAAGTCAGTGTAAAGAGTTTCTACGTAGTTGCCGGCGTCCATTGCATTCAGAGTGAATGTCATAAATTCTAAAAGATTTGTTGTAGTTGAGCGGCCTTTAAAAAAGCCATGTTGTTTGTTTGTTATTACATTTTTAAGTTGATGAAAAAGTTTTTCGTTTACAATTTTTTCAAATAATTTTGGAATGCATGAGATAATGGCTATTCCACGGTAGTTCCGAATGTTAGATTTTGCACCAGATTTAAATATTGGTACAAGAAAGGAAGATTTCCATGCTTTAGGAAAAGTACATTTATTAAGTGATAAGTTAAAAAGTAGTTGTAGTGGTAGTGTAAGTTCTTCGGCAAGATTTTTTTTAAATATTGGTGGTATACTGTCAGGTCCAGGCCCTTCTGAGGCGTCTAAGTTTTTCAGTGCTGTCGAAATGTCATGTTCTGATAGATAGTTTACAGAGATGGAGCTAGAAAATGCAGGTATGAAAGAGAAGTATTCACGGTCACGGTCAGTTTCTGAATAAGATGTATATACTTCTTGGAAAAAATTTGCAAATTGATTGCAGATTTCTGTACTATTTTTCCCTACATGTTCGTCGAGGTGCATTTGAGATGGAAAATTGTTGCTTTTTAGTTAAGTTTTTGTGTAGTTAAAAAAGTTCTTAGGGCAAGTCTTTATTTCGTTTTCAATTTTGCGGTTGTATTCTTCGTGTGCTGTGTTAATGGCTATTTTGAGTTGATTGCATAGATTTAAGTAATTTTGAAGATGAGCGTCACTTTTTTCTTGTTTGTAAGTTTTGTGTGCATTTTGTTTCCTATTTTTCAAATGTTTTAGTTGTGAATTGAACCATACAGGTAATTTGCTGTTATGATTTTTTCTTCTTTTCATGGGCAAAGTTTCGGATAATATTTTGTTTATAATGTGATAGAATTTGTTTACTTCGACATTTCCTTCTGTACTCAGTATGTTCCGCCAATTTATTATACTTAGTCTACACTTGACTTCTTCAAAGTCAATTTTATTGTATTCCGGCACTTCCTCATATTCCAAGTCGTAGGGAAGGGATGCATTGTGTGTAAATAATGAATATTCAATTGCGGTGTGAAATGCTTCATTTTCCATAATGGCAGGTTTGATGCATTCACACAAAAGTCTTCTGTGCAATTTGTGAAAAAAAGGTCTAAATATGCATTTTGTTGATTTTTTACGGAGTTTACTTGATGTAGGCCAAAATTAGAAATTTTGTCGAAAAAGTAGTGCAATGTTTCGTTTTCTGCAACGACTGGGAGTAAGATTGATTCATTTTCAATGTCAGAAATGAAGTCCGCATTACGTTGATTGAAGTCGCCAAAAATATGTAGCTTTACTTCGGGTTCCATATTCGAAATAATTGTGTCTAAAGATTGAAAGAATAATTCAAAAGAGAATTTGTTCGCATTTTCGGGTGGGAAGTAGACAGAGCAGTAAATATGTTCTTCTCCCAATATTGAGACTTTGGCCCATACATGCTCAAATTCTTTATATTTAGGAGTAATAATTTCTTCAGAAGTAAAGCCAGAGTTTATGGCTATGAGGACTCCACCTCCAGATTTTTTCTGACAGAGAGATAAATTTCGGTCGTGCCGGAATACGTTAAAATTATTTCCAAATACTTCTTCGCTTCTAACACTTTCATCCCAGCTGCTTTCAGTTCCAAGGATTACGTCGAAAGAGGAGGTTATTAAATTTTGATGAATTTCTTTCATTTTGGCCGGGCTTTTCATGCGGTTGAAATTTTGGCAATAGACCAAAATTTCAGTCACATTTTGTCTATGAAGCGAAGAAGTTTTTGAGAATTCTGGAATACTTACATTACTAATTCCTGTTTCTATTCCTTCGTCAGAGGGCGTCGTTATTTCCGAAAATTCGGCCTTGTAAAATTGTGTTCGGCTTCCCGGATTAGTTGGAGTCGGCGGATGTGTTCACTTGTCAAAAATTTCCCATAAGAGTCCAGGTCGGCCTGCGCTTCCTTAGGTTTCATTCCATATTCCTGATGCACTTCGATGAAGATTCGTAGAAGGTGGTCAGGTGTTGTTGGAAGGCCTTCTGATGCTAATAGCATTTTTATACTAGTTGGTGTCATACCCTCGATGCATACTGTAGATTGTTGATTTTTCATGTATGACAAATACAGACGGACGACGTGCATTATTTTCGGGTCACGAAGTCTTGCTTTCAAGAAGCGTTCGTCGCCATTTGCAGATTGTGAAGTAAGACGTACAATTGGAGGACGCATTGGATCAATTTCGAATTGGCTGTCTGTACTCATGTCCTGTGATACTGTAGATGTATTTATGTTCTGTGATATTGAAGATGTGTTCACATAGTTAGTGGATGGTGCAGCTTCGATGTCATTACTTCCTAAGACCGGAGTAGTGTTGTTTTGAATACTTCTTGTTCCTTTGTAAGGGTTGATGGTTTCACCTTTTTGAAAATTTATGAATTTTGAGGCAATATCTGCACCTGGATGCCCGGAGAATTGAACCCGTGCAGCTGCTAGTAAGTCCTTGTCCAAGGGTAAGGTATATTGTAATGACATATTATTGTTATTGTTGTGGCAGGTATTGTTACTATTAGTGTTCAAGTTGCTGTTGTAGTGCACATTATTGTCGTTGTTGTTGCTGCTGCTGTTGTTGTTGTTGTTGTCGTGTTTGCTGTTGTTGGAATAGTTGTTGTTTTTACTGCCAATACTGTAATTTGTATTATTTTGTTGTTTCCGCTTCCGACGTTTTCGTCTGAGGTTTGCTTTTTCTGCTTGTTTTTCTTGCAGTCGTCGAGTACGCTGTTTCTTGTCATACTCACTCCAGTCTCGTTTCCAGATTTTTTTTCCTCCAATGAAGCGCCAGACACTGTCGCATGTTTGAATTTCCTTCTCTTTGAGTTCTTCAGCTAGAGACTTAGGTTTGGTATTTTGGTCTTTGATTCCGATACTGGAGATTGAAGTCGATATTGCTTTGACTTCATCCCTCAATTCTTCCAGAATAGTGTTAGGTATTATTGTAGGGACTTCAGATTTGGTAGGTAGTAAGAATTTTTCTTCGAGGCGAAGAAGCCGTTCGCTCATTTCCTTGATGTGCTGGTCATTGACTTTATGGCACTGTGTAACGAGGCCTCGAATGACTGCATGCGCTGACCTACTTTACCGCAAATGTTGTGGTCGTTTCTGCTGATACTGGACAATGACTGCTTCACGTCGATGAGCAAGCGCTCGACACTGTCGAATATTTCCAGGTAATGGGTTTTCATGTCTGCAGTGGTCCGGTGATACGTTTCCGTTTGATTTTTTGTGTGCTTTAGAAGTTGCTCCTGTAGATGAAGTAGTTTTAGAGTTTCAGCTCCTGTCCTTATTAAATGTTGACAGTCGGCACACACTGGTACCATAAATGCCAGAATAAAATTTTCTTGATGCCGCTGCACGCCGATGCAGGCTGAATGGTACGATTTTTCACAGAATTCGCATTTCCAAAGGAAGCGATCGTCAATATTAACACACGATTTTACACCGCACTTCATTATTCTATGTTTAAAGATTTCACGGAATATTCTTGAAATGTTTACAATAAGAAAATACAAAGAAAAAAATAAATGATTTTTAAAAAGGGGTGGACCCTACCCGCCTTTAAAAAACATATCTGACTAATTACTAGTCTTCAAAAAGACTGTCAGTGATTCAGGCAGTCTTGAAAAAGACTGAAGCCTCGCTGCAACTCTAGGTAGTCAGGAAAGCTTTTCACACAGTCAGGAAATCGCTGCCACACTTTTCGTAGAACAACTATGATTTTTCTCAACCACTGCACCATGTTCAACTAAAACCAATGGTAACATACATTCGCATCTGTATCACGATTCTGGTTTGTTTAATTCTGGTTGAAAACTCGAGCACACATCTGCGTGAACATTTCAAAAGAGCCTAAAAAGGTTTTGCAAGATGACATCACAAATGAACTCGTGATGAATAAAATTCAGGTTGTACATATATCGGTGATTTGTTTACATTATCAATAACACGTATTAGAATTAGAATGAACACGTTAACTGTCAAATGATGTTCATTCAATCTTTTTGTGAGGTTATGCAATGTTCGTGCAAAACCTAATAAGACAGTGCTCACTATAAATTTAAATTTCATGGTCCTTTACTTGGAAATACGTGGTTTTATCTATTCAAATCGATGAGAAGTAATAGTTCCAAACAGTAGGTACAAGAAAATTACAAATCGACACAAAATTGATTGAGCTGTAAGTGTTCAAACCCTAACCAGTTTAATATACGTATACTTCTTTAATTCTCATCAAAAAATGTTTCCCTACTGTAATATCAGTCGGTTCCATTCTGAATATTTGAGATGATAGCATTACCTGCATTATGGATACTCTCAGCTGTATTTGGTTCAGAGTATTGAAGACAGTTCAATTTTTCAAGAAAGTCGCTTTTGCTCTTCATATTATAGTAATGGATATTCCGCAAATGATCATCGCATACTTCAGACAGACGCTCTAAATTATTAAATCGTTCTTTCATTTTCATGTAATAAAAATCATAAATCGAATTATTATGATAGTGATGTATAGTTCCAAGTTGCTTGCGGTCAAAATTTAATTTCGTTCTCATGACTCGATTCAGACTGTCATTAGACATTGACAAATATCGTTCGGTAGCGAATATATCATTCAATGAGGTGGATCTACTACGACGTACATAGTCTGATTGTATGGTTGGTATATGAAAGTGTTGTACAAACGGCACGTTCATTGCGGAACGAAATCCAAAATACGCACTATTTCGATATGGCATATAATCTTCACACTTCTGTGCTAAATACGGAAATGACTTGCTAGATAACGAAGTTGTCGAATATTGCACTGATACAGTCTGCGGTACTGAAGTGCTTTCTGTCCATGAAGATGAACACCTAGCAGGAAGATCATTACTTGTTTCAAAATAAAAGTTCTCCGACGCAATACTTCCGGTGAATAACTGTATAGTCCTTTTATTATTTGGGCACGGAGAATGGTCATGATTACTATTACATTCATCTTTTACTAATTGATTCGCATTTGATGTGATATCTTCTTGTTCAAGATCTTCTCTATCTAGATTGTTTGAGTTAAACAGAGTATGTAGTTGTAATTGTAGATTTTCAAGATAATAATAAACTAATTAATATTATTGATACTATTACTACAACATGCAACATGTAACATGCAACAAATAGCGAAATGAAAGTAGATTGCTTTTAATAGCAAACAGCATATTCTATACTTAGGCAAAAATTATACGGAATGTTTCAATAATATGCTACGAATTTTAGACACAATGTCGTATGAGAATCATAAAATTTTATGAATCCATTAAAACAGAAATTTCATTACAAATTCTTGTTTAATTTATTCGAAATTGTAAGGAACATTATACGAAATTCTCAGATCGTCTACCTCATGAAATGCTCACACAAATAATGAGAAACGGGTGCGACCACTTTTGTTGACTGAATTGAAATATGTTTTTTTTGGTCATTTCTTGATTTTGAAACATTTATTTCACGTTAACGGCCAACGTTTCGAAGGTTTATTCCTTTATCTTCAGGGCAAAACGATTACAAATATTTTTCACCAAGTAGACTACAACAATAAAAATAACAGATACGAAAACGACTAATCTGCAACAAATACTTCCCACGCACATGAAGGAATAAACCTTACAAACGTTGGCCGTTAACGTGAAATAAATATTTCAAAACAACAAATGACCGAAAAAGCCATATTTTAATTCAATAACACAAATATTATAATAATGATAATGGCCTTTAACACTGACATTATAATAGAAAAAATTTCTACATAATAAATTTATGAAATTTAAGTTTTAGAAAAGTTTTATGCATCTTACGATAAACCTTTTGGTTTCATTACTCATTTTGTTTAAGTGTAGAATTAAGGAACCAAACGTAAGTTAAATCACAAGTTCAAAGTCCGTATAAGTTTACTCATTCTAGTTACTGTTTATCAGTGATACTCATAATAATAAACTAAAAAACCTCTAAAAAACAAGTTTGCCTAGTTACACATATTTTAGGAATAAATGTCGTTCACAAATTTATCTACATTATTCTTTAAACTTTTTAGACCAAGAATTACCGAAATCTTCATCTATTATGGTAGAATTTTTCCTAATCCTCGTAGTGGCTTATGTCTCATATAAGTTTACATCTACTGAGCCGGAAATGCTCACCATAACCCTTCTAAACTTGATCAGTAACCTCAGGGTAGCTTTTAAATAAAGCTAAGCTAATAAAAAAATTGGTTGCATCATTTCCAAAAAAATTAAACCCATTAAAAATGTACGGATAGTCGGTTACGTCACTTATACCATTATGTATATTATTATGTGTTAAGCTACTATTGTGTCATTGATCAAGTTCGATGCTCAAAGGACTGTCATTTCTTGTTCCAGAGAAAAATGGTATAAGTGACTTAACTACAAAAACACTTTTTTCACAACTCTATTTTGTCGGAGAGTTCTAAACAGATTTCAACAAGATCAAGTGACGTCTACTTCAGGTTCCGAAGTTATAATAGTAGAGGAGACGTAAACGACAAAACGCTCTTTTTTCTCCGCAAAACTTAGAATCGTTTGAAAACTACTGTTGATTTATTGATCGAATTCGTAGATAAAATGCAATAAATCAACAGTAGCTTTCAATAAATTCAATTCAAACAAAAAATGCAATAAATCAACAGTAGCTTTCAAACGATTCTAAGTTTAGCGGAGAAAAAAGAGCGTTTTGTCGTTTACGTCTCCTCTACTATTATAACTTCGGAACCTGATATAGACGTCACTTGATCTTGTTGAAATCTGTTTAGAACTCTCCGACAAAAAAGAGTTGAGAAAAAAGTGTTTTTGTAGTTAAGTCACTTATACCATTTTTCTCTGGAACAAGAAATGACAGTCCTTTTAACATCGAACTTGATCAATGACACAATAGTAGCTTTCAACCGAGTCTAAGCTTGTTAAATTGGTTTAGCCAAATTATAACAAATTGAGCGGCTATAAAAAGATTAGTTTTGTTATGTCACTTATATCATTATAAATCCGAAACCAGCAGTGATAGCAATTTGAGCTTCGAACGAGCCTAAGCTTGTTAAAATGAGTTTGACCATCCCAAAGAAAACTAAACGGTAAAGTATGTTTTGGCGAGTACGTTATTTATGGGGGGCACTCTATGAAGCAGAATAAAATATGGTTTAGTTTTAATTATTTTATTGTACTGAAATCGTTTCATTACTTTACTGTTTTCATTTTTTTTATTGTACAGAAACTATTCAAAATGGCGAATATATCGAGCATCTCCCGAGAGGTTTTAGAAAAGTCGTTTTCCATTCACACGATTTTTTCCGAAGTTGAACTCTAATGTATCAATAATGCATCAAGCGGTTTATGTTGAACTGCTAGGTTACATAACAGTTCAACATAAACTGTTATGTACTGACGAGTCGAAGGCGAAACATAAAGTATAGAAATCGGTTATGTACTCATGCACAAAATAGGATAACCCCTAAATGACCATCACCTGATTCGGCCAGTTTAAGTCGAAACTCGTTTACGTTCGGCACGATAGTAAAGACTTCGGTTCAAATAAAAAAAGTGTTCTGTAAGTAGCAGAAACTTTATGTCTGCCTAGCGGTTTATGTTCAACTGCTAGGTTACATAGCAGTTCAACATAAACTGTTATGCACTGACGAGTCGAAGACGAAACATAAAGTATAGTTAATGACATTTATTCCAATAACCTACTTGTCGAACCCGTGTCGAAAACGAATTTATTATATAGTTTGAAAGAATATCCACATACCGAAAGTCGCCATCTTGGACTTTAAGAATTCTAAAACTATAAAGTATTGATATCTATTTGCCAAGCATGAACAAAAAGTATCTATTATTCCGTCAAGAATGCATAAAAAATGCTAAAATATTATTCACTTGCTACCAAGGGATTTAACACATTATCAAAACGAAATAAAATAAATCAATAATATATTCCCAGTTTTCCTCAAAGAGTTACATACTTTCCGGCGCGAGAAAAGAAGCTCAATCTTTCGATTGCTGTAGGAAGTGTGAACATGATTTTACTTCAGTAAATTAGAAAACATCGAATAGTACATGTTTTGTTTTCTGTTTCATAAATTTTTTTAACTTTTAATTGCGGTTGTCAAAAACTAATTAATAGAATAATTCCTAATACTAGGTGTTGTTCCTAATTGAGTTTAGCGAAATAAAAAAATGGTTGCATGATTGGTATTGTTTTTTCACTAAAAATCGATATTTACATATTAATTTTAAAGGAAAAAACATTACCAATTATGCAAAGATGTTTTTCTTTCACTAAACCTTTTTATGAACATAAAAGAAAAACAATTTTGAGAAGTCCTACGAAAAAAATGCAACAATTGTATTTTTCATGATATTGTGAGTAACACGTCGCTCGTTTATACCAAACATTTTATAAATCTTCAAATTTGAGTTATTTGTTGTGGTCTCATACTACTGAAAATATTATTATAAATTGTTGAATTGGAGAAAAAATATGTTGCTGCCTTGAATACAACAAGAATATTCACGGTTAAATACTGCCCATTCTTATACAGAGTGATTTTGGAAAGGTAGTAATTATAAAATAAAACCATTTCTTTTCTAATGCCATCGTAATCGGTCTTGTCCCCCATACAACAATGTATGTTTTGCTTTATATTTGCACCATTGCGATTCTGCAAAAGAAGCATTAAAAGTTTGCAAAATTCACACAATCAATCAAATAGTACGTACGATTATCGCTATTAGGTAGTGTGGAAAAAGTTTTATTTGTGTTCACGTCATCCACTTATGTCTCTGGCCTTACCCACCCGTCATTTTTAGTTTCACCATTGTGCAAGAAATATCACTTTCATTCAGAACAACTGTTTCGACCAATTATTTTACTATAAGTTGTTTGATACACATTGCAATTAGACTTTTTTGAGAACAACATGGGCACCGCATCGTGCTCCCAGGGACACCAACTTTCTCCTCCTTTGGCTTAATGGGTTTGTAAACAAACAAAATTGTCCTTTTAGAAGCGAGAGCAACCCTCACGAAGCTCTCGAGACACCATTACGCCCAGAAAAGTGCATTATTTGGTGCGGAATTCACGCTGGTGGCATGATCAGTTCTTATTTCTTTAAAATGAGAATGGAACCAATACCATGCCATGCTCAACGCTTATTTCTTCCAAATTATTAAAGAAATCAATCATTAAAGAGTTTTGGTTTCAACAGGATGGAGCATCATCCTATACTTCGCGCGAACCGATTGATTTATTGAAGATGTCGGTGATTATGTCATCTCACGTTTTGGCTCAAGCGTGTGGTCAGTGAAATACAGCCCGATTTGTACGAGAAAGTGATCAAAAATTGGACCGACCGTATAGCGTTCGTGCAGAAGAGCCAAGATGACCATATGCTCTGAATTATATTAAAAAACTTTGTTTCAAATAAAATTACATTTTGGGCTAAAATTGACATATTAGTACGTTTAAAAAACTGTTAAAGAGACACTCTTTATAAAAACTTCAATGAGATACTGAAGTAAAAAAATGCATTTAAAACAATGCTTTTCCTTTATATTACCATTTATGTATTAACTGTGGGAGAAAAACAATGAAGTAGAAATAATTGAAGAGCAATCTTTGATTGGTTGATGATTATGTTTACTTTTAGGATGAAACACAGCAATAAATAATATTTTTGTATAAAAATATCAAACGTTCCATACGAGAGGCCCCGGTTTGCATTTTAGTCTTTTAAATATGTATATTATGACAAATTTTATTTTTTACGTGAATTAATTTAACATGTAGTATGATCTTTTAATAACAATTAGTGAAGTTCTGATTCAGTCAATAGTTTTAACGGAAAATCGAACCGAACCGATTTCCAAAAACTTAGATTTAAACGAAAGTTCTTATGGTCCTATGACATGTCATTGAATTTGATCTTTATACCATTTTTCGGTACCGAAATTACAAGGTAATATGTGCAAATTTATGAGAAAATTCCGATTACTTAGCCGATTCTCACAAACTAAGATGCAAATGAAAGATCTTGAAATTCTTTAAAAAGTCTACGAAATGTTGATCCGGATTCATCCTCCGTTTCTGGTATTATAGCGCGATGAGTGAAAATTTTTCCTTTCTATGAGTATTTTTTCACAAATTATGGCGAAACGAGGTGCAAATTTTTAGAAAACTCACTGGTAAATTTATCTAGTTGGCAGATCTGATCTTATTAGTGGATATACAGCGTGTTTTGTTCAATTCCGTATAGCGTATTTCGAACGATACGTGTATTCGAGCATCATTCCTACTAATGAAAAGTTTCATTTTGGTTTACAGACGAATAGATTAAACGCAGTGATTTGGATTCGTCAGTTGAATGTTTAATAGTTTAACCAATTTTCAAAAATTTTCCCTTCGAATGTGAAGGTGATTTGCAATTAAATGATCAATTTGTTTTTCAAATAAAACTATTAGAAAGCATAGCAGACAAAGTAAAAGACTTGTTTTTCCTGACGAGCTTTCGAATATATGCACGGTTCCAAGTTTTTACGCATCAAATTTTACCATATATCAGGTGTACAACTTTTCTTCCGCCGTTTTCCGATAGGTGGCTGTACCGGCTGAGGCTGTTAAAGATACATAGATACATAGGCTGTTAAAAATACATAACGCCTTTAAAGTGAGTGTGTACAGTGCCTAACGAATTGTCATCGCCGTTTCAGTGACTTCCGAAACCGAAAACTGGATATCGGCATAGTGACATTCGGTTCATTCACCTTCAATTACCTATTATGACCTGAACATTTTTTTTTGAAAATCTCCGAGAAATGTTAGTTAGTTAGGAAGCTGGATCCAAATGAAATTCAAGATTTTTGTATGGGACCATAAAACCTTTCATTTGAATCTAAGTTTAAAAAATTGGGTCAGCGAGAAAAGTAAGTGAAATCAGGAATCAGAACTAATTGGCGCAAGTGTCACGTTCCCCTAATTATTTGAAGATTTATGCCTTGCCGTGGTTTCTCATCATTTTCCTAATGGGAAGGAAGGTATAAAAGGAACATGGAAGGGAATTGTGAAGTGGGTGAGTTGAAAAACGTAGCACAAAACAAAAAGAAATAAATCGTTCTGCATCCACGAAAGGATGATGCTGAACGATCTGCAGGTGCCAAATGCATTTTTAATAAAACCAGCAATTCCCGAGAGGATTTAGAGTTTTTAAAAAACCGACATGCATCCCCGGAAGAATGCAGAACGATTTGCAGTATGTATAAGCAGAAGCAGATTCGACACTTCATAAGGGATGCAAAACAATCTGCTAAAACCTTTTAAGGTCAACATAGAAAGGATTCATTCACTCCATGAAGAACGATGAACCCCTCTCTTCTTATCACATTGGGTGGGAAATGATAGAATATGCTTTAATTTTAGCTCCGCATACTCGACCATGTATGGAGAACAAAAAAATCGAATAATTAGTTGCGTCAATGCGGGACAGTTACATATAAGATGCTATGAAGTAGAGTAATCGCATTTACACAAATCACACGAATAATACTCAGCACTCAGCAATGGATGTATCTGGTTTTGAGTCACCATGATTTTCCAAAAAAATCGTCTGCATTGGCCGAAAGCCATGCAAGCTATCCTAATCCTGAAGTCAATGAGAGAAGACCAATTCAGTTTTGAATAAAGAATAAACCCGACGTATTTAACTTGATCAACCACAGCAACCTCTGAACCAAAGAACTGTAATGGACGAGCTGCTGTGATTATACTACAATGAGTGAAAATCACCATTGATGTTTTGCTTCGTTTTACATATGATCATAAATCAAATAAACATAGATTTCCCAGTGTAATAGTAATGTAGTTGAGCAACCCGTGACACCAAAAGCACCGTCTGGTGGAGAATGGGTGCGTAAATGCTCCTAAAATGCATGCAAAAAGTTGCCTGCGCATTTAACACAACCACAGTAGCATAAATCAAATAAACATAGATTTCTCACAGTACGGTGACACTAACAGCACCTCTAGTGACAAACGGGTGTACTTTTTTCCATTAGCTACTGTGGTTGTGTTAAATGCGCAGGCAACTTTTTGCATGCATTTTAGGAGCATTTACGCACCCATTCTCCACCAGACGGTGCTTTTGGTGTCACGGGTTTCTCAACTACATTACTATTACACTGGGAAATCTATGTTTATTTGATTTATGACAGTAGCTAATGGAAAAAAGTACACCCGTTTGTCACTAGAGGTGCTGTTAGTGTCACCGTACAGTGAGAAATCTATGTTTATTTGATTTATGATATGATCCAACCTATCAACACCATTGCTCAACAGATCGCAGGGCTTGCTACATTCAATAAAGAGGGTGTTAATGCTTATACCGTTCATCAATATATGATAATCGTCGGCAAAACAGTAAGGGGAATCCAAGGTCATTAAGTTTCCTTAACAAACCATTAGCGATTAGGTTCCAGAAAAGTTTCTTCAAAACATGTTTGAAATGTTCATACCCTTTCTGAAGTAACACTGGGAAAACTCCATCCTTTCCAGGAGACTTGTACGGAGCAAAACTTTCAACTGCCTATTTAACCGATGCAATCGTCACAATTCTTCGAGCAAGTGCCCAAGAATGGTAACTACCCGGTAAAGTCTCAGGAACAGCTGTCGGTGATGGATCAACAAGAAAAGTGAGTGAAGTAGTTCACGCTTATCAGACAAGTACTCACCACATGAAAGTCCTTCGATTTCGAAAGTAACTTATCGAAGAACATTTTTGTAAGCCCTCCGAGGGGACCCGAATGCTTCCGACTCATCTCTGCGTCGGTGGTTCCAAGCTCTTCTGCATAGTTTTCTTAGTCTAGCAAGTTTAGCATTCCACCTAGAAGTTCCTCTCGAGTAGCTCGTGAAACTCGAAGTGGATAAGCCTCTTCATATGCTGCAACAATGAGTGTTGTCTTGTCGACATCTTCCAAGTTGATTGGGGTTTCAATTATTGTTTTATTTTTCATAAATACGTTTATTTCATACGAAATATACATAAGTTTTTCTTCGCCGTGGCATCCACAATACATAGTACTTTAAACCTAATACATTTCGAATATCATATTAGTATGTTGGTATTCATTATTTAATCTAAACACTGTTTTTATCAAGCGGTTTGATATTTTAAATTACATTAAATAAAATACATTCATTTTGTGCATGATCTTATAACTATTTCAAGTTTGATTGTACCAGTTCATCATTTTTATTTAATATAAGATAGCTGGCTATTGGTTGAACTCATGGAAGAGAAAGGGGTCTAACATTAAATAAAATTTAAATTGGAACTGCAATGCACAGTGTTCCGGATTCACAATTTAGGGGGACAAAACATTTGTGGCTTAGCCTTATACTTTAGAGCTATCATGTCTTCAGAACAAATGATCAGTGAAAGATAAGCCATATTTTGAAGCATATGGTATTAGGGTAGTTCTTATTATTAGGGTGATGCGAAAATTATTTTCCGTATGTATTGAGATAGAGGACTGCACCCTTCGGCAAAATTGTAGAAAAACTTATATCAAGCAACTTTGCCGAAAACACTATTGTAGTATCTCTAACATTATTTGTTATCTGTTTGGTTCCCTTGCGAATGATACGTCGAAAACACAAGGGCAGTCAACAACGGAACCACAACCATCCACATCGCAATACGATTTAGAGGAAGTACCTTCAGCAGCTTCAATCAACTCAGCATCTTCTGAAGCATCAGTCGCGGCGGAATATTCAAGAGCAAACAACATTGAACTATTCAACAAGGGCATCGCATGAATCAACGTGTCTCCGATATCAACGACGAAAACTCGGAATGTTAATTATCCTCGAGAAAAATATTTGGATATTTCAAGAGGTATAAAAAACAAATATTCGGGTTCCCGGCGGATGAAGAAGATCCAGAATTACTCAAAACGAAAGCAGCAGAGTTGGATTTTTCTCATTTGTTTCAGTTCTTGAAAAATGCAGAGCTTTTCCTGAGCGCTTGCTGTGTGTGCCTGTTATATCGTTTCGTATCGTTCAGGCAGAACACTAGCTTCGTTGATACAAATACTTTCCCAAGTACTGTGAGAGAAAGCCCTGCAATTTCTGCATTTACTTTGTCCACTTCCTGCTTTGTTAGTTCCGTATTTTCCTTTTGAAAGATGATTATTTTGGGCGGCAAAGGGAAACAGATGAAGGATAATTGTTGTTCCAGATTATCCAGCCTTGTGCTCAACAATCAATCCCAAGGGAACCAAATAGATTGCTAATAGTGTACAGTAAGGAAGCGCAAGAGAGTCGAAATAAATCAATTCGCAAGTATAGGCAGTGTCATTCGCCAAAATTCAATCGATTAGTGAATTTAGAGGTCGTGTTCAAACGATTTCTTTTAACGTGTGATTCTGTAATAGCATTATCGAATAGAGTAACAACCAACGTGAGTGTACAGAAATACCTTATTTTAATATATATATATATATATATATATATATATATATATATATATATATATATATATATATATATATATATATATATATATATATATATATATATATATATATATATATATATATATATATATATATATATATAAGAGCATTTTCAATGAAAAAGCCCAATGTTTGAACACAATTAAAAAAATTTAAATGAATATCTCCTCCGCCATTTTTTTATAATATTTATAAAAATATTTAGGAGGAGAAAATATTTTCTATCAAATGAAAGAAACAGATTTTTTTTCATTTGCTCCAATGTTAGGTATAGCAGTTTAAAAATAATCTGCTTTGGAAATAGTTTTGCTCATAACTTCGGTTCAGAAAACGCTACCTGAATGCGCTAGTCATCAAAAAATTAGTTTCAACATACTTTAAAAGATATTCAAAGACACCAAAAACGAGAAGTGAAAAATAAGAAAGCTAGAGCAAAAAATCTGATTTTTTTAGGAACACCCTAAGTTGTTCTATTAAAATTACTGTACCACTAAAACCGTTAGAGATACTACAATAGTGTTTTCGGCAAAGTTGATTGATATAAGTTTTCCTACAATTTTGCCGAAGGGTGCAGTCCTCTATCTCAACACATACGGAAAATAATTTTTGCATCACCCTAATAATAAGAACCACCCTAATACCATATGCTTCAAAATATGGCTTATCTTTCACTGATCATTTGTTCTGAAGACATCATAGCTCTAAAGTATAAGGCTAAGCCACAAGTGTTTTTGTCCACCTAAATTGTGGATCCGGACCGCTGTGCAATTGACTTAATGAAATGATAAAGAAGTTTCATGAAAGGAAGGTCACGACAAGCGAGAATGTCGCGAACTGGGACATTGGATAGTCTACCTTGGGTACCCAAAGAATTTATTAGTTGAGATCTGACATCACGATACTCCACGCATGTCCAAACGACATGATCAATATCGCGATAACCTTCGCCACAAGCACAATGATTAGTCTCGGAAAGTCCAATTCGAAGGAGATGTGCATCTAACGTTTAGATTGGACATGAGTCTGGACATCACACGAATGAAGTCCCTACTCACATCCAGTCCCCTGAACCATGTCTTTGACGATATTTTAGGAATAATTGAGTGCATCCACCGACCCAGATTATCTTTATCCCAAGAAGCCTGCCAGCTGACAAGTGTTCTTTGGCGGGACGCGCTATAGAATTCGTTGAAAGCAATCGGTCTCTCACAAATTTCATTCTCAATAGCACCACGTTTGACTAAACTATCGGCTCTTTCATTGCTGAAATGGAGCAATGAGCCGGGACCCAAACTATTGTGATTTGATAATAATTATTCAATATGACGTTCAGGCACTGTTTTATTTTGCCCAAGAAAAACGGTTGGAAGTCCATGTTGGTGGAGCTTGTCTGAAAGAACATCAATGGAAACTGAATCAAATGCTCTTTTTATGTCCAAAAATACAGATGCCATTTGTTGTTTTTGAGCGAAGACAATTTGGATGTCAGACGAAAGCAATCATTCGTTCCTTTATTTCTACGGAAACCAAACTGAGTATCTGACAACAAGCCGTTCGTCTCGACCCAAGCGTCGAGACGTCGTAAAATAATTTTTTCGAACAATTTTTTGATACAGGACAACATTGCAATGGGTCTATATGAGTTGTGATTGGAAGCTGGTTTACCCGGCTTTTGAATGGCGATAACTTTCACTTGCCTCCAGTCAGGTGGAACAATGTTTTGCTCAAGAAACTTGTTGAACAATTCCAACAAACGTCTTTTTGCGAGGTCGGGCAGATTCTTCACCAAGTTGAATTTAATTCTGTCCAACCCAGGAGCGTTATAACAATAACGCTCCTGGGTTGGACAAAAGACAAAAGTGCTATAGAAAACTCCATCATTGAAAAAGGGCTATTAATAAAACCATTATTTGAAGGAGATTCCCGAGTAATGCTCTGCGTAGGAACAGAATCTGGGCAAACTTTCCTAGCAAAGTCAAATATCCATCGGTTCAAGTATTCCTCAAACTGGGAGCGGGTCATATCGCCGAAAGCCATTTCGCCGAAAGTCGTTTCGCCGAATAGGTCATTTCGCCGAAAGGGTCATTTCGCCGAAAGGGTCATTTTGCCGAAAGGGTAATTTCGCCGTAAGGGTCATATTTCCTGCATGTTATGTCTCCTGTATAACTGATGTGGCGCAGCCACATAACCGAAGCCAAGATGGCTCGGCGGCACAAAGCCAGCTGAGTCGGCCGCCGACCCGCCGTCGGAAGCGGCGGCCTCTTGCGTACAAACCTGTAACCGCCTCGTTTGCCCGGTCTACTCAAAGCTAGGTTTCTTTGCTTTAGTTAGGTCCGAACGAGCGGTAGCGAGGTCGGACAGCACATGAACTAAAACGATGTGGCGTAGCCGCATTAGTATTTTTTCATTTTCACTTAATAAACGGAAAATACCACCTACATTTACCTGGTAGATATACCTATGCAATTGTAAGTTTTCTTGGGAACTGCAAGTTTTCTTGGGAACTACTTTCTGAGGTTCATGAATCAATCTTTATTCAAGAGTACAAAGAGTAGTACAGCTATCATCTTTCGTTTGTCTTTAATTTAAATCAATTCTAATTACGATTTCAAGACGATTTCAGGATTCGGCGAAATGACCCTTTCGGCGAAATGGCTTTCGGCGAAATGGCTTTCGGCGAAATGGCTTTCGGCGAAATGGCATTCGGCGAAGTGACCCATTCGGCGAAATGGCATTCGGCGAAATAACCCTTTCGGCGAAATGACTTTCGGCGAAACGGCTTTCGGCGAAATGGCTTTCGGCGAAATGACCCTGATCCCTCAAACTCATTGCCCACGTTACGATTCCTCATTCGTCTGACCGTGAGAGTGCTCATTAGGGTGGGACAAAATATTGATTTCAGCTCCACTAAACTTTTCGTGTTCCTTTTGGGTCCCATAAGCACCATGCAAAATTTTAGCTCGATAGGAGAAACTATATTTTCGCGCCCGCGGTTCAAAGTTTGTATGGGATTTAGTATGGGAAAACTAACTTTTAACAAAAAAATCATCTGGAGGTCACCCTAAACCGTCTGTCTCATATGGTTTAGAAGATATGGACGATAGAAAAATAAGAAAAAGAAAAACTTGGAATCAATGTTTATTCATAGTATTAATTGAAATCATCCATATCTTCTAAACCATATGAGGCAGATAGTTTATGTCTTCGACAAAGTTATAGTATTTGAGTTTATCAACAATATTGTGGAAGACTTCAAAATTGTATTTCTTTAAAAAAAAAAGTTAGTTTTTTGTGTGTCTTTACAGTGAGTTTTGGAACATGGTTTTTAAGTTTAAAAAAATCTTCAAACTACACTTGTGAAGACATCAAACAACTCAGATCAGCCGTTGTAGCATAATAAAAGAAAGCAAACTCATATTACCACCACTAGCAGCAGTGGTGCTAGATATATTAAGGCATGAGCCATCGTTCGGACCTTGTGTCGGTTTTTCTTCAATAACATTTTTTACAGATGTCGGATTATGTTACAGTCTTCGAAGGTTTTCTTCCTCATTAAATTTCATACAAAAATTACATGCCCGCTGATTTTTTGAGTATAAAGGGTGACCTCCAGATGATTTTTTTGTTAAAAGTTAGTTTTCCCATACTAAATCCCATACAAACTTTGAACCGCGGGCGCGAAAATATAGTTTCTCCTATCGAGCTTAAATTTTGCATAGTTTCTATGGGACCCAAAAGGAATACGAAAAGTTTGGTGGAGCGAGAAAATAATTTTTCCCATACAACCTTGTCCCACCCTAGTGCTCATCCAACAGGCTGGATTTGTTGCAAAACTCTTGAATGGCGAAGTTGACAGCTCTGAACTATTGTCATCATTGAGTATCTGAGTACCATCCAGATCTCTGTGTCATGGCTCATTTCTTGT
Organism: Malaya genurostris; assembly: GCF_030247185.1. Classification (NCBI taxonomy): domain Eukaryota; kingdom Metazoa; phylum Arthropoda; class Insecta; order Diptera; family Culicidae; genus Malaya; species Malaya genurostris. The sequence goes on along the minus strand of NC_080571.1, from coordinate 190,251,754 downwards.
ACCTCGCTCCATCGCACTAACTTTGGATGTCATGAGCCGTTTACATCACTGGTTCGAACTTTTACATCTGTTGAGGAACTATTCGAATTCGGAGAACCGTCTTGCCGATTTATCACACGGATTAAAAATAGTGTAACCATAATATAAGATTTTATTTCATGTAGACTTTAGTCAGATGGAAATAATAACAATAAAATAACAATAAAATAAAATAAAATATGAAATTCATTGATTTTCCATGAAAATTTCACGCTTTTCCAAAAATGTATCTGAATGTAATCCTTGTAGCCAGCATAAGGTTTATTTTTAAAAAAATTGTCATGTCATCGCATTTTTTTCCAAATAATTATGAAAGATCACGAAAACACTCATTTTCAGAGCTATTTTTTATAAGACTCGGAAAATCCTCCAAATTTTCCAGCCATTTTCAGCCTGCAGATAGATAAAAGTTTTTCAAAGGTCTGTATGTTTTTGGTTTTGGCAAACTTTTCAAATTGAAATTTTCTTAGAACCATCCGCGCGCATGGTACTTGGACGATGGCCTTAAGCTCAGTTTCATCCGGTTAACTAATCAGTTCATCAATTAATCGTTCAGTCCGTCAGTTTTCTTTTGATCAGAATACTGTACTTCTATGAAAAAACTTATGAAACTGACATGAAGACAAAACGTAAAACTGAATAGTCACCACACACGTTCAGTTCAGTAAATCGTTCAATTTTTAATCCGTCCAAGGTTTATTTGGACTTCCAGAAAACTGAAGGTAGAGAATTCCACAAGTTGTTCCTTCTGGATGCCAGAAAGTAATCCCATACAGCATTTTGATAGTTTCTGTCACTGAAATATTCAAATCCGAAATGAAATAATCGACATCTAAATTCTGAACGTTGCTATTTTTTTACTCTCGTTTGTTTTTACGTCATTTAATTGTGTACTTCAAATCCATCCAGAAATGAAATTATTTGGCTTTATTCGCACTCGTTAGATGCGGATTTTGCATTGTGAAAGGTGCACAAAGCTAATCTAATTATTCTAGATTTGCACTAAACTGACTTGCAAGGAAACAATCTTTATAGTTCTTTAGATAACATTTGTAGGAATTAGATGGGCTGATTTTGCATAATGTTCCCCATCGTTGTCCACTTTTCGTTGTATTTTGCTCCAATGCAAACGACCAGCAGTAGGATGACGCAATCGATCTTCTTTGAAGGGAAACTGGCTCTGCAAACGTCCTGCAATTGATTCAATACTAAACTTAATTCTTGATACTGGAACTGAGCTCTGAACCTTAACCAACCGGAATGATGTACTTGCATTACTCCCTGCCCAGTCAAATGTGTAGGCTAAAATGAACGAAATATACCAAGTGTTAACCTTCCCAGGTACGAGAAAGGCAACATGAGCTTTCTTCTTTGATACTCATTGATACCAAACATTTGAGAAAACTATAATTTTAAATTATTTGTGATTATGTCATACAACTGAAAATGTTATCATAAAATGATGAACATATTTCCAATGGCAAGCGGCAAATATTACTATGGGGATCGACTAGGTCTAGAAATCGACCGCTATTGTTTGATATAATATGTTATTTGAAATATTTAAGCTAAAAAAGTTGTGTTAGTTTGACCAGCTCCAAAAATTTGAAGTATTTTACATCAATATTAAAAAAGCAAGAAATCGAATTGTCAAAGGAATTTGTTGATGGGAGTCTGAGGCCTAAGTTAATTTTAGTTAAAGGTTCCATGCCCCAAAATAGTTTGGGAACCCCTTTCCAAATCAAAGCGACATTATTTGCAGTTTTCACGATGTTGTTTCTAGTGGCCCGCTCACCTAGAAAATTTATGATACCGTATTTTCAGGTAATTGTAGTATCTCGATTTGCTATATTTCAGTAGAGGCTTGACAGTTGCCGAAAGGAACTAACATTTTCAACTGAAAACCTATTTTCTATGTACATAAGATTTTCACATATATCTTTACTTTTCGATCCAGAATCGATAACATATGACAAACGGCTCTCCTCATCAAAATTGAATGTTTTGGAATACAGCTCTCAACGAGTCCATAAGAGTTTTTGATTTTTAGTAGTACTATCTACCCTTATATTATAGCTTCGTGTAGTTTTTTTGGGGCTGGAAAAGTGCTGTATTCACTTAAAAGTTCGACACAAATGTTTATACAAGTCATACAAGTAGCCAAAATTCATTATATTGTTCAAGGTATTGTAGTTTCCATTACGAATACGATAACATGTGGGCGGGTGCCAATTTTGTTACAACTTTTGTAACAGCATATTACAAGAGAGCAAAAGAAATGAATGAACAATGTTTGCTTCAATCGATAAATAATTATAAGAAATCATGAATGCAAAATTGGAAAATCAGTCTTACAATTTTTTCGGAGATATTCCCTTTGCGCGTTTTCTCGAAACCGTTAGGGAACACACGATAACAATAAAACTACTGGACCAAACTGGATATTTTGCTTTTCCCTATAGAGAGGTAAAAGAATTGCTGCAAAATCCGACTTTCAAACGGATCCTCGGAGTTTTTCAGAAATGGTTGAACCGATTTCCGCAAGCATCTAACTAACTAGCTACTAACAGATATTGAGTGGGGGGTAATATAAATATAACACATATCGAAAAAAATAGAAATAATTCTTTATAATAACGCATGCGCTATCCAAAATAATAAACATTTCAACTGTTGTTGTTTACAAATCAGCGGAAACATTCTGTTAACAATATTATTCCTTGTATCTAAAACCATGAATCGTGATTTTTTAATAGTCTAAAATTATTAATATAATCGCTTGGTGTATGTTAGTCCCATCAGCACCCAATAAATTAAAATTCGATGAACGTAGAGTAGTTCCCAATTTTCGTCTAATATGTCAATTATGGTGTTGTTTAAGTGTCCTCTGGGGTATCAGAGGAGGAATCACGTACGGTGATCAAGCGGTGATCACCAGAAATTTAGAAATCACAGAAGGTGATCGTGTATCACCAGTCTGGTGATTGGGTAATGGGGCAATAATTTTTTTATAATATGACTAAGGAAATAAAGTTTTCCAACCAAACTTTTTCCTATTCAAACTAATTTATTTCAGTGTTTTTTTATCGAAAACTTCGAAAACTAAACTGAATAGAATGTCGTAATCATTCAAGAATTCAATGAAACTCAAAAAAGTATCAGTACTTGACAAGAAGTGATGATCCATAAACTCGAACGTGATAATAAAATCATAATCATTCAAAAACATTCTCACTATTATCAGTCATGCAGAGATTCTCACTGAAAATGCTGACATTCAATATGGTGGGTGATGTATTGAAAATCAATTTAAATCTGATCTTAATATGCCACTATGTGATTAAAAACAATTATAATGACAATAATATAACTTCAATCACGAAGCATGTTTCATGCAGAGTAAATTGCAGGTACATTTTTTGTGCAGGTTTAAAAAAATATGTCACTATTGCTTGCATTTCATACACCGAAGTAACAGGAGCGGAGAACTTGGCTAGAGCGAACACAAACAAGCGCTCAAACCAGCCCGGTGGAAGAGTGTTGTAGCAAGTGTTATCGTAGCCAACAGGCTTCTCAGTAGAGGGCTGGTTCAAGTGCTGCGCACACATATTTGCACTCTTGTTACTTCTATACACAAAATTCATGCTAAATAGCGTTTAATAAGGGTAACAAAGTTACTTAGACCATGAGATTTAATCAACCCTAGAATTAAAACAAAGTCCTTTGTCTCTATAATCAATATTCAGAATGTATTGTTTTTTCGCTGTATCCTATTGCGCATATTGCTATTGCGTACTGGACTTCCGACATCTGAATATCATCATCTGCTAGTGCAAATCGCTGCATGACTGATAATAGTGAGAATGATCATTCATAATCATGTGTGTATTTAAGTAATATTACTGTAGTGATATTGAAAGGAAAGAAATTTTCCCCATACTTAGCGGAGGTGGACTAGGTGATAATTGTGCAGCACTGATCAGCACCCAATATCAATCTCAGAAAATCAAAAAAATTTCGTTAACATTATAATGCAAACACTGGTGGTATGAAGATTTTTCGAAGGAAGGTTTTCCCAGTGTCACTTGTTTGATCTTCCTGAAATGAGTCAGAATATGCATTGATTGATATGATTAACAGAAATGCATAAACTGTTGCTTGAGAAGATTGAGCAAGCAACAAAGGGAACAACTGCTTTGGAATATTATGCCTATTGAGAGGTTTTACATGAAGATACAGTTATGATTATGTCCAGATTTCCAAAACAAAGTTATATGAAATGCACCATCACACCACTAGGTAAACCGAATCAGCATGCCTTGCAATAACGCGGATTATCTGAAACCTAATGCAAAAGCGCACTGGCCGTTTCAACAGATTGCTGGAATCATTCGAACTGTTCAATTACAATGATGAAGCTCTACTTTACTTGAAAATCATTCCGAAGTGAAGTCGATGATCGACGGACAAATTTGTTAGAGTTGGAACTAATTGATTTCCTCATTCGTTAACTAACAATCTCATCTTATTTGTCTTAAAAGACCTAATTAACTCTGACTAGAATAGCACATCGAACTTGTAACATGTTAACATAACTGGCAATGTAACGATCATCATAATGCACATTGCCCTTCAAGCAAAAACTTATATTCAGCCGACCGAACTCATCATGCAATCTTGCCATAGCCAGTTTTTTTTTCACCCTACCCTACAACAGATCGTTTCGATCTAACTCCTGCTGAATATATCCAGTCACACTTGTCAATCGTTCGGATTTTCGATTGCACACGAACAGTTGGCTCATTTTTACGAACGAACATAATCGCTTCCGATGATGTTCGCTGGCACTCTTTAACTCATGCATTGGCAATTGGGTTCGTGTTTCAAAATTTTGCGATTTTCAATTCTCTCATTCTCCGCCATCGCACGCAGTATGATACCGAACGAGTTTGAGTGACTCTGTTATGTATTATTGAGTACGCAATGGAACGATGATGCATAGTGAAAGATGATCGTGTGTATTCAGGGTAATGATTGATTTTTTCCGTCCTTGTTCACGACAATAGGGTCGTTCAAATATCCATAAAAATACAACAATGTTATAGTTCTTTTTGCAGATTTACATAGTAGGAAAACTTCGTATAGTTCTTTGAGGATGTATTGATAGTTTCTACCTATTTTTGTACAGGGTAAATTTTTAAATTGCGCCCCATAGTAAAGTAAGTTGTATTCACGACAAAAAGGTTTTACGGTTTATTGAATTTAAACCGAATCCGTCTACCGGTTCCGGAATTACAGGGTGAAGTGTATTTGAAATTTTAAACCGCCCGACCGATAATGACCAATTTCAGAAATTAACAGCAGAAAAATTGCAAAATTCGGATCGATTGGCTTCGATTTTATATGAAACTTGGTACACGGCTCCAATATGGCAAACCACTAATTTTGCACGGGTGAAGAGATCGTGTAGACTTTTTAAACAGGGCGAGTGCCTTTTGTGCATGTACTTTCATCAAAACACTGTAACTCCGTAACCAATTGTACCTTACCAATCAGTCTAGTCCTGCGGTGTTCGCTGCTGTATCTAGCAAACGTTTTCACGTATAGCTAAGGCAATGTGCCATATTAAATATATTGTTAAAAAAATGTTTTCATGTAGACCGATCCATGGCCGTGTATGTATGTTGCCTCTCTCTTTAGAACGGTAACAGAATTGCTATAAAAACCGCCTTTTGAACGGAGCCTCGGAGACCCATAGTGTTACATACCATTCGACTCATGATTGTTGATTATTCATTTGGCTCAAAATATTTAGTACACTTTTTTTAGAACTATAATTCCAAATTGATCACAGCAGGCTATGATGTAATAAAACAGCACACTCATAATTTTTCCAATCAGCCTTGAGAACGGACGGATGAAACAATAAACATAAGTGGTCCTTCGAACCGGATCTGATCAAGGTGAGTTTTGCAGAGCAAAGTGTTAAGGTGAAATGTAGCGTCATAAAATGCGCGCAAAATTTTATCCGCTTCAGTTGAACGAACCGTCGCACAAAGCGTACCAAGAAAAACGGCCACATAGAAACAAGAACTTTTTTCAATGATTGAGCGCAGTGGGTTTACCTCTCGTTATATTGGCTTGTAAAAAAGACGGGACGTAATGAATTTTAGAATTCTTCACACTTTGAATATATGCTGATTCAATCATCATTGTTAGTGATTACTCTTACACTAGAGCTATATATCATGAGTAATTATGAATGATTAACATGAGGTTAAATGTATATGTATTGACTATAAATGTATTGACTATAAATAAATAAACACGACTAACTTGCTAACCATGTATATGCCTGATTTTAGTAGCAAGCATCGATTCTCCTTCAAAAGAACGGTTGAAGACAAGAGAACATTCAAGTATTTTCGATATCTTTGCCAGTCGTTCACCAGGCCCTTCCCGCCGATGAGATAGAATTTACGTAAAAGTATTCACCATTAACTTTTTTTCGGAAGCGACTTTCGGAATTGTATAGCATGATGAGTCTAGAAATGTCTGTTTCAACGATAACGAACCGAAGACCAAACAGCATCTGGCCTCCGGTGCCAGAAATCATCAATAGTTTAATAATTTCTTAGATTACATTATTGGAATACATTCCAATTATAACTAATAGATCATCATACCATGCAGTTAAAATTATTTAGTGAATCTTTTCTCAAGCACATATTTGGGGCACGAAATTGAATATAAAGTTATTTCGTAGTTCCTTATTATTCAATCGATTTTGAAAGCAAAATCAAGCGTTGATTCATTGTATTCATAATAATTGAAAAACCAATGAATTCCAATAAGTTTTCCATTCTGACTGTCTCGAAGCTGGCCCTCAATGTTTATCACATTGTTTGTATAAATGACAGCTACTTAGAAAATAAACGATTTCTTACAATACTCATTTTATTGTATTCAAGTCGTTTTTATTTCAACACAAAACCCAATGCTGCATAAATTTGCGTCATTATTTTATATCTATTTTTTGCTCACGATATAATGCCACCGTGCCCACCGTGCATTTCTCACACCACCTCAATACGAAACAGCAGCGCGCAAGCAATAAAAAAAAATGCAGAAAAGTTTATGAAAACTTTTTCAATTTTCGGTTGTTTTCGCTAAAATTTTACAATTTTGAGTTGCATTTTCAGATTCTTTGTGAAATTCTGCTACAAACACTACTTTTCAGTTCTAAAATCATCCCCGTGGAACGGAACAGTAACCGTTTATACATTTCAAAAACCAATTACGGCTCGGCAAAGCAAAATTTCAAAATTCTAAGAATACTTAGTTATGATAAATTTGATTTCGAAAACTTAAGTGTTTTTGGTTTTTCGAAAATCGGTCTAGTTTTTGAATAATTGATCGAAAACGCGATTTTCGCATTCCGCTACATTTCACCTTAAGGAGTCAATTCCATTGGGGTACGTGCTCATAAAAAGTTATTTCATTTAAAAAAATAAGAGTCTGGCATGGCGCGACTCTTATGCAATAGATAGCTAACACGTGGGTTAGTAAACTCGATAGACATTAGGAGGCACTAATGTCGTTTTTCATTGATTCCACTCGCTCGGTGCCAGAGTTTTGCCCTCACAGTTGATCAATGAAACGGTTTTGTAAAGTTTGGTTTGCACGTTTGCTGCTCTGAAAAGAAAACGGGTGCAAAATAGTAGCTCGAGAATTGCCCCGAAAGTGCATTTTTTCGTGTGGTGCAAATTAATGAAACACAGTGCACCTGTTTTGATTGCTCGACTGCACGAAAAGTGCACGAATCGAGCAAAACACTCCACGAGTGTTCTCAATGAAAAACGACATAAGATTGCCAACACATGGGTTGGCGCATAGAAAATTGGAAAGCAATACAAGTAATTCAAGACAGGAAGAAAAAGCATGGGTTGTCTTATCCTGCATTAGAAAAGGTCTTTGGGGTCGGAAAAGCAAATGAAATGAAATCGAAAAACGTAACGAAAAATAGGTTGTTATGGTTACCGATACTTGGTATGAACGTTACTATGACAACCTCTAAAACAGCAATTGCAAACTTTAAACAGAGAAATCTTCATTTTATCAGGTGAAAAAGAGTGAGGAATCAAAGAAATCGATGAAAACAAGGCGATGAATGCTACGAAATGCCTTTAAAAATCTCGATACTGCTCAGAGCTTTCTGGATCAATTGTCGATATCGGAATATGCCAATAGAGAAAGGGGGACATGAAATATACCATTAGAAGAGTTCAACAAAAGGATTAACAGCAAGAAAAAAACAATGAGTGAATGATTCGGCCATGAACTGGTGAATTTACCCTCAGTTGATCTACCTGTGTTCTCGGGAAATGGAGAAGACTGGTTAGAATGGCATGACAAGTTCAACACACTCATTCATAATCGCTCGTTTCAACAAACTGTTCAAAAATTTGAATATCTAAAACTATCATTGAGTGGGATTGCCTTAGGCATTGTCGACTCATTTCCAACTACTTGAACATACTTGAACATCGGTGTAACAATTCTAAATTACTTATCCAAAAGTATATACGTGAGCTATTTCGTCTCCAATCATTGGAGTCTGAATCAGCTGAAGGTTTGCGAAAATTACAAATATTAAAACAACCAGTTGAACTTGGAATGCCGTTTTAATTCATCTCATGCCCAACAAACTGGATCAATTAACAAGAAGGGAGTGGGAGACTACAACTCCAGTAACCGCGCCACCGTTATATGATCAGTTAGATAGTTTGTTGCAACAAGATGTCAAATGCTGGATGCAATTCCCAAAAACGTACGATCCTGGAAGAAACAAATGGATATGGACAAGTTATGCTTCAATTGCCTGAAACCCAATCACACTTCAAAAAATTGCTACAATAGAGACTGCACCAAGTGCGAAAAAAGGACCACACTACTATTCACCGAGATATTGAAAGAGTTCACCGTGAGTAGTTCATCAATTCGTTTTAACTTAACTACTTCTTTTATGCACAATAAACACGCCATTTGAGCCAATTTGTTCTGATTCCTGATTAGAACTATGATCCCAAATTGATCACAGCAGGCTATGATGTAATATAACAGCATACCCATAATTTTCCCAATCAGCCTCGAGAACGGACGGATAAAAAATAAACAATGATATAAGTAGTGACGTAACCGGCAAAACGCGTTCTTTTTCTATCGCTCAGTTTTCTCAGAGATGGCAGAGCCTATTTTCATAAGTCTAGGCTCGTTTGAAAAACAAACTGAATTTTGAATGATGTTCGAAAATCGAATGGGTGTCACTTCCGGTTCTAAAGGTATAAAGTGACGTAACCGACTAACCACACAAATTACGTGTTCTCGAAGATAAATCAACGAATTTCGATAAACTAAATCTCACAATGTTAATCAAATCTGGAAAGGTTATGGCGAACATTTCCGGTTCGATAGATGAAATCTTATATGTGACGTAACAATCCCAGTGTTTTTGAATGCACAAGTTTTCGGAGATTAAAGAAACGATTTTGAAAGACTTAGACTCGTTTGAAAGCTACTATTAGGTTATTTGAAAACCTCACAAAACTAATGACCGAGGATGTATTCTTACAAAAGTAATAATGAAACTATTTATATGGAAAGAGTAGGGCGTTATCTAATTACTAGGTGGAAAAAACAGTTTTTAAAAATTAGATCCTATTTATGTCGATACTTTTGAAACTAGAGTTTTGATTTCCTCGGCGAACTAAGTCGAATAATAACATGATATTCGGACCTCGGTTCGGAATCCTTTTTCACAGTGATTGCATAGTCTTCTTATATACAAGAAAAGAAAACATAAAGATTTAGGTCAAGGTTTAAAATACTTTTTGGATTGCATTGAAGTCTATATACGGGCTGAAATTTGACTAATCTTCAGGTTGTTCAGATTACACATTTCAATTCGACGAGAAACTAGTTAAAATAATATACTACGTTATTTCGAGATTAATCTAATCCATGAATCTGCATTCGCTATCCGATTGAAAACTTCACTATTGAACAAATTCAGCATGAATTACTCTGTTATGAATTAACATATATTCTTGATCTTGTGATTTACTTTACACGATTATTCCTGTGTTGGTGTATACTCAAACAAAATTTATCCTTAAAGCAAATTTCATATCTATCTCTTATCATTAGCCCGATACACTAAGTTAAATCTAATTAATTATGGATAAGGTTCAACTCGCCTTCGATCATTATTTGATTATTATTATCATTTGATTTGATTATTATTATTATTATCATTATCATTGACAGACAAAATAATTTCCGGATAATTAATAAAGATAACGAAAACAAAAAATGTTAGTTAGAAACAGTATTAGTAGAAATGTTAGTTAGAAACAGTATGAACATGAACATTCAGTCTTTCAGTAATGAAAATATATAACAAAACAAAAATAAATTTTAGTACTTACCATCACTAAGAACAACTTCAGGTTGACTTGGCTTTGGAGCTTGCTTAGTTTCTATTCTCAGCACCTGATGGTCAGCAACTGTAATATTGAAAATGTTTATGAGAAGTGGTTCTGCATTATTTTCGATTCAAAGTAAACTGTGCAGGAAAATGTGTCTTCATGTGACAAGTTTGGCGAAAAGTTTATGCAGAAAACTGCTAATCACGTCTTCTTTGATGACCGGGTAGGGTCGAAAGCTTTAGAAAAATCATGTATGTTTTCTTTATATTTTCATATTAAAACATTTCAAGAATAATCTGTCAAATGTTCAAGCTTATCGGAACAAAACTCTGAAAGTTATGGGCTTTTTATCTTTTATCTTTTATCTTATCTTTTCGCAAGAGATCTGTTTCGATTGGCTTGAAAATTTGACAAAATATTCTTGAATTGCTTTGTTATAACAAAACACATAAAAATGTGACTTTTCGAAAGTGTTAGTCCCTACATGCTTCCTAGGAAATAAACTGTTTCTTTCGATTTTTTAGATAATAAACTTTAAATGCGTATCTCTCAAAAGAACATTTTAAAAGTCCGTATCCATCGTCATTTAAAAACTACTTCACCAATTATTTTCAAATTTGTTTTCCTTTTTGTTTTTTGTGACTTAGGGGAGGTTTTGCAGCTACAAAATTGTTCGAATGATGCTTTGTATTTATTATTATTATTGCCTTTCTCATATAGAAAGGTTATGCAATCACTATGAAAACCGACATTTGAACCGAGGCCCGGAGGGCCGAGTGTCATATACCATTCGTCTCAGTTCGTCGAGTACGCAAAATGTCTGTGTGTGTGCGTGCGTATGTGTTTATGTAACGTTTTTTTGCACTAACTTTTCTCGGAGATGGCGCGACCGATTTTCACAAACTTAGGTTCAAATGAAAGGTCCTGTGGTCCGATGCGTTATTCCTGAATTTCATGCGGATCCGACTTCCGGATCCGGAAATATAGGGTAAAGTGTGTTAAAAATTGTACACCATCACTGAAAATGGAGAAAAACCTTAAAAAAATTTTAAATCGACCTCAAATCTTTTCCAATTTGATGGTTTTTATCAGTAGACGGTCAAACAAACCGATTTCGGTTATTCTTTTAAGAATCGAAGAAAAAAATTTTTTTTTCGCCTTTTTGCCTTTCTCATATAGAAAGGTTATGCAATCACTGTGAAAACCGACTTTTGAACCGAGGCCCGGAGGGCCGAGTGTCATATACCATTCGACTCAGTTCGTCGAGTACGCAAAATGTCTGTGTGTGTGCGTGTGTGTGTACGTATGTGTGTATGTAACGTTTTTTTGCACTAACTTTTCTCGGAGATGGCTGAACCGATTTTCACAAACTTAGATTCAAATGAAAGGTCTTGTGGTCCCATACAAAATTCCTGAATATTATTTGGATCCGACTTCCGGTTCGAGAGTTATGGGGTAAAATGTGCAAAAAAAAGAAAATATGTGTTTTAACTTTTCTCATAGATGGCGCGACCGATTTTCACAAACTTAGGTTCAAATGAAAGGTCCTGTGGTCCGATGCGTTATTCCTGAATTTCATGCGGATCCGACTTCCGGATCCGGAAATATAGGGTAAAGTGTGTTAAAAATTTTATACCACCACTGAAAAGACGGTCAAACAAATCTATTTCGATTAATCTTTTAAGAATCGAAGAAAAATAATTTTGAAGAATACCACAGTTTTATATAGGTATGATAGTATGATTGATATGAGAAAGGCATCATTACACCACCAGGTTGGAAACTTCAGAAAAAGTACGTTTCATTTTGATTGGAACATTATAAATGGCATAATGGTATTGCAAACTTAACGCAATGTCGTCGTTGCCCAGGCTACGGCCGTGGTACCAAAAACATATCATATGGACATACGATGTTTGAATTGTGGTAAATCGCATTCGAAAGACGTCTGTCCAATGAATGAAACACTGATAATTTTTCATGTTCTAATTGTGATAGAAATCATAAATCCAATTATTCGAAATGTCCTGTCAGGAAAAAAAATTTAAACGTTCGTTCGTTTAGACAGCAACAAGTCAAATGAACTCGCCATTCAAAAACCAGGGAAACCAGCCTCCGATCACAATTCGTATCGGCCGATTGCTATGCTTTCCTGTATCCGGAAATTGTTCGAAAAAATGATTCTGTTTCGTCTAGACAATTGGGTCGAAACTAATGGTTTACTTTCAGATACACAATTTTGTTTCCGCAGGGGCAAAGGAACGAACGATTGTCTTGCGTTGCTCTCAACAGAAATTCAAATGGCATTTGCTCGTAAAGAACAAATGGCATCAGTTTTCCTAGACATTAAGGGGGCTTTTGACTCAGTTTCTATAAATATCCTATCTGAGAAGTTGCATCAGCATGGTCTTTCGCCAGTTTTGAACAACTTTTTACATAATCTATTGTCTGAGAAACACATGTACTTTGCGCATGGTGATTTGTCGACAATACGATTCAGCTACATGGGTCTTCCTCAGGGCTCATGCTTAAGCCCCCTTTTATACAATTTTTACGTAAGTAATATCGATGAATGTATCAACACATCTTGCACGCTAAGACAACTTGCCGACGACAGCGTTGTGTCTATTATAGGACCCAAAGCTGCCGATCTCCAAGGACCATTACAAGATACTCTCGACAACTTATCATCATGGGCTCTTCAAATGGGTATCGAGTTCTCTACGGAGAAAACTGAGCTGGTTGTATTTTCGAGGAAGCGAGAACCAGCACAATTACAGCTTCAACTAGGGGGTGAAACCATAGCTCAGGCCTTCACATTTAAATATCTCGGGGTCTGGTTCGACTCCAAAGGCACCTGGGGATGTCACATTAGGTATCTGAAACAAAAATGCCAGCAGAGAATCAACTTTCTTCGTACAATAACCGGAACTTGGTGGGGTGCTCACCCAGGAGACCTGATCAGGTTGTACCAAACAACGATATTGTCCGTTATGGAATATGGATGCCTCTGCTTCCGATCAGTGGCGAACACTCATTTCATCAAGCTGGAAAGAATTCAGTATCGTTGTTTGCGTATTGCCTTGGGTTGCATGCAATCGACTCATACGATGAGCCTCGAAGTGCTGGCGGGCGTTCTTCCACTGAAAAACCGGTTCTGGGATCTCTCATATCGTTTGCTCATTCGATGCGACATTTTGAATCCTCTGGTGATTGAAAACTTCGAAAGGTTAGTTGAGCTTAACTCTCAAACCCGTTTTATGTCCTTGTGTTTTGATTACATGGCTCAGAATATTAATCCTTCTTCGTTTGTTTCCAACCGTGCTCATTTCTTGGATACTTCTGATTCTACTGTGTTTTTCGACACATCCATGAGAGAAGAAATTCGTGGAATTCCGGATCACGTGCGCCCTCAAGTGGCCCCAAATATTTTTTATAATAAATTTAGAACAGTCAACTGTGAAAAGGTGTTTTACACTGACGGATCAAACATCAACGAGTCCACAGGCTTCGGCATCTTCAATCAAAACATCACCGCTTCTTACAAACTCAGTGATCCGGCTTCAGTTTACGTCGCAGAATTAGCTGCTATTCAGTACACCCTCGAGATCATTGAAACCATGCCCAAAGACCATTACTTCATTGTCACGGACAGTCTAAGTTCAATAGAAGCTCTCCGGGCAATGAAGCCAGGAAAGTATCCCCCATATTTCCTGGGGAAAATACGGGAACATTTGAGAACTTTATCTGAACGGTCTTATTTAATATCGTTAGTCTGGGTCCCTTCGCATTGTTCCATTCCGGGCAATGAAAAGGCAGACTTATTGGCTAAAGTGGGCGCATTGGAAGGTGATATTTATGAAAGACCAATCTGCTTCAATGAATTTTTCAGTATTTCTCGTCAGAAAACTCTCGAAAGTTGGCAAACTTCATGGACGAATGACGAACTGGGACGATGGCTACACTCCATTATCCCTAAGGTATCGACGAAACCTTGGTTCAAGGGGATGAACATGAGTCGTGATTTCATTCGCGTTATGTCACGGCTCATGTCAAATCACTATACATTCAACGCACATCTCCGGCGTATCGGGATCGTGGAGAACGGGCTCTGCACCTGTGGCGACGGTTATCAGGACATCGAGCATGTCGTGTGGTCGTGCGTAGAGTATCGTGACGCCAGGTCGAAGCTACTGGAATCCCTCAGGGCCCGAGGTAGACCGCCTGAGGTGCCGGTTCGGGATGTGTTGGCGAGTCGGGATAGTTCATATATGCTTCTCATATACCAGTACCTTAAACACATTGATATACAAGTGTAATGTGTTATTCCTCGCTCAGAAAATATAATCTCCACCTACAGGTTCGACACTAACATCCGCCCGATTCTCTCGATCCCCGTCCCTGTCCACCATCTTCATTGGAATTAACAAGATCTTTTTTTTTGTCACTAACTTTTTCGTTCCCCTTTCCCTGTTTTTTCACCATCTCGATGGCAACTAATTAGATCTCTGTCGTTTTCAAACATTTTGTTCCCACACCCCTTTTTTACCCCGTTTCCCACAATATTTACTTCTTTTTTTCATTCTCTTCCGTAACATCACCATCACCGGGAGACCGCTCCAGTCAATGACCAGCATGCGGGCCACCCGCCGGGCCTTCGTAGCCTGGGGGTGTTTCCCGCGGACCCTCACGGACCGAAGAATGCGGCCAACATAGAAAATTACCATCGCCATCTGGAATCATCTCATCCTAAATTCAATTCACCGGCCACTACCGATCGCCAGATACTATATTACATAATGATACTACTCTAGTTTTAAGTTAGACGATAATTAAGATTAGTAAATACCCTTGGCATCTTAGAGCTTAAGCAGTGTGCCTTAATATTATATTATATTATTGAATAAAAAAAAAAAAAAAAAGTCAAATGAACGACCTTAAATTTACAGAACATACCTTAAAATCAAAAAACGATACAAATGCCACGCCTAAGGTTCTTCAAATGTGAAACAAAAAACAGGTACGCCTTCCAATTCGTCTTCTAACGAAAACAATTTATTAACAGGTAGATCGGCTACGTCATCATCTTCTTCTAATGACAGTTACGCTAGCAAAAAACCAAATGCAGCAAAAACGCAATTAATTATCTGTCCTCATAAGCCAAGGGCTTCTTTTCTTAAACCAAACAACAATCACATTATTGAATTGAATGGCTTGGAATTCAAGCAAAATACTCAATGAGGTGATGAGGTTCTTCCACCAACTTCAGTAACATCAAACCTGGTATAAAGCGTCAAACGGTCACGTCAGGCTCTCATTTTGACTTCGGTCAGTAGGAACAATCGCCAACTGTGGAAGCATACCTTTTCGTGGTACAAAACCTCAAACGCTCAGGTCGTGCTCTCATTGGGAATTCGGTCGTGCTCTCGTTTGGTCTTCGGACGTCGAGAGGAACAGTCGCCAGTACTAAGAGCAGATCTTTGGCGTAGTATAAAACCTCAAACGCTCAAATCGTGATCTCGTTAGGACGCTATTCGCATTCAGCTGCTGAATACAAAATCTGGATTCGGGAGCTGGAATTTGGATTGATTTCTGTAAATGAATTCTAAAACTGATTTCCTAATCGAATCTGGTCCACCTGAATTCTGAACCCAATTTCAGGTTTAGAATTTAATTTCAAAATTCTATTTTATAGTTTAGTTCCAGAATTCAGAGCCTGCATGTTGGAACTGAATTCTGGAAATGGATTTCGCAGCAAAATTCAGTTTCGGAATACAAATTCAGAATTCACTTCTAGGACTAAATTACAACTAAATTTTGAGCCTGTTTGTTTGCCTCTTGAACTTAGGTCCAGTTTCTGAATTTAAAAAATCAATTCCCAAAGAATATACGAACTATACGAAGTTTTTGTAATATGTAAATCTACAAAAAAAAAACTAGAACTTTATTATATTTTTACTGATGTCATTTTGTCGTGAATACGACTTACTTTATTATGGGACACCTTTTCCAAATTTTTCCTCTAAGAGAGTGATAAATTTTTGTTCGTGAATATCTCTTGTTGTACCTAACGTATCCACATAATTTTTGCTACATGCCATCGGAAATATCATCAACTTATGAAAACATTTTAAGTTGTATGACATAATCACAAATAATTCAAAATAATGTTTTCTGAAATGTTTGGTATCAACGAGTATCAAAGAAGAAAACTCATGACGCCTTTCTCATACATCGGTAGGTATGGAAGGTAAACACTTGATATATGTTTGCAGTTGCAGCATATAGTTAGTTGAGCAGGAAACAACAGAAGTGCATCATTCTGGTACAGAGCTCAGTTCCAGTTTCAGTATCAAGAATTGAGTTTAATATCGAATCTATGCAGACGTTTGCAGAGCCAGTTTCCCTATAAAATAAATCGATTTCGTCATCTTGCTGCTGGTCGTTTGCATTGGAGCAAAATACATAGAAAAGTGGACAACGATGGGGAACAGTATGCAAAACCAACCCTTCTAATGGCTCCAAATGTTATCTAGAGAACTATGAAGATTTCTTCATCGAAAATCAGAGAAAAATACCATCAGTTGAATGCAGATTTTAGAAAAATTTGATTAGCTTTCCGCACTTTTAGCAGCGCGAAATTCGCACCAAACGAGTGCGGATAAAACTAGAATTTCACTGCTTCGCGTTCGATAGAAATACTTCTAACAGTGTTTAATATCGTAGAGAATTCCACAAATTGGACCTTCTGAATGCCAGAAATAAATCGCGCACCACATTTTAATTTTTTTTTCTTTCTTTTAAATATGCTAATCCGAAATCAAATAATTGAAATCAAAATTCTGTATGATATTATTTTTGCCTTTCTCTATAGAAAGGTATTAGAATGGCTGGAAACCCGACTACCGAACGAAGCCTCGGAGACCCATAGTGTTATGTACCAATCTAATCAGCTCGACTAGATCGAAAAATGTCTGTGTGCGTGCGCCTTTCAATGAGTTTTTTTTTACCGCGTATGGCTGAACCGATTTTTACAAACTAAGGGTAGTTTGAAAGGTACTATTGGGCCATTAATCAACTTCGAATATCAAATGGCTGTGACTTCTGATTCCGGAGATATTTTAGTATAAGTGATGTAACCGACAAAACGCGTTGTTTTTTACGTCGCCATTTTAAAATATCAATGACAATTGTGACAACATAAACAAATCTAATCAGTTGAATGAGAGCGCCACACGGTGGTGATTCCGGGAACTTTTTGATCAAGGTAGTAAGCACAAAACTGTGGAATTTCTGATTACCAGATATTGTTTTGGCGTTATTATACAGTTCTTCGAATTCTTCGGACATTTTGTTGTACTGTTCAGGTGATATGTAGCAATAATTCAATTTCGAAATATTTTTATCAGTTTGTACAATTGCTCAATTATGTAACCCCAGGGAGTTGTTATAGTATTTCCATAGTCGCGAGCAAGACTGGCTTTTTTTGCCATTCGTCAGAAGACAAACCAAAAATATTTTCCTTGTATAGAAACAATAGAAACTACCATAAATGAAGATAACTTTAAGACAAATGTTATATACAAAAATAAATAAATATTTGTGTTAAATTTAATACATAATGTTGTGGTTATTTCTTTTCCCAATCTTTCCTCAGAACTAAACAAGAAAATAGAACGGTAATGATGCAATATTTGTTTGATGACATAAACTCTTTTCAACGGAATTCATGGCTAATAAAAATATAATAGTTTCTATATTAGACAATATCTTCTCACAAACTGAGTTTCATAGGATTTTAAGATAATTAAGGCGTTCGTTGGTTTAGTTTTCGAGAAAATTACCATAAAAAAATAGATCAGTTTGGACAAGGAAAAGTTTTTTTCAAGTAACTTTTGTCGTGAGTACGACTTACTTTACTATGGGGCGCCTTTTCAAAATTAGCCATATGGAAGAATGGACAGAGCTTTATCGTGAATATCTCGACTTGTATTAACGGCAGCAACATTTTTCTTTCACTATTTCATAAAATATTCGATCAGAAATTCAGGATAATATTTTGAGAAGCCACAAACTCAAAAATTAAATCGATCTGGAGAAGGGCTTTATCACCATGAGTCAACTGAAAACGATGAAATCGATGTTTCATATAATCATCGAATGGCAAAAGTATAAACCGGTACATCGGGATGTCACACAGTGCACGAACTGTTTGAACTACGGCCATGGAGTGAGGAATTGCCACATGAAAAGTCGGTGCGGGAAATGTGCCGAGTCCCACAGTACCAACGATTGCCTACTAGATGACATCGCAGTAAAATGTGTGAATTGTGATGGCGACCATCCATTTACTAGCAAAAAGTGTCCCAAACTGCTACTGAGTTCACAAAAATTCGAAAATAGGCGTCCCGTAAACTATCAACGCGCAAGACTGTTCCACAGAAAGATGAAACTAATTTCCCACGGCTCCCACCGAAGAGAGATATTCCAAATTTGCCGCCACTTCCTCACAGTAATCCAAAAGATTCAGTCGCTGGATCACAAAAAGATTCTTTCTCCAAAATCCCTCCTGGATGGGGTAAAAATCAACCACAAACAAAAGATGGCAGAACGCGGTTAGACCAAATCAACGCCTTAGGCAAATTCATCATCGAATATGCAATATAATGAGTAATGGTTGTAGTAAATTGGAATGCTTGCTTACTCAGGAGCAAAACTGCTGAATTGTCCGACTTTCTCCAAGAGAAGAATACCGATATTGCTAATATAACTGAAACTCATGTAAAATCTGAAATTTATATTTTTATTTCCAATTACAGAATTCACAGGCTCGACAGGACAACTACCAGAGGAGGGGGAGTTGCCATTGCCATTAAATGATCCATTCATCACAGGCTTCTGCCTGCTTTTAAATTTCAACTTATATAAGCCATCGGAATTGAGATTACAACGACGATGGGACCCATCATCATCATTGCAGCGTACTGCCCCAAACAAACCAATCTTCGAGATGGTACGTGTGCGTCATTGAAGCGAGATCTGGCTATGCTCACTGGACGACAGAACAAATTCATCATTGCTGGGGACCTGAACGCACGGCATGAGCTGTGGGGAAACAAAAGACAGAATCGAAACGGGTTCGTACTTGCTGAAGATTACGAAGCAGGACAATACAAAATCCTCGCTCCGGATCAACAAACGCGACTTTCCAGATCGGGAGTTCATTCCATTTTGGATATATTTATCAGCAATATCGTCATAGACAGCTCTCCGGTTGTCTTCAACGAGCTTTACAGTACTATTGACGTTAGGATCTTCACCACAAACAGTGCCTATTCAACCTCGGAGGAACTATTATCGCACCGACTGGGTCCAATTTCAACAAATCGCCGACCAACTTATTAATATCGATTTGCCACTAGACTCCCCGATGAAAATCGACGCGGCCCTATCATCCTTCCAGCATTCAATCGCAGTCGCTCGTGATAGAACGGTTCCAGTACAACATATGCCGAGTTTCGAGCTCTTCAAATTGACAGTGACGCCAAGAAACTCATCCGACTTCGAGATATTTACCGGAGGCAGTATCAACGAACTGGTATCCTAGATAAGAAGACCTCCTATAACAACTTAACTAGGATAATCCAGGAAAGGATAACTGAGCTTTGCAACAGGAACTTCCAGCAAAAGCTTCGACAAATTCTCCCACATTCAAAGCTCTTCTGGTCCTTAATGAAGTTGCTTAAGAAAAAACCGAAGCCTATTCCTCCTCTGATGTCATCCCAGGACGCAGCTGAAGGAATACTTTCAATCAGACCAGTAGAGTAGGCAAATGCGCTAGGCCCGCAGCTTGTGTGTTCTGACAATTTAGGACTCAACATTGTTAGTTCACATGAAAGAGCCGTTGCTGATAGCGTAGCTGGAATGCTTGCTTACTCAGGAGCAAAACTGCTGAATTGTCCGACTTTCTCCAAGAGAAGAATACCGATATTGCTAATATAACTGAAACTCATGTAAAATCTGAAATTTATATTTTTATTTCCAATTACAGAATTCACAGGCTCGACAGGACAACTACCAGAGGAGGGGGAGTTGCCATTGCCATTAAATGATCCATTCATCACAGGCTTCTGCCTGCTTTTAAATTTCAACTTATATAAGCCATCGGAATTGAGATTACAACGACGATGGGACCCATCATCATCATTGCAGCGTACTGCCCCAAACAAACCAATCTTCGAGATGGTACGTGTGCGTCATTGAAGCGAGATCTGGCTATGCTCACTGGACGACAGAACAAATTCATCATTGCTGGGGACCTGAACGCACGGCATGAGCTGTGGGGAAACAAAAGACAGAATCGAAACGGGTTCGTACTTGCTGAAGATTACGAAGCAGGACAATACAAAATCCTCGCTCCGGATCAACAAACGCGACTTTCCAGATCGGGAGTTCATTCCATTTTGGATATATTTATCAGCAATATCGTCATAGACAGCTCTCCGGTTGTCTTCAACGAGCTTTACAGTACTATTGACGTTAGGATCTTCACCACAAACAGTGCCTATTCAACCTCGGAGGAACTATTATCGCACCGACTGGGTCCAATTTCAACAAATCGCCGACCAACTTATTAATATCGATTTGCCACTAGACTCCCCGATGAAAATCGACGCGGCCCTATCATCCTTCCAGCATTCAATCGCAGTCGCTCGTGATAGAACGGTTCCAGTACAACATATGCCGAGTTTCGAGCTCTTCAAATTGACAGTGACGCCAAGAAACTCATCCGACTTCGAGATATTTACCGGAGGCAGTATCAACGAACTGGTATCCTAGATAAGAAGACCTCCTATAACAACTTAACTAGGATAATCCAGGAAAGGATAACTGAGCTTTGCAACAGGAACTTCCAGCAAAAGCTTCGACAAATTCTCCCACATTCAAAGCTCTTCTGGTCCTTAATGAAGTTGCTTAAGAAAAAACCGAAGCCTATTCCTCCTCTGATGTCATCCCAGGACGCAGCTGAAGGAATACTTTCAATCAGACCAGTAGAGTAGGCAAATGCGCTAGGCCCGCAGCTTGTGTGTTCTGACAATTTAGGACTCAACATTGTTAGTTCACATGAAAGAGCCGTTGCTGATAGCGTAGCTGAGGTTGACCATTCAGACAGCTTGATTCTTGAGGAAAGCACAGTCACTGCGAATGAGCTGATGGCTATTGTGAAAAATCCAACAATATAAAGGCCCCCGGTTTCGAAAACATTTTCAACATTGAGCTGAAACATTTGAGTATTCGCTCATTTGTTTTCTTAGCTAAAATTCTTAACAGGTGCTAGGAGCTTGGCCAGTTCCCCTCAAATTGGAAATAAGTTTAAGTTATCCCAGTTTTGAAACTGGAGAAAGATCCTCCCTTTTCCAAGAGCTATCGGCCCATCAGCTTACTCTCTGCCCTATCCAAGCTGTTTGAAAAATCAATACAAAGGCGAATTCGATGAACAGAATGCGAGAAGACGCATTCAAACAGCGGCATCGGAAAGCGCACCTTCTGCGTGGTTAAAAAACGAACAGGTCGCAGTTTTCATTTGCTCGAGGCTATTGGCCCATCAGTCGAGGCGAACAGACGCATTCAATCAGTTTGGCATCATTTGGCACTGCGAGCGGATTGTTGCGGTTCGTTCCCAAATCAGTTTCAATTCAAACAAGAGCGATTGTGTCATACAGAGCTACTGGAGAGAAAGAAATCGAGAAGTGGACAACATTATATAAAATCAAAATGTTATCTAAAGAACTATTGAGATTACTTCTTTGCAAATCGAAGGTAAAAATCATCAGTTTAGTTAAAACCAAAAATAATTTGATTTGCTTCGTGCACTTTTCGCTGGGCGAAAATTGTTCGAGAGAAACGTTCCGAACTGTGCTAAATATTGTAGAGAATTCCACAATTTGGTCCTTCTGAAAGGCAGAAATAAATCATGTACAGCATCTTGATAGTTTCTTTCAAATAAACATACAAATCCGAAATGAAATAATCGACAACATCAAAATTCTTTAAGTGCCTATATGTGTGGCCGTAGGAACCGCCCATTAGTGAAAAAGCTACAGACGAAATCACGTATAAAAAGACCTCTTAAGCAAAATTGAATCGGTTTGGCATCATTTGGCACTGCGAGTGGATGTATTGCGGTTCGTTCGTAAAGCCAGTTTCAATTCAAACAAGAGCGAATGAGTCATACAGAGCTGCTGTTCGTTTGCATTGGAGAGAAAGAAAGCGAAAAGTTAACAAGCTTGGGAAACATTGGAAAAATCAGCCCTTCTAATGGCTCCAAGTGTTCTCTAAAGAACTATTAGAATTACTTATTTGTTAAAATATGCAAATCGGAAGTGAATATAATTACTGTAGGTCTACAGTCTAATAGATTCTAATTAGAAAAATTTAGAAATTTTTTCTCGGCTAATTTTTGTATTAAAAATTAATTCGCTGTTGCTGGCAATTTTATATTCTCTGATGATAGCTGTAAGGGATTTGAATAAAGATGCTTCAAAACAAGATAATAGCTATAATTTGCTAGAAATATCAATGTAGCAAGGCATAGATATATTTCATACTTTTCATATCACATGCCTATTGTATCATTGAACAATCCAGCGAAATAATGTTTTCTTCTTTGGAAGATTATTACCGGTTGTGAACGGTATACCTACGCCAACCATATCAGTGCCTCATCCACGGACATCCAGTCAGCTTGGAAATAGATGACGTCCATCGGAATTCGAATTCAACTCGTCACTTTCCAACACGAACGCCTTCATAAAAAGTTCTTCTTAAAGACTGTCTCAGAAAATATGGATGCACTTTGATTGTAAATAATTCACAAGTGTTAGATATTCAAATTTTATTCGATATACTGATAATATTAGACTACAACAACAAAATATTATTCTCAACATTTGCTACTTTGCTGCCGTGCGGCGATCGCTCAAACAAAGCGGCGTCGTACCATGGTATATTGAATGCATTGTCTATTGTTTTTGCATGGTTCACTTTGCTTTAATTTCTCCCCCAGCTGTGTGTCGGGCCGGTTTGGTTTGTGCATGAATGATGGGTGAATGTGTGAAGTGTAAGGAAAAAATAACCATATCAGATATTAGAATAACATGTTCAGTTTGCAAGAATGGCTATCACCAGCGCTGTACTGGGCTTACGAGAGCCATGGCCGGTTGGGTTTCAGATACACCGGCGCTTTTGTTTAAATGTGCTGATTGTTTGGAAGGTGCCGCGGTGTCTAATATGATGCCAAAGGATGATGTTCTTTCGCTCATTAGTAATATGAAGAAGGAGATGGAGAAATTCAAATCCATCACTGATTCGTTTGCTGCTGTGCGGGAGAGTATCGAGGCACATATTAATATCGCGATAGAGAGTGGAATCGAGAGACTGATCAGATCTTCCAATGATGCTCTGGAGAGCAAAATGGCCTGTTTAGAAAACAGTGTGGCCAAAAAGTTGGAAGATTTGAAAAGTTTCGTGATTAAGAATAATCAGCGCAATGATAATGAATTGGTCGTAATGAAGAGAAAGAAAATTGTTGCAGATAGAAAGACTCATTCGGAGTCAGATGGAAATCCCAGACGCAAAAGAAAAATTATGTCTAATACTGATGATGAACCACATGATAAAAATGTTGATAATGATAGTAATGACGAAGTTTTTGATAAAAATAATAAAAAGTCATACGCGGATGTTCTTTCTGGTAAATTAGCTAGAAATAGAACGAAAAGTAACAGAAAACGTAAGAATCGCTCGGTTATTATGATTAAACCTATTGAGTCTTCGCAAACAAGTGATGACACGAGACAATTTTAAAGGGTAGGTTGGATCCAAGAACACATAAAATTAGTAATTTCAAAAATGGTAAAGATGGCTCGATTATTGTTGAGTGTGCAGCAGGAGAGGATATTCAGTCAGTGAAAGAAAACATTGAAAGCAATTTAGGTACTGAATACAATGCTGTTATACCCAAGCCCGGGAAACCAAAACTGAAAATAGTGGGGATGAGTGATCGATATTCCTCTGATGTATTTATTGACCTATTGAAAAGTCAAAATCAGGAAATTTCGATTGAAGATGTAAAAGTTGTTGCTGACTTTGAGAATCCACGCTTCAAATATAACAAATTCAGTGTTATAATTGAGGTTGATAAAAATACTTATTCTAGTTTGATGGCCGCCGGTAAGGTTTGCGTCGGCTGGGATAGGTGTTCGGTTTTCGAGTCGTTCAACGTATTGCGCTGTTTCAAGTGTGGTGAGTTTGGTCACAAGAGCACCGAATGTTTAAACAGTGAAAATTGTTCCAAATGTAATTCCGCACATAGAACATCTGAGTGTTCTTCAACTGAATTCAAATGCGTTAATTGTCTGAAAATGAACAAAGAAAGGAAATTGAATTTAGACATTCACCATCCAGCATTTAGTAAGCAGTGTCCTGTATATCTGAGATTGCTTGAAACGAAAAAGAACAACATTATGTCAATGGAATAGCAACTAATCGATGGGAGGCATTCAGATATTTTGTATTTGAACATAGCCGGTTTGTCTTCTAATTATGTCGCAATGCGTCATCTTATAGAGGATAGACATCCTTCATTAGTTTTGCTCTCAGAGACACATATTGTTGATTCTGACGCTTTCGATCAGTTCAGTGTTCCGGGTTACACTGTTGCTTTTTGTTTGTCCCATTCCAGGCACACGGGTGGAGTTGCAATTTACGCCAGAGAGTCAATTAAATTCAGCATTCAATCAAACGAAGCAGTTGGAAATAATTGGTTCTTGGGTATATCAGTTGAAAGAGGCATGCAGATGGGAAATTATGGAGTCGTTTACCACTCTCCAAGTTCAAGCGACCGCCAGTTTCTGGAAATTCTAGAAAACTGGTGGGAGAATTTCGTCGATTTTGGTAAACTAAATATTATTACTGGAGATTTTAATATTGATTGGCTCAGTGATCAAGGTTCGAATCAATTGAAACAGTTAGCAGAATTCTTCAATTTGAGGCAAACTGTGAATGAATTTACAAGAATTTCGAGATACAGTAAAACATTGATAGATCACGTGTATTCCAATTTCGACGGTGTTTATTCAAATGTGGAATCCGATTGCAAGATTTCAGATCATGAAACAATTGCAATTTCCGTAACGAGTAGCTCTAGAAATGAGGAAGATACGGTGAAAATCAAGTGTTGGAAAAACTATTCAAAGCAAACCATATCTCGACTTGTATCAAGAAGCTTGGGTTGTACACAGTTGACTGGAAATTTGGATCACAGGGCATCTATTCTTACTGACATACTGAAAAAGTGTACTAATGAATTAGTAATTGAAAAGTATGTTAGTTTGAACAGCTCGAGTAGTTGGTACTCAATAGACCTCTTACGGTTAAAACGGGAGAGGGATAAACAGTACAAGAGATTCTGTAGAACTAACAATGATAGTCACTGGAGTAGATATACACAAGCACGAAATATTTATTCACGGGCCCTGAAGAAGACTAGATATGAATACATACAGAGGAGAATCGATCAAAATCAACAAAACAGTAGAGAGTTATGGAAAATTCTCAAACAGCTTATCAAGCCTACACATAGTGCATCGAAAAGTATAACTTTTGACGGTATAGAAGAACACACAGAACAAATTATATCTGAAAAGTTCAACAGTTATTTCATAAACAGTGTTCAGCAGATCAATCAAAGTATTGAATTGGTAGGTGAACCTGTTGAAATAACACAACCGATGAATAACTATTGTAGACTTGATGAATTTCAACCAATCACTTTTGAACAATTGAAAAATATTTGTTTTAATTTGGGAAAATCGACGGGTATTGACAATGTAAACTCAAAAGTGATACAGGATTGCTTTCATGTTATCGGACACGATCTACTGGATTTAGTAAATGAATCGTTGTACACGGGGCACATGCCAAAAGTGTGGAAAGAATCTCTGGTTGTTCCTATCCCCAAGGTTACTGGAACGGATAAAGCCGAGGAGTACCGTCCCATTAACATGCTGCACACGCTGGAAAAAATTTTGGAACTTGTTGTTAAAGATCAGCTGATTAACTATTTGAACTCTAACAGATTGCTAATACCGGAACAATCGGGATATCGTAAGGGTCACTCTTGTGAAACCGCTTTGAACCTAGTATTGGCAAAATGGAAGGAGAAAATCGAAGCCAAAGAGAGTATTTTTGCTGTGTTCTTGGATCTGAAGAGAGCCTTTGAAACAATTTCAAGACCTTTATTGTTGCAGACATTGAGGCGTTTTGGCATCGGGGGAATGGCACATGAATGGTTTGAAAACTATTTATGTGGTAGATCTCAAAAGACTGTTTTTAACGATGTAATGTCTAGTTCCCTCGGCAATTCACTTGGTGTGCCTCAGGGAAGTGTGTTAGGTCCTATTCTATTTATCATGTATATTAATGATATGAAGCGAGTCTTACGTTTCTGTGATATAAATTTGTTTGCTGATGATACTGTTCTGTTCATTACGGCTAAAGATTTCAATGAAGCTGTTGCACATTTAAACGAGGATCTAGGTTCGCTGGTTCGATGGTTAAAATTTAAGCAACTGAAACTAAACGTCGTGAAAACTAAATATATGGTTATTTCTTCTGTTAGCACCGGTCATGACGCCAATGTGGAAATTGATGGTGAAACTATTGATCGCGTTAGAGAAATGAAGTATCTTGGAGTCATAATTGATGAAAAGTTAACATTCAAATCTCATATCAATAACGTCATCAAGAAGATTGCCAAAAAGTATGGTGTATTATGTCGTTTGAAAAATGACTTAACGACCCATAGTAAGATTCATTTGTATAAAACAGTCATTTCACCACACATTGACTTTTGCCCATCCATTCTGTTTCTTGCTAATAACATACAAATCTTGAGATTACAGCGACTGCAAAATAAAATCATGCGATTAATTCTAAAATGTAGTAGATATACCTCGTCAGGTTTTCTACTGAACGCATTACAATGGCTTTCAGTGAAACAGAGAATTTACTACTTAACCATGGTATTTATTTTCAAGATATTAAACGGCATGCTGCCTCGATATTTGTGTGATCGAATTGAAAGAGGAACTGATTTGCATAGGTACAATACTAGAAACGCATCTGATACTAGAACACCAAGCTTTCTGTTAGCCAGATCGCAAAACTCATTGTTGTACAAGGGAATAAGTTTTTTCAATTCGATGCCAAGAGAAATCAAACGCGCAGCGACATTGGTGGAGTTCAAAAGGTTATGTATTTCACACATAAAGTCCGCTTTGTAAGCAAATATTTAGTTAGTTAGTTCAAATTTTTTAGATTTTTTATTTTTTTTACGTATTACGAAGATTGTATTTTCTTTTTCTTTTTGTTTATATATATTATTGTGAGACGAATTAAGTTACTATGTTCGGTATGATGATGATGGATTTTTAGTTTGTTTGAGAGTTAAAAATAATGAGCAGTCTACAAACGTTTGAGCCTCGCGCGCGAAGCAGGTAGTGACTATTTGGAAAGCGAATAGGACTGGCCGAAGAGCCTTAGCATTCAGTGTGTTAAGTTTGCTCTTGACCTCGATCGCAAGGTTTGATTAATAATTTAAGGAATTGATTCGGGAGATTAATTGGGATCGACAGTTGTTGATGGAATTGGGCTTGGCTCTGCTCATCCGCAGTCTCGTTACTCCATCGTAGCTGATGTGTGTAGCGATGAACTGGTCCGGCGGGAAGGGCCAGGTGAATTACTGTCTGATACTGGTAAAGATATCGGGTTCGATTCCTGATGTGATCAAGGATCTTCCCGAGTTGGAAATTTTCTTGATTAACCCTGGATAGTAAATCCGAGATATTTGAATGTTATTTTGTGGTCAGTCGTTCTTTTGAAGAAGAATCTATACCTGCTAGATTAATCAGATCGTTTTCTTTTGTTTACTGGTTAAGATATGTGCAAAAATATTAATTATCATTTAGATAACTCGTTCTGCTCACACCTTTGTAGGGGTATGAGGTGGGACCATCATCATCATCATCATCATCATCATCATACTTAGCCATTGTAGACTAGCTGGCGCACCTTCTTGCGAACGTTCCTCATTAAATTCCGTACAGACTTCTTGGCGACAAGTTTTGACACTTTTTTCCAATCTTTTTCGAACTGTTGAATGGTTTCGGCTGCCGAGACATGTTTCCTAAGACGTGCCTTCGTTAATGCCCAAAATTCCGCAATTGGTCGAAGTTGTGGGCATTCTACCGTTGATTTCGAGTAGTGGCAAGAAGCAAGATCTAGCCAGAAGACAACAGGATTCTTGTGGCTTCGAATCATGGGTAGAAGTCGTTTTTGTAAACATTCCTTGATGTATATTTCGCTGTTCATTGAAGCAGTGGTGATGAAGGGTTTCGAAATTTTACTTCAGCTACAAATTGCTTGCCAGACAATAGCTTTCTTACCAAAATTTTCGACTTCAATAGATGTCTCGGACTGGTTTAATCGAGTTTCACGTAGGTTTCGTCGTCTATGATTATACAGTTCAAATTTCTAGCAAGAATCGTATTGTACAGCTTTCGAACCCTCGGCATGATCGATGCTCCTTGTTTCGGACTACGTTTTGGTTGTTTCGGCTTCTTATATGTTCGAAGATTCAAACGTGCTTTAGCACGAAGAACATTTGACCTAAAAGTGCCCATTTTTTTGACCACATCCCGAACTGAAACCTCCTTCTTTTGCTCGAACGCCTTCTGTATACGTGTATCCAACGGAGGGCTAGCATGACCTTTTTTTTACCCGTTTTTGGTTTATCCTCAAAGGTGTTATCCTCACCGAACTTCCTGATTGCATTTCGCACGGCTTTTTCACTTACTCCTTCCATTTTTGCTATCTTTCTCAGTGACAGTCCGCGTTCTGTGCACCATTTGTACGAAATTTTTCGACTTTGTTCTGCTGAAAGTCCACGCATTTCGAAACAAACTAATAAAAACGAATAAACAACTGCACAAGTGGTTAGAGAAGAGTGTAAACAACAGGACGCAGCCATAAAAATTGACAGATTCTGAACCATTGTGAAATGGTTGCGTGCATACTTTCTGGGACAGTCTTTAGAACCATCATTATTCACACACACACACACACACACACACACACACACATACATATATATATATATATATATATATATATATATATATATATATATATATATATATATATATATATATATATATATATATATATATATATATATATATATATATATATATATATATATATATATATATATATATATATAAGGGTGATTTTTTAAGAGCTTGAGAACTTTTGTAAACAATAAAACGCATAAAATTTGCAAAATCTCATCGGTTCTTTATTTTAAACGTTAGATTGGTACATGACATTTACTTTTTGAAGATAATTTCATTTAAATGTTGACCGCGGCTGCGTCTTAGGTGGTCCATTCGGAAAGTCCAATTTTGGGCAACTTTTTCGAGCATTTCGGCCGGAATAGCCCGAATTTCTTCGGAAATGTTGTCTTCCAAAGCTGGAATAGTTACTGGCTTATTTCTGTAGACTTTAGACTTGACGTAGCCCCACAAAAAATAGTCTAAAGGCGTCAAATCGCATGATCTTGGTGGCCAACTTACCGGTCCATTTCTTGAGATGAATTGTTCTCCGAAGTTTTCCCTCAAAATGGCCATAGAATCGCGAGCTGTGTGGCATGTAGCGCCATCTTGTTGAAACCACATGTCTACCAAGTTCAGTTCTTCCATTTTTGGCAACAAAAAGTTTGTTAGCATCGAACGATAGCGATCGCCATTCACTGTAACGTTGCGTCCAACAGCATCTTTGAAAAAATACGGTCCAATGATTCCACCAGCGTACAAACCACACCAAACAGTGCATTTTTCGGGATGCATGGGCAGTTCTTGAACGGCTTCTGGTTGCTCTTCACTCCAAATGCGGCAATTTTGCTTATTTACGTAGCCATTCAACCAGAAATGAGCCTCATCGCTGAACAAAATTTGTCGATAAAAAAGCGGATTTTCCGAATGGACCACCTAAGACGCAGCCGCGGTCAACATTTAAATGAAATTATCTTCAAAAAGTAAATGTCATGTACCAATCTAACGTTTAAAATAAAGAACCGATGAGATTTTGCAAATTTTATGCGTTTTATTGTTTAAAAAAGTTCTCAAGCTCTTAAAAAATCACCCTTTATATATATATATATATATATATCTATATATAAAAATGCAGAGATCATTCTTTGTAATCGCATCACGTAAGAACGGATGGACGGATTGAGATGATTTTTTTTGTTTGATCAGTTTTTACCCCCACCGGGTTCGTACATCATTAAAATTAGGAAAACTTACCGGAAAAGTGGGAAAAACCAATACAGTTATTTTGTATGGACAATGGAATTTTCCGTTAAAAAAGTCGCCCATGCTTACTAGATCATCGATAGGTGTTTGGCGCGCAACGAGTTGTTTAGTGTGGAGATTTCACATGCATGCTTGATCCATGTGATTCATCATTGCGAGCCACGTGCTTAATTGGGTATCAAAATCATTGCTTGAAAAATTACTGAATGGCGGAATGCACATGACTGTTCAACTGACCCACGGTAGTTTCATCAAACAGACACTTTTCATGAAACTGTGTTGGATCCGCACATAGCAACGAGGGTTTGGGCAAACCTGATATAAAAACCAGGTTCGAAACTGACTCGATTTTCAGTTCAACAACGTTTAAACTAGATTTGAAACTGACTTTAAACAAACGGTTTGACTAAAGTTGGGATGGAAACTGGGTTAGGTTTCGAATCAAGCGAATACGACATAAATGAATTAATTGCGGAATGCATGTGACTGTATGACCACTGTAGGCAAAAGAAAAAGTTCTGATATCGTTTACCCGTTAATGGATTGTGTGTGATGAAGCCAGATGAATAATATTGGCCATTGTGAGTGTGAGTTTAACAAATCAGAAATTTTTTGAATGAATCAATGAAAAGATTGTGCTGTAGAAGCGCAAGGTCAAACTAAGAGATTTTCCTTGTATTTTGCTTTCGAATGAATTAGATTACACTAAGCGCACATAATAAGTTGGACAATTAGATCAATGTTCAAGATGATTACAATAATGGATTGAGGCTGTAATTTTATATTTCATGTTCTGTGAAGTTTTTTTTCAAATTTGAATTGATCTTACAAATTAAAATTTAAGCGTGGTCTCTCTAAGCAACCAAGAGTTCCACGGTACCTAAAAAATATTCACTTTATTAAAGCTCTAATATACGCGTATCATTTTTTAGCAAATTTAACTTACAGAAAAAGTTCTGATGGTACTTTCTCGCTGTTTAAAAACTTTATTAGGAACTGCTTCAAAGTTTGTTCTGTTGCGCCGGGTGAACATTCAAGTATGAGCAATTCCTTAAAAACGGACTCTTCAGAATGCTTTGTATGTTGCTTAAACCAAATCTTTTTAAGAACTTTTGGTTACTTGAGCTAAATACAAATTGTGAATATTTCCTACTCTACCGAATGAACAACTCTAGAAGAGGAACTCTTTGATTAGAGATGAGAATCTGTGCATTTGCTCGATTTTTGCTTAACAGAAGTATTTCACATTTTCACATTAATTGTTTGTGATATTTCTTTTCGGGCTAAGTTATCAGAAAAATGATCGAAAGAAACGTTAACAACTTAGTCGTTCTAAAATTCTGATGTCCGAAAACATAAATTCGAGCAAATTTTTGGGCGAGACGAAGTTCGACGGGTCAGCAGTTTATTATAAATAACTATGAAAGTTACTTCATAATATTTAATTGTGTTGCAGAATGTTTGATGTAATTTATCCGAACTTCAGTGTAGGTGCATCGTTTCAAATTCTAGTAGTGAAAAAAAGGAATGCTTGTACAATTCACACAATCGATTAACTGATTGATATTCGGAAGTGTGCCAGTTTTATTCGTATTCACGACATCCTGTTATGTCTCTGACATTACCCACTTAGTTTTTTTTTCAATAAATGTGCCCAACATGAATCTGTGACTATTGGTATGGAACACAATCACCTAACAAAATTTCATCTAAATGAAAAATGAGGTTATTTTAAAAAATCGAGTTTTTAATATCATTATTTTTTTAGTGTAGGAGTCGATCAGGATGGACTTTTTCCATGTTTTTATTCGAAAACTTGACTAATTTTGTAAAATCCCTCATACAACACTTTTTTGAAGGATTTGTCAGTTTTCAAATACAGTCCTTTGACAAAAATTAGCATTTTAAGAGTTTAAGACATCCTAGATCATTTTTGGAAAAACGAAGTATGCAAAGCGTTTTTTTTTGTGACAAAGTCTTCATGTACAGTTTCATTAAAATCTGAGAGGGTGCTGCCAACTCTGAATTCAATTTAGCACGAAATTCTTCTAATGACTGAGGGTATGATTTAATAAATGTTATTATGAGACTATTTAAGTGGCAAGAGAAAGGCATTATCACACCACAAGGTGAATTAAGAAGGAAGTTTTAACTCTCATTTATTCCATGTTTTTTAATTATGCGATAGAAAATATTTGTCGCAACAAGTCAATCTTTGTAAAGGGTGATTTTTTAAGAGCTTGAGAACTTTTTTAAACAATAAAACGCATAAAATTTGCAAAATCTCATCGGTTCTTTATTTTAAACGTTAGATTGGTACATGACATTTACTTTTTGAAGATAATTTCATTTAAATGTTGACCGCGGCTGCGTCTTAGGTGGTCCATTCGGAAAGTCCAATTTTGGGCAACTTTTTCGAGCATTTCGGCCGGAATAGCCCGAATTTCTTCGGAAATGTTGTCTTCCAAAGCTGGAATAGTTACTGGCTTATTTCTGTAGACTTTAGACTTGACGTAGCCCCACAAAAAATAGTCTAAAGGCGTCAAATCGCATGATCTTGGTGGCCAACTTACCGGTCCATTTCTTGAGATGAATTGTTCTCCGAAGTTTTCCCTCAAAATGGCCATAGAATCGCGAGCTGTGTGGCATGTAGCGCCATCTTGTTGAAACCACATGTCAACCAAGTTCAGTTCTTCCATTTTTGGCAACAAAAAGTTTGTTAGCATCGAACGATAGCGATCGCCATTCACTGTAACGTTGCGTCCAACAGCATCTTTGAAAAAATACGGTCCAATGATTCCACCAGCGTACAAACCACACCAAACAGTGCATTTTTCGGGATGCATGGGCAGTTCTTGAACGGCTTCTGGTTGCTCTTCACTCCAAATGCGGCAATTTTGCTTATTTACGTAGCCATTCAACCAGAAATGAGCCTCATCGCTGAACAAAATTTGTCGATAAAAAAGCGGATTTTCTGCCAACTTTTCTAGGGCCCATTCACTGAAAATTCGACGTTGTGGCAGATGAAATTATCTTCAAAAAGTAAATGTCATGTACCAATCTAACGTTTAAAATAAAGAACCGATGAGATTTTGCAAATTTTATGCGTTTTATTGTTTAAAAAAGTTCTCAAGCTCTTAAAAAATCACCCTTTATAAAGTTATGTCTGTCACGTTATTTAAGGGAGTCGAGGATATTTAAACACACACACACCTATATATATATATATATATATATATATATATATATATATATATATATATATATATATATATATATATATATATATATATATATATATATATATATATATATATATATATATATATATATAAGTTATGTCAGTAAGACTTCACCGCCACCAACAACAGCAAGTCTAACTCCAGTCGCACCGTCAACTCCAGTCGCACCGTCACGTGGAGACCCGGCGAGTACGCGTAGCGTCTGTCAGCAATTCCAATACTGTAACAGTAGTAGTAGCCAGGGCTCAAAAGACCACAAAATAAAATTAATTCATTCTTGTTTGATAGGCAGTACAGCCCAGTCGTGTTTTCAAAAACCTAGATCCGATAATCCGACTTTTAACTGGCGCAGTCGGTAGGATCGGTTTAAGTGCAGTGAAGTGAAAAGTGCGAATTCCCGGCATAAGCCATCTGCGACGGCTCATCGTAGACTAGAGGAAGCGCCTAGAACTGTCACCGCCAAAAACCGAGGGAACATCGGTCGGAGCGGTAAGCGGAGGTCTATATATCACAAGTGAATTACACTAACATAAAAAATCTTATCCAATAAATACATTATCTAACCTTAGTGAAGTGAAAATTAATTAAAATAGATCAATACGAACAGCAACTCGCGCACATGCGAGCCGAAATTGAAAATAGGGATGAAATCATCCATCAGCTTAGAGTAGAAGCGCAAGGTGCCGCCGAGGCCGTGCAGGCCGCACAGCATGCCGGTGTCGGAACGGCCGAAACTATTCTCAAGGCGCTGCAAACGCCGCAAATCATACGAGATCTGCCGCCATTTAACGGCGATCCAATTAAACTACATTCTTTCATTGGATCAATCGACAATTTAACGCCTTTGATCGATTCAGTGTGCGGAACCACCATGCACACTATCTGGTTGCAGGCTATCCGCGCCAAAATTACAAGTGATGCCGACAATGTACTGGAATTGTACGGCACCGATTTAAATTGGAATGATATCAAATCGAACCTAATTACACATTGTAGTGATCGTAGGGACGGAGTCTCTCTTACCAGAGACCTAGTTGCAATGCGACAGGAACCGTAAAAGAATTCTATAGTAAGCTGTCGCATATGGTTTCACTTTTGGTGAACCTATTGAACTTAAACGAAACAAATTTACAAGTAAAATCTGCGAAAAACCAATTTTACCAGCAGATGAGACTGAAAGTTTTCCTATCTGGGTTAAAAGATCCTTTGGGACCAATAATCCGTGCCCAAGCTTCGGAAACCATGAAGGAAGCATTACGCCTATGCCTCGAAGAGGGAAACTATCAGTACGCTAGAACCTTCCCCAGGCCACAACCTCCACCTATCCCACCAAAGCCAAGCATGCAAAATATTTACCCGAGGCATAATCCGAACTCGTTCGTAAATGCACCTCCAAGAAATTATTCGCCAAAACCTTTCTCCCAAAGACCAAACCCGAACCAATTTCACACCCATAGACCGAATCCAAATCAATTATTTTCATATAGACCGAATCTGTTCTACTCGCAGCGACCAAATGTACCGTTTAAACCTACTCCGCCGAATCCATTCCACCCACCAAGAGCCAATCAATTCCAACCACGATATCCGAGCTATCCTAACCAGCAACAAGCACCAACTCCTATGGAAGTCGACCCTTCCATCAGAAGTAAGGCCGTCAATTCCCAAGTAACAATTTTTGTTATGCTAGTTTGTTTGTGACTAGTTTGCAACCAGATATTTGAGTGATTGTTACTAACATCTAACCACTTGCATGACTCAAAAAGCGCAGTTTCTACTAGTTGTTAAGTCGGCTAAAAATATGTTGTCGTTACGTTGTTATGCCATACTGAAATAACTTATCTTTTCATAACTTGAAAATAACTTGTTTCCAAGTAAACTAGTTGAAACTTAGTCACCATCGACATTATAAACATTGAATGAATCCAGAATACTTTTCTATCATCAATAAAAAAGCAGAAGAGTACTTTAAGTCACAAACTTGATACAAGGTACAAATTTCACAACGATCCAAAAACTGTCGAGCGGAATTCAATTTTACTAAACTGTTTTTTATGCGCCTTCAATTCAAATCTGTTTATAAAAATATAAAAATTGAACAACAAAATAACCCTATGTTCAGAATGCTCAAAATTATTCCAAGTAGAGTGATTTCTCATCATTTTAAATTCATATATCACGAGAACTATAATATTATCACAATCGATGTTCAATCCCTATATTATATTATTCGTGTTTATGACAGTGCATAGAACAAAAATGACTTTTCTGCCTTTCACTATTTTCGGCAAAAAGTAGTTTTGAAAAAAGTAATATCCTGGTTTTATTTACGTTCCACACACTTCTTGAGACTCCATATTGTGTTCGCCATATTCAAACTAACAAAGGTTGTTTTGTTTGCATTTTAGTTACCATAACGTTGGGAAAACTTACCGATAACTGTCTGAAGTAATGAAGAAATTATATGTTATAATCT
The DNA here is from genome assembly GCF_030247185.1 of Malaya genurostris. Lineage (NCBI taxonomy): Eukaryota > Metazoa > Arthropoda > Insecta > Diptera > Culicidae > Malaya > Malaya genurostris. The sequence goes on along the minus strand of NC_080571.1, from coordinate 190,215,075 downwards.
TATAATATCTAAGTTATTGCTATATCAATTCACAGTAACGATTCACATATACGTTAACGTATTTATAATGGTTTCGCAATGGAAAATAAACCTTTTTCAACTAGTAGCTAAAAACATAGCTGTGATTAAAGATATGTTAGAATCAAGTAACGATAACTTACAAATGATAGTTAGTTTAATATTTACGTTATAAAGAAACACTGCTGTCACATTGTTTTAACCAGTATAACATAAAAAAACATGTTCGTGCTCTTGTTGCAACACAGTTGGGTTAAGTGGTATCAAAACTAGTTATGGGTTGCTACTATTGAAGTCAAATAAACTTATTTTCAACTAGTGGCTAGAAGCATTGTTGTGATTAAAAATATGTTTCGATTAAGTAACGATAGCTTATAAAATATATTTAATTCAATATGACACAAAGATGTTATGATTGGAAACCTAAATAACTATTTCGTAACTAGTTATGTTATGATGAAACATTGCTGTCACCATGTTTTAACCAGTATAACATAAAACACATATTCGTGCTCTTGTTGCAACATATTTTGGACTTTGTCGTATCAGAACTAGTTGCGGATTGCTACTTGGGTTACATCAACAGAAATCATCGTCCTAATTATCATGAGGACGAGTCCAATAATAACGAACAGACGTTGGCCTACGAGTTCTCCCCGGACGTGCCACCGCAATACTGGACGCCGGAATCCTGCCCCCAGTATGCAATCCCCCTCAATAACACAAATAACTTCATACCGTACATTTCGGTCAAAACATCAAAAGGCCCACTGAAATTCCTGATCGACACTGGTGCGAATAGAAATTATATTTGTCCGAGACATGTTAACTTGGACAAATGTAGCTCTACCGCGCCTAGAACTGTCCGGAACCTCAACGAAACACACACCATAGACCGCTTCACTGAATTCAACCCTTTCATCAATATACCTGGCACAAAAAACCTGAAATTCTTCATATTCGATTTCCACCCCTTCTTTGATAACCTGATTAGCTATGAATCTCTGCAACAGACCAAAGAAAACATTATCACTACATCAAACGAATTTAATTTCCCCTAGGAAATATTCAAATGCTACGAAAATACCCCGACAGCTTCTCAATCAAACTAAACGCACATGAGGAAATGGTAGCGGTACTCCCTACTCTCGTAGATAACGGAGATTTTATCGTAGAAAATCCACTCCCACTAACGAATGACGTTGTCGTACTGTCCGGCTTATACGAAGCAAACGCAAATAAGTCATTCGCAGAAATAAATAATCTTTGCAGAAATAAATAATTTTGAAACAGCTAAACCTCACGTACCTTCCAAGGACGAAACAACTCTCGATTCAAAGCTACGGGACCAGCTCAGAATCGATCATCTGAACTACGAGGAAAAACAAAAACTCCTGTTAAGCATAACGAAATACCAAAATGTGTTCTATCTAGAAGGCAACGATCTAACATTTACAAACGCGGTCAAGCATCGAATAGAAACAACCGACGAGATCCCAGTCCATGCAAAAAGCTACAGGTACCCTTACTGCCACAAGCAAGAGGTACAAAAGCAAATCTCGAAGATGCTCGAGCAAGGAATTATCCGCCTGAGTACCTCACCATGGTGCTCGCCGATCTGGATAGTTTCAAAAAAGCCCGACGCCTCTGGAGAATAGAAATGGCGATTGGTAGTGGACTACCGAAAACTCAATGAAAAAACTCCAGCTGACAAATATCCGTTACCTAATATAACCGAAATATTAGATAAACTCGGTAGATGTCAATATTTTACAACATTGGACCTCGCTTCTGGCTTCCACCAAATCGAGGTTCACCCAAAAGACTTCTCTAAAACGGCATTTTCCGTCGAACACTGGCTATACGAATACCTTCGTATGCCATTCGGCCTCAAAAATGCCCCCGTCACTTTCCAGCGCGTAATGGATAACGTGCTGAGAGATTTGATCGGCAAATGTTGTCTGGTATACATAGACGACATAATTGTCTTTTCAACATCTCTGCAAGAGCATATCGAAAATCTTAACAGGATCTTCGAATCGCTCGCAAAAGTAAACCTTAAAATCCAACTAAGCAAAAGCGAATTCTTAAAGAAAGAAGTCGCATTTCTTGGCCATATCGTGACAAATGACGGCGTTATGCCAAACCCAGACAAAATTACAGCCATACAAAACTGGCCCGTACCTAGAAACCAAAAGGAACTAAAAAGCTTCCTCGGAATTCTAGGGTACTACAGACGTTTTGTACGCGACTTCGCGAAAATAACCAAGCCACTGACGTCACAGCTACGTAAGGGCGAGGCAGTAGAACACACCTCTTGAAAACATTCGAAACATGCAAAAATCTTCTCACCTATAGCGACATCTTACAGTACCCAGATTTTGAGAAATCATTTGTTTTAACCACCGACGCAAGTAACTTTGCCCTAGGAGCCGTGCTCTCCCAAGGACCTATAGGTAAAGATAAACATGTCGCTTTTGCGTCCAGGACCCTGACAAAATCAGAAGAAGGGTACTCCGCGATAGAAAAGGAGTTGCTGGCGATCGTGTGGGCAACCCAATACTTCCGACCAGATTTGTTTGGTAGAAAGTTCACACTGTTCACAGATCACCAACCTTTGACGTACGCATTAAATTTGAAAACACCCAATTCAAAGCTCGTTAAATGGCGCCTGCAGCTGACTGAATACGATTTCGAGATTAAACATCACCCCGGCAAGCAGAACGTTGTCAATGACGCGTTGTCAAGAATCGAAATCAACATAAATGAAGACAGTTCGGATGGCGATTGCGTTCACTCGGCAGATACCATTGACTCGGAGTTTATCCCGTGTACGGAGCTACCGCTAAATGTCTTCCATAACCCGATCATACTAAAAATAGATGACCAAGATTACGAAGAATTCGAAGAAGTCTTTCCCAGAATGTACAGGAGAATATTAACTAAACCCTCATTCGGAGTCCCAGCTTTAATTCGTATCTTCCGCGAATACATGAACCCCGGAAAGGTTAACTGTATTCACTGCCCCGAACGTCTTATTCCATCTCTGCAAATAGTCTACGAAAACTATTTCAGCAGGTGCAAAACATTCAAGGTGAAAATCACCCAAAAAATCTTAATTGATTTGAAAACCGCCGAAGAACAAGACGGCCTCATAGAAGAAACGCACGAAGTCTCTCATAGAGGCATCCAATAAAACAAATTGGAGATAGCGAGAAGATTTTTCTTTCCCAGAATGAAACCCAAAATAAGAAAATTCCTTATAATGTGCAATAAAAGTAAATACAAACGGAAACCATACAAAGTAAAGTTCGGCGAATCACCAATCCCTAAACAACCCTTTGAAATAATCCACATGGACATTTTCATAGCACAACCGAATTCGTTCTTATCAGTAGTCGATAAACTGTCTAGATTCGCTACACTAATCTCGATTAAATCCAGATTCATTCCCGACGTCCGCAAAGCCATTCTAAAGTACTTTAGCACATACGGAAAACCAAAACTCATCGTGTCGGACAACGAGCCTGCCTTTAAATCCATAGAAATTAGAGGTATATTATCTGACCTCAATATTCAACAATACTTTACACCTTTCAATCACAGCCAAACAAACGGAATCGTCGAGAGATTCCACTCGACGTTGAGCGAAATTTTCAGATCAAATAGACATAAATTTGATACACTGCCCAACAAAGAAATATTCCTGATATATTGCACATTATACAACAATACCATACACACAGCGACAAATTTAAAACCGTTTTTACGGTATTAAGCACGGACAAGAAAGACCGTTAGACGCCAATGCCATCATAGAACTAAGAGATAAGCTATACAACGAGACGACACTCAAACTGGCCAAAAATCAAAAACAACAGAACGAATATTACAACGCCAAGAGGGAAGAACCACCAATCCTAGAAGCCAACGAACAAGTTTTCAATCGGATCCAAGGGATCAAAACGAAACAAAAGGATCAGTTCGAACCCGAACAAGTCTCTCTTGACAAGAATCAGACTTACAAAGACGACCGAGAACGCACACAAAACCAAACTCCGTAGAATTCGAAAATAATATCATTCCACTAATTCGTTTATCCTTTATTCCTCAGGTACTCGAGCCCCAACTCTACGACCGCAGAAACTTCTCGAACATAGTAAATAAATTTCTAACACACTTTATAATTACAGATGAAGCTCCACACCGTACTAGTAATCACCTTATATCTCTCTCATAATCCAAGCCATGCCTTCCGTTCTATTCAAATTTCCAACCTACATCTCAACCCAGGACTAGTAACTATTCAAAATGGCTACAGCTTCCTAAAAATAGGCGAACACAAATTATTTCACGTAATCGATCTCGACAGATATACTCATATTCTTGAGAAACTACTATCTAGCATAAAAGATATAGAAATTTTAGGCAAATTTCACAGAAATGACCGAACTGCTGCGGATAAAGTTACGCAGACCTCAGAATCTTCTCAAAGAAATGTTACCAAGAAGATCTAAAATAAGATTGTTTGACTTTATTGGCAGCTGAATAAAAAAAAATCACCTCGAACACCTCCAGAGTAGCAAAACACTATTAACCCTCAGGGTACGGACTGGGTTACCGTAACCCGAGCGAAATTTGAAAGAAGCGCCATACTAAGAGAAGTCGGCGAGGGGGGTCCGGACCAGGGGGGGAAAAACTTATAGGTACACACTATTAGAGGCCCAAGCGGCAGAGTCAGTTTCCGCTTTGTGTCCGAGCTAGACACATATAAACATTGTGCTCGGGTGTGGTACACCCAGTCCGTATCGAACGTTACAAAATCCAAAATTTTCAAAAAAATTAAGTTTTAATTTTCGCCTGTTTGCCGCTGAGAAATAAAAAGGTAAGTAAGAATACGTACTCTTTACTTAATTTTGTAGATTCTAACCTCAAAATAACGCGTTGTACATGGTGTAAGCGAAGTATTGTTGTAGATCTCAATCACTTGAACGTACGTCTTATACTCAACAATATCTGAGAAACAATTTTTTTACGCTCAAAGTAATTAACTTTAACCTTTATCATCATAAATCAACGAAACAACGTTTTTTCGCTAACTCGAAAAAACGCGTATTTTCATTTTTCAAAAAAAATATAGTTTTTGGAATAAATCAAAAAACCGTTATGAACATTTGTAAGAACTACTTTTTACCTTTCAAATGCGAGTTATACAATGTTAATATTTTTTTTTCAAAAAGTTACAGCATTTTGAAAAAAAAACGTTTTTTACAAAAAAAATTCAAGACCCGTTCACATTTTTCATTATAATTTTTTTTCAGTCAGTTAAATGATTAATCTGACAACTCTATTATATTTTTGAGACAATTTCACACAAAATAAAAAAAAATTATTCAAATTGACAAAGTACAGCTCGATATACACCCAATCAAAGTCGCCGGGTTAGGCTAACCCTGTCCATACTGAACGTAACTTTTTTATAGTCCGTACCCTGAGGGTTAATTAGAGAAAATAATCAGTAAGTCAAGGTAAACAATCAACTTCAGGATAGAATAACCGAGATCCTCAACGTACTCAAGAAACAACAGGAACAAATTACCCAACACCTAATGACAGCCAAGAATGAAATCGACACGAGAAGAAATTTCTCCTTAGTAAGACAAATACTAAATGTAAATCTCAATATTGATCTTCTATCAAACCTCCTACAAGAAATATTCGAAGCCATTCAGCTGGCAAAACTGAAAGTTATATCCAAGCATATCTTATCAACCAATGAACTAGATTTTGTCATTAAGAGATTCGAGGAACAAGGTATAGCGATAACTAGCACAGACGAAATACACAATTTCCTAGATCTAACAGCATTTCACAATCAATCACTGTTAACTTTTATTGTCTCAATACCGCAAACTGAAAATTCTATTTATAACCTTCTAACAGCATTTCACAATCAATCACTGTTAACCAACAACCATCTTCTACTTAAACAAGTTAAATCTTTGGAAGTGAAGTCATCCTGCGACTTAAGTGATAGGAACCTGTCCGGAACCTTTTTAATAGTTTCATAATTGCTCAATAAGCCTGAACGATACGCAGTATAATAACAACGAGCTGGTCAGGACCGAACCGATGACCATCTTGCCCCTCGATGGCCTCGTCATATACGAACAATATTCCGAGTCAACCTTGAACCTAACAGACATCCACCTAACTAACAGAAAAATAATCGAGGAAATCAACTACACGAGCAACCTAAAGACAGGCGTATCAATCACCATGTCTACTACAAGCATTGTTGTTGCAATAGCTATCGCTTTGATCATTATTCTACGGAAAAGGTCACGTAGCGTGCAACAAACTATCAATATTCAATCAGATACAGTAACAAAGCCCAACACCCCGGCAAAAGGCAATAAACCAGAGCATATCTTGAATCGGGACGATTCAATTCCTAAGGAAAGACGAGTTATGTTCAAAGGTCTCCAATCTTCAGTAAGACTTCACACACCGCCACCAACAACAACAACAACAACAGCAAGTTTAACTCCAGTCGCACCGGTAGTCATTCCCAGGCCCAGACAGTAGCATCAGCATTTTAGTATCCGGTGCTTGCAACGTGAACCAGCCCCGTCACGTGGAGACCCGGCGAGTACGCGTAGCTTCAGTCAGCAATTCCAATACTGTAACAGTAGTAGTAGCCAGGGCTCAAAAGACCACTAAATAAAATTAATTCATTCTTGTTTGATAGTCAGTACAGTCCAGTCGTGTTTTTAAAAACCTAGATCCGATAATCCGACCTTTAACTTATTTATATATATATATATATATATATATATATATATATATATATATATATATATATATATATATATATATATATATATATATATATATATATATATATATATATATATATATATATATATATATATATACTTAACCTATGAAGAAATTTTATATTGTATTGTTTACCTGTATCTTCTGGTTCCGAATTGCTTGGAGGACAAATTTGTTGATTTTTATTCTTAGTCTCTGAAATTTGCAGAGAGCTCAATGCTTCAGATTCCGAAAAATCTGTGTCGGTATCTGTGAATAAAAATACAATTTAGTTATACCTTAGTTGTAAAATGAACAAGAAATCGAAAGATGGATAATGGATTCTTGATTGGTTTAGATGAACATATAACAATAACAATAATAATTATTATAATAAAAATAATGATAGTAATAATATTATTAATAATATTTACAATAATAATAATAATTTTTTTTTAAGTAGTCATAGCTGCAGCAGGCCCTTGCTTCAGTTCTACACTGGACCCTTGATAAGATTTGCTTCTATGAGCTTTAAGGAGCAAGACTCTTTGCAAGCGTATGAGTAATGTCAATAATGTGTGCGTAAAAACAAATTCCGGCGCTTCTTTTCCCGATTTTAATCAATAAATCTTCCATGTAGTTGAAAAAAAACGATCGGATCATTGTGCTTAAAATTGCAATTCAAGAAAAGCGAAAATCTTAGTCTAAAACTCTTCCGCTTTCCTTAAAACTGCTCGAGAAAAAATATTTCAGTTTCAGCTTACATCCACTAACACATTTGATTAGCAACAAACACATTGCTATATGGATTTCCTTTGGTAAAAATTCTTGCGATATAAAGATTTACGTACCTTCTATACTGCCCATACTCGCATATCAGTCCCATATCGATTTTCGCCAATATTGAGTTACCTTGAGGAATGCAAACTATCCTCAATATACTCTTAGAAATTGCTATAAAAGTTGAGGGTTTGTTTAGTAAAATGTAAAAAAAATATCAGCTCATGTCTGTTCCATTTGCAAAGTACCCGCATATCAGTCCCATTCAGTGCAAATTTCAATAATTTCGTTTGTTGTAATATTGGAATAGCAAAGGTGTATTACCGATATTTTAATGTAATTATACCATAATTTAGCATTAGGTAGCACAATAAATCAAAAAATTCGGAAATAAAATTTTAATCGTCTTTTTCTCGACATGCCGATTTTCCTTATGGGACTGATATGCAGGTATGGGCAGTATAAGTGAACCCGCAAAATATAAAGTTTTAATTTAACACTCGAAAGGCAATGGATATGGAATGTTGTCGTAAAACTATTTATTTTTCCGGAAAACTGCTTTTGTAACAGAAAATATTTATCAAACGTTGATGAAAAATTTATCAACACTAATATTTCATCCAAAAAATCTGGCTTAACGTTCGTTTGAGAATAAATTATTGCTAACTACAAGAATCAGCCTCATGGGGTGGTTCGAACCGTTGATGTGGAACAAGGCAACCAAAATTTCTAATGATAGACATTTTCAATCAATCGTCACACTTTTGAATTCGCAAATGCACGAGAGTCTGCTCAGATGGATCTTTATAAGGAAGCAACACCGAACAAGCGAACCCAGAAAAAAAACTCTATTTGTCGTGATTTGTATTTTTTTGTAGCCGACGAAATTACATCAATAGCCCAAATGTATGCAATGATATGTTTGTACATACTTACGATTCGGATATCGATATTTAAGCTTCTCTTCGCCAAGCTTGTGTTCAAGTTTTGTATGCAATCAGTTATTTTTATAGCGTTTCTCTACCATTACTACCATTCTGCGATTTCGGTTGAAGCGATAAACTTTTTCTCATTATCAATCGAGTTTTTCTTATATAAATTAGAAATTTCTTAGTCAACACGACATAACAAGGAATTTCATGTGATTTTGCATGACACAAGATCAGAGCATACCAATCAAAGCTTCAAATCGTTTTATGGCACTTTTTGTCTTGGTGTCTAGCAACAACCTACCTCTAGCATGCTACGCGCAGGACTGAAACGTTAGCTATAATTTCGCTTCTATTTATAGATTCGCGTGCTTCCAACAGCTTCGGTTTTGCATCGATTGACGAATCAGAGCGTTGCTTTCCCTTTGATATATCGCTTACTCCTTCAAAACCGTCGACTATGGTAGGGAAATCCGGTATGCCGGAGATTTTTTGCAGACAAAATAGGACAGTGCTAGCTATTAATCAACATTTCAATGATATACAATTAAAAATACATGGCTATGAACATTCAAATCAATACGTAGAAATATTTCCAATCAAATGTTGACATAATATTAATAATTGATACAAAATTGACTGAGTTGTAATTGTTCAAAACCTGACCACATTTCTACGTGTATTTTTCTTGAGTTTCTAATTTGCACCCCTATATAGTAAACAAAAATGTGTTCCACATTAAAAGATTGTTTGAAACTCAATCGTTCAAGCCACTTCGATAAACTCGTTGTACTGCATATATGAATACATAGATCTATGACATACGTACCAAATAAAATGTACGTAATACACAAATTACCAACACAAGTTAACTTGGTTTACTCTTGATCCTTAAATCAACACATAGACGTTCCTAGGCTGTGGTGCCCACTTGGTCGCTGTTTTTTGTGCTGATTCAAACAGATTTATGAAATTGTTGTTATTGTCGTGTTTGCTTGAGAAAACTGAAACTGACCCAGGGTAGTTTAATCAAATAAACACTTTTGACGAAACTGTGTTGGTTTCGCCCCTTAGCAACGCACAATGGGGAAAAATCTATTAAAACCCGCACGAATCGCAATCCTGCTCGTTTTACCCCAAATGTACAGCCGTTTTATAGTTTCCTATAACATTAGCTCTGTAACTTGAAAAGAAGTCGAGAGCGGTATTCTGGAATAGCCTACTTTCATGTAAAAAAAGTCTGGAGAATCGATTAGATAAACCCACACTGGCCGCACGAAACGTTTTGGTGACTATTTAACCCCAATTCCTCCATTCCATGAGATCCTTACTGTAAATCGTCCTTAAATTTTGGTAAAACTTCTTGCAATTTTGCTAAATCTAGCTTATCTTATGTAAAAAGGTCTGGAGAATCGAATGGAAGAACCTACATTGTCAAACGAAACGTTTTGATGACTATTTTACCATAATTCCTCTATTTCATGATATCTTGTTGTAAGTCGTTTTTGCATCTTGGTGGAACTCGTGGAAAATAATCTGAAGAATCAAATGCAAGAATTTTAATTTACCGCATGAATCGTTCTCTAATATCATATGATTTCTTGACAAAAAAAAACTGGAGCATATAGAGTAAGTAATAACAAAGAAATTGGGCCTATCCGGACCGCTTCAAAAACGTGTATTAAACCCACGGAGTTCAGTCACTATCATCAACATCAGAGGTACAATCGTCATCAGTGCAGTCACTTTGTTCGTCGTAACTGAAAGGCATGCTAGTACGTTTTTCTTTATCGAATTTTGATCGTTTGGAGGGACTTCTCATTTTGTACGCCAGGTATGACATTTTAGGGTCGGACCAGGCTAAAACAGCTTTTACCATGTCTTTTAAATTATCTTCGGCGGACGTTTTTCTCGAAAGATGCGGACGAGAGAACTTATGCCGCTTGTGACATCGCTCCCCGGATTGCTCGTCAACATAATTCATGGTGTATGGCTATAAATAATAAATAATATATAGAAACTATAGTATATTTGTTACACTAAAAATTACCAATTTTCCTGCAAACTCTGCCAAATGTTGGTACTTATGGATACTCGGTGGCAGTTGTTTTATGAACGGAAATTCTTCAAAATTTTGTCTTTTGAGAACATCATAGAGCTGCTCTACATTATCTGGTTTCAGCTTACGGGAAGATAGTGCTAGGCTGATAATTATTCTGAAATTCTTCACCAATTCGACGCTTATGTTTAGAATTCCAGCAAATTCCTCCGACTTTTCAAGTAAGTCGTGGAACATATTACCATTGTTGGAACTTCCACTGCCTCTAATTTCGGGACGATTAATGTTCATTTTATAACATGTTTCGAGTGCATCTGCCTGGAAGCGTGCACTCAAAATAATAATCATATTATAGTTACGTGAAAAGTTATGTGAATATTTTCCACCCTACTTTTCACGTAGGTTTTAATGGACTGGCATTTAAAAGCTGTTTAATGCATAATCCAGTAAAAGTTACGTGTTCAATAGATAAAATGTAATGTACTGTTCATATCACATTTATCTATCAGTTCATATCAAATTTAGATACCAGAAAATTACTATTTTATATATTTGTTGAAGTCGGAAGGGAGATTCCAGATTTTGATATAAATCTATGAAATGAAAAATGCCATGAAATATAAAACATTTATTTCAGAAAATTGTCATATAATCCAATGGCTTAAAAAGCAACTAATAACGTCGTGGTATCTCAAATCGACAAGCCTCCAAAAATCGTTTATGTTGTCACTGCATTCCAACCGAAGCCGAAGTCGAGATCCAAGAACTCCCACAACACTACCGATGCAGGTTGAAGTCGCATTACATGGTTCCAGTGTCTCTAGCTTCATACCGACGGCCTGTTTGAAGCATTCGGCAGGAGCGGGTAAACTTTCGGACTTACGCAGGCACTCGGTCCAGTTGAACACATGGAAACTTTCATACTGTAATGGTCCGGTCGATGGAGTAAAAATTGTAATTAAATAACTTTTCTCACAAATATTTACACTACTTACACTTCGAGGGCCACTGCTCGCCATTTTCAAAATCGAGTTTTTCACACTGGAAATTCACGTAGATTGTTTGACGTTTGGTCAATTCACGTAAACCTTATGTGATAACTATATTCATTTTAGGGGATGTTCGTATAACATTCATTTTCGTCACGTAAAATATTCAATTTGACATTCTACGTGATTTTTCAAGTGAATCAAACGTGAATTTTTATTTGAGTGTGCTTCTTTCTTCACGTCAGGGTGACTTTGGGCAGGATTCCCAGGAAACTGCTTCTTTGCTGCATTCCGCATCATCCATTCCACTGCATTCAGTCGGGCATGTAAAAACGATCAGTCTTCTTCGTCCAACACATGTTTCGCACTCGACAGAATGTGTCCGATTGTGGATTCGGAACTGAGTGCAAAACTGTATCTCTCGATTCCAATCTCATACTCATGAAATGTTCAGTAAATAGGGAATCATCACGTGTGAGAAATTTTGCCTGATTGTAATGACTGAAACCAATTGCGGAATCCGGACCAGCGGACCAGAATCCGACACCTTCTGTTGATGTCGAGGCCAGTTTTGACCTTACGTCGTCGAGTTCCATGATTCGTTCGATATCATTTGTGATTAAGTCTCGAATCGAAATTTTTACCAACAAATATCCTGCATTTTCATTGGGTTCGGCAAATCGAGGAATTATATCATTACGAATGGTCATAACATCCTTCCAGGGAGCCAACTTTTGCTCCATTCCTCTCTTCGTGAAGCTAGCGATTCCTGTGTACTTTGTTAGACCCAATCGTGTCTTCATCAGACAATCTTCAATTGAAGGTTGTCTAACTTCGGGATCTAACAGTTTCTCTAAAGCTGCTTTTGTCCATGCTTCGCCACCACTTCTCAGCATTTTCAATACCCGTTTAGTGGCCGAATCGCCATTTTTATATGCAGCTAATAAATGTTCCTGTGACAACTTACGAGCATAAATTTCTCTACTTCGTTCTTTCAAGCTAACATAATCCTTAGACTTACGTCCACGGGTTTTGTTGCATTTTGACGAAGTATGTGGCGATATCTTCATGCATGAATGACATAGAGATTTTAAAGCATTTTGTGAATCAGAATTTAAGAAGCAGATCAAGTGAACTGTGCATCCAGCCAGCAAGTTTTTCTATCGAAAAACCTTTCTTTGCTGTCGGTACTCCTCCAGAGCGTTTTAAATGTTTCACCCATAATTTGAAACTACGATTTATCACATCTTCACTAGCTGTTAAGTTTTGGTTTCAAAAGGCTAGCACATTCTCGCTGTCCCGATTTTTCAACTCTTCAACGAGCTCTCGATTGGAAAACAATTTGAATCAATCCAAATCCAAAGTGAGAAAGACAGAAAGAATAAACGTGTGATGCAAGCGAGGGACACGAAAAGTTCAGTTTGGAATGACCTAACAAAAAACTAAAAGTAATGAAATGTAATAGAATGTAATAAAATAAATAATAAGAATTCAGTGTAACAGTAGTAAGAAATTTTAGATAAAGAATGTAATGAAAATAGGATAAAGGCAATAAAAATGTAAATAACGTAATTAATTTTGAAATCGAACATGTAATAAATTAGATCTTCGTGCCCCTTGGACGCAAGGTTCATCAAATGTGCATACCTATGTGTGAGTGGAAGAACTTGTTATGCACGGAGAACTTTCGTTACTCAAATTGTATGTAAAAAATCATCATCGCAAAGTTCACTAACGTAAACTTAGGTAACTTTCTCTTCTTACAATCAAGTCAAGTATAAGTTACTCTATTTGATGGGGTCTACCAAAACGTTTCGTGTCGCAGTATAAGTTCTGGCATTCGATTTTACAGACTTTTTTACATAAGATAAGCTAGATTTAGTAAACTTCCAATAAGTTTTACCGAGATTTAAGGACGATTTACAATAAGATATCATGAAATAAAGGAATTGGGGTAAAATAGTCACCAGAACGTCTCGTGCGGCCAGTGTAGGTTCTTCCATTCGATTCTCCAGAATTTTTTACATAATAGAAGATAGTTTTCGCATGTTTTCAACGTGTTTCGCTTAAGACTTAGGAGTGATTTGAATGAAAATTTCACACATTGGAGGAATTGGGGTAAAATAGTTACCAAAACGTTTCGTGCGGCCAGTATAAGTTCTGGCATTCGATTCTACAGACTTTTTTTTATATAAGATAAGCTAGATTTAGTAAACTTCCAATAAGTTTTACCGAGATTTAAGGACGATTTACAATAAGATATCATGAAATAGAGGAATTGGGTTAAAATAGTCACCAGATCGATTCGTGCGACCAGTGTAGGTTCTTTCATTCGATTCTCCAGACTTTTTGCATAATACAAGATAGTTTTCGTATTTCACATATTGGAGGAATTGGGGTAAAATAGCTACCAAAACGTTTCGTGCTGCAAGTATATGTTCTGGCATTCGATTCTACAGACTTTTTTACATAAGATAAGCTAGATTTAGTAAACTTCCAATAAGTTTTACCGAGATTTAAGGACGATTCACAATAAGATATCATGAAATGGAGGAAATGGGGTAAAATAGCCACCAAAACGTTGCGTGCGGCCAGTGTACATTCTTCCATTCGGTTCTCCAGACATTTTTACATAAAATCAAGCTATTTCTGTAGACCGCACTAGATTTCTTTTCAAGTTAGAAAACAAATACTACAGAAAACCCTAAAACTGCTGGACATTTTGGGTAAAACGAGCAGGATGGCGATTCGTGGGGCCATTAAAAACCATGCTATTGAATTTCTTGGATTTTGTTACATAAGAAACACTCTTCTTTCTTGCCTTTTTCCATGGTTCCCGATTTCTTTGCGGGTTTTCTGGGGTTTTCACTGTGCAACGGAAGCTTGAGCAAACCTGATATAAAAATATATTCGAAACTGGCTTCAAATGAACGGTTTGACGGCAGTTAGAGTGGAAACTGGGTTAGGCATCAAGCGAAAACGACATAAATGTGTTCATATTTGTGTTTTATGAATTTAGTTGTAGTGTTCGTCATCATCGTGTATTTGTTTTTTTTATATATGTACTAGCTGAATTACTCGGCGTTGCTCGGAAATGTTTCGTGAAGGAAAGACCGAAAAAAATTCTCGAAGTTATCCTGCTTAGTGAAATACTCTGATTGTAGTGAAACATAACTTAGACGGAAGCCTGATAGAACAATACTCCGTTCATGTTCAGATTGCGTATGATCAGTGTCCCATCTCAGATCTCACAATAATCATAATTTTCATGGTATTCTCGACAAATTAGTTTTATATTTAAACTCTTTTGTTAGAAACATTTAAAACACCTTTCTCTCTATAAATACCTTCTTAGTAACCTCAGAGATTCATTTGTATATGTGATTGTAACGTACTTCCGTACTTCCTCGTCACATTCGATCTACAATACCTTTGGCTTCCATGGCTATGAACACTTACTACTCTCTCCTCTTTATAAAAATGTTTATGACATTATTAATTGCTCAAAATTTTCATCTGATAATGTTTATTTTATAACGAAAGGCTGTTTAACATCATAACTACATTTGTACTATAGAATAACGTTTTTATATCATTTATTTATACTTTAGTTTTCCATCACCTTGAGTCGACAGTTTTCTCCAATTGCATAAAAAATGCACATTGATTGTATGATTTCGTCAATTCAATGTTGAGAATACTTATTCCATCTCCCTCTTGTGAATATTTTTGTGAACCTCACTTAGTTACTAGAAATATACTGTACTCGTAAAGAAGTACCAATTTTTCGTAAAACCTTACCTCTTGCACTTACTCCACTCTCTCACCCTCAAAATAACCTTATAATCTATTTTGATTTAACTTCCTTTTTGTCAGTGAACTTACTACAGATCTCCTTCATGAATACCCTGAGTAGTGTAGAAAGTATCTGAGCTTTTCAAAACATATCGATTCCCACCTTTGGTACATGTGCCAAACTTGGTGGCGATTAGTTTAGTTGTTTCGTAGTTATGCTGAGACTTAAATACACTCGCATTCATAGACAGATAAAGATTATTTTCCCCTAGTTCTTTGAATTTCCCGGCAAAATGGAACTAGATCCTTTGAAATTATTTAAATAAAATTGCGTTGCACTCGAATTAACAACAGCAATACTATCTACTACCCTTACAACTATCTTTGAACAGCAAAAATCTTCTATGCCAAGTGTGATAGCAATCCGTTCACTAGTTTCAGAGTTATACCACCCCCATATATATCATTTCTAAGGTATGGAAAATGTTTGCATGATTTTCACAAATTATCGATTCTTGTCAAATTTTATGATTTTTTTCATAGCCTGTTAATGATACTTGCTACGCTTCCTCCCCTATAAAAGAGCCTTTATGACTATTTCTGAAGAGAAAGAAATAACTGTGCCAAATTTTATAGCAATTCGTGCAATTGTAATGCCGTTACAAACAATACACTCCTTTTTAGAGGCACTTACTACACTCTCTCCTCACCCACTCAGTACCGATTCTCGTCATATTAGATCAATTTTTTATGACTATATTTATTAAGGACACTTACTACGCTCCCTCCCCCATAAAAATATGCTTATGACCATCTCTGAAGAGCAAGAAGTACATGTGCCAAGTTTGATAGCAATCCATTCAGTAATTTCGGAGTTATGCCATTACGAACATTACACTCCCTTTTTAAAGGCACTTGCTACATCCACCCCAAATACCCCCCCCCCCCCCATCAAATTGGACAATTTTTTTCATGTCCCCCCCCCCCCTCCGTTTTATGAATACTAACACGCTTCCTCCCCTGTCAAAATATCCTTATGACCGTTTCAGAAGAGTATCTGTGCTGCCAAGTTTGGTGGCAATCCGTTCAGTAGGTTCGAACGTATGCTGTTCCCCCCCCCCCCCCCCCCCCACACTTTTTAAAGGCACTTGCTACATCCACCCCCCGTATAGTCATATCTAAGGTATGCAAAAAATGTTTCTATGGTCTTTAGATAATAATAAAGATAATATATATTGTACATACATACATATATTCATCCACACATACATTCACATATACATAGATATACATACATACAGGGCTTTGTGTTGAAGCACGCGAAGACACGCAGAGCCCCTAGAGAAAATTTTGAAAATATCACCATTCCGGGCATTTAGAAGCTTATCGTATTTATCAATTCGTAAATGACTTTGATCATCAACTGACCAGACCAACGAATCGAATGATATCAATATTGATGATATCCTCCCTGTTTTTGCGTCATCATATGGAGGTTGGGATTTAGAAAACTGCTTCAAAATTTATTACGTTGAGCCTTTTTTCAACAGCCTATACTGTAAAATCTAATGAAGATACAAAAAATCATCCAAGACATGAAATGTGCGTCTTTTCCTTAGCTTTCAAACAAGCGATTTCATGAAACAACCTTTAAAGTTAATTACGCGGACCGTACCGCAGCGTAATTCGCTCGGATACGAGCTTAACTTGTCGACACATGTGGCGCCACAGATCGAATCCTAACTTTGTCAGTTTATTGTTAGTAACGTTTCAGGCAGAAAACGAGTAAAATTGGGACAGAGGATTTACGTGAGTAATAAAATAATGGTGACATAAAGTGTTTGCACAGTTGCAATTTTTCTATGATTTGGTTTATTTGGTTTACAAAAACTCAATACTTCAAACGTGTCCTGGGTAGAGAAAACTTTCATTTTCAATTCCTTGTCTCCGTGCTGCTCAACATAGTGAAACGATTGTGTTCGAGAAATTATTTTACATTTTTCGAAACGATTTTTAAGAAATTTCTCTGCTTTTACATAATCTTCCGAACATTTCTATATGACTAAAATATTGGGTAGAAAAGATGCTTTCTAGTCCACTCGTACAATTCATTCGCGGTCGAAATTTGACAATCATTGATCATTTTTAAACTTGCGCGACGTGCCATTCTTTTGATAGTTCCTCCAGCACCGTCGCATGGCCCTTTTCGATGAGCTGTCGCGTGAAAATTCCACTGTGCAAAACGATGAAAATCATGCTCGTGATGAAAAATATTCGCAAAGTGTTTGACATTTTTGAATTTCTGAGCAGCGCCATTAGAAAAATAGATGCACTTGCGTATATGTGGATAGCATTGTGAAAAATATTGATTAAGAGCTTCAAAAAAAACATGCGCAGCTATTGCGTAATGTTTCTTGCAATCAGAAATAATTACTAATGTTTCATGATCGATTTTGCTGTTCATTTTATAATAGAAAACAATGAGGAATATAGTCGCTTGGTCGTCGTTTCAATGAAAGCCAGTTATGGCATTTTGAATAACGAAGGCGTAATTTTCCGCAAAATCGCCAATTATTAAACTTTCGTCACTCTTCAAATTTTTTTTTCACATTATTTTTCACATTTTTTCACTTTTCACTTTTTTTCACATCGGCATAATGCGGATAGCCTTTCAAGGTTGTGTCCGAGCGAATTGCGCTGCGGTACGCTACGCTCGTAATTGAAAAATTCACTGCTCCGAAAGTATTGATCTTTCCACTCTGAAACTTTGCCAAGATTAAGTTAAACACCTAAGGTTTCTTTTCTCAAAAAAAAAAAAAAAAAAAAAAAAAATTAGGCCCAAGTTTGAAATTTTTTTATTTGTTTATTCATTTTTAAGTTTTTTCATTATATTAACTTTAAAGGTTGTTTTATGGAATCGCTTATTTGAAAGCTAAGGAAAAGACACACATTTCATGTCTTGGACGAATTTTTGTATCTTTTTTAGATTTTACAGTATAAGCTGTTGAAAACAGACCACCCATTTCAGTAAACTTGTCAAATCGATTAACCATATAATGGGGATTGCTTCCAATTTGACATTTGGTTCAAGAAATGTTTTTGTCGCAATAGCAATATTAATTTAGTGAACTTTGAGAAAATTATAAAATTCATCTTCACTCGATTTTTTTCCCAATTAAATATGTTCAAATATTTATTAATCATTGTTAAATTTCATATTCATGATAATATTTTTGGCAAATTGCCACCCAACTCGAAATGCTTTAAAAAGTTATGAAGTCGAATTCATACGGATGATCATTTGAAAAAGCTGTTCTTGTAGGTAGATCATTTTATTTTCCGTAATATCGCCTAAATCGACTTCGTTTAAAGAAGCGAATGACATTGAAAGAGCGAATGGCCTGGTTTTGTTTGTTTACTTTCGAAGAAATAAGCGCAAAAGAAGGCGTAAGTGCGGCATTTGTACCGTTTGGCTGATTTTCAGGTATATTCTGTAAATTTATGGTCGTTGATTTGACTCGTTCTTTTCTAAGAGAACGAGCGTTTCCCCTAACAAACGAGCGTTTTCTCCTGGCGAACCATTTCAAATAGTTGGATTTATGATTTCCATTACAATTAGAACATTACAATCTATCAAATGCGAATTACCACGATTCAAACCACATGATCCTTATGACAGTTTTGGTACCATGTCCGAAGCCTTGGCAACGACGAAATTGCGTTAAGTTTGCAATACCCAAAAACACCAGCTCTCCCCTTTCCCATTCAAATCATTGGCAACACCCTTTTTGTGAACATGGCGCCCTCAGGCGAATCCGAATCGAATCTAGTGCATACAAGTATGGGAGAGAAATGTCAAAATCTGTGCGCGCCAAAATAGCAGCACTGTGCACCCATACAATCGACATGATATGTTTAATGTGATGCCGTACGATGACGTTACTGAACTGAAGATCAGGACTTGCAAATTGACGCAACGATTATTAACAAAAGAGTATAACTCTCTGTACTATTCACACACTTTCGTAAGTTAGGTAGAATTCACCCAAGCAAGGAGAGGTGCTTCGTTCGTTCGTTCATTCGTTCATGACGAATCTAATCCAACCTGCAGTAAGCTATAGTAACTATAGTGGAAATATGTTCAACAGGAAACGTGAATGATGAATCTTGATAAAAGTGTTAAACCGTTAGTTTTTAGGAATCTATGCTGATAAATACCGTCTAAGAGATACAGCTATACGATTTCTCTTCGGAAAAATGTGTTTGTAATAGAAAAACGTAGCAGCAGGAAGAGAATCCTCCGGCGGATGGCCCACGATGTAGACGTGGAGGGTTCGTCAGTATTATTCTTGTACTGGTTCAACGAACATTTGAGAAAAGAATTTTTTCAACAATTAAAACAAAATGGTCTAAATCGCAAGCACACTAGAAAACGAGAAAATATTTAAAAGCCCTTTTCCAATCGAAGAACATACACTGAAATGAAAATCTTATTTATATTCATTAGATTTGTCATATGAATCATACGCAGAATATAATTCATAGAAATTATATGGAAACTTATAATCTTTATTTAATGTGTACGTCAAATCTAAATGGACGTTATCATAATGAAAGTTATAAAAATATCCCATATAATTTATATGGAAATCCGATGAAAGTCGTGAATAGTTGTGTCCTCGATATTCATCAACTGCTCCAGACCATTTTTTTCAGGAAGTTTCGCATCTCAATGTAATTTTAAATCGCTGACAAGACAGCTCATCCAACTTCGTTCAAGGATAAGCGTTAACGAACCATGAAATATATATCCGGTACATTTCATTACTCTATCTGTGTAGTAAGATTAATTTTTTTATTTTCAGTCTCGGGATCTCACTTCTCTTTCGCAAATATCATGAGGTGCTCCCTTACCGAATGGAATACTAGTACAGCTTGAATCCCCAAAGAAAAGTAGTAGTTGGCAATTATCTGCTATTCGCATGACCTCCATTGAAAGTTATATATATATATATATATATATATATATATATATATATATATATATATATATATATATATATATATATATATATATATATATATATATATATATATATATATATATATATATATATATATATATATATATATATATATATATATATATATATATATATATATATATATATATATATATATATATATATATAAATAAATTTTATAAAACTAGTCATATGGTATATATGAACCTATATAAATAAATTCGAAGTGAATATAATATGCGCTTCATAGATTGTTCCAATGTATGTTGTGCGGATATCTAGTAATGGTTATAAGACGCGCCAATAAATTTGACTCAGACTGGAAATTTCATTCGTTATATGAAAATCTTGTGAAAATAACGTTAAGAAGAGTTTTATGTTTCATAAGATTAGCTCATATATTTGACATGATGTTGAACACATCTTGTAACTATTATTGGAAGTGCTAATAGTGCAAAATCATTAGAATATCATATAATGTGAAAAAGAAAATTTAGCTCAGTGTACAACCTTTTCCACACTGAAAAGTTTATAGTACCATTCCAATTTGTAGCCGACTTGAAAATAATTAAATTACTATGTATTTCCATAAATTTACCTTCGAAATTTTCTTATTTGTTTTAAAGGATTCAACATTCGTTACAACCAGCGTTATTATATAAATTATGAGCAAACATTTAAATAAACTCAAACTGAAACGGCACATGCACGAAAAAGCTTGTTTTGATTTTGGATGCATATGCTCCCATGTTTATGATATGAATATAAAAGGTAACACAAACAAAATTTGATCATTTAAATTATTTTGTTGATGTGACATTTGAAGATTTCGATTTCAGAGGAATTTTTCAAACAAACATTAGCTCATTTTAAGTGAATCAATGGATTCTTTATTGATTAAAAAATGTATGCATTAATTGAATTTTTTTAAATTTGGTTTATGTGCCCTTATGAAAATTTGTCATCGATTTATTTCCTCTTCCAAGAGTGTAGATTAGTTACACCATCAAGCCATATTTAATAAGTATAATTTCTATTCTTCTTTAAATATTTCAGCAACGAATTTGCACATGGTGAAAGGATCAATGCACAATTCCTGGCCGCCAGTGTTCAGTTGGTCAACATAGACTGGTTCGTCTGACAAGGAATTGATATTGTATATCCTGGATCCATAAATGAGCCCGGTTTAGAATCTGCGCTATTCAGCCGCCCGACCGGTAAACCCACAAAAAAAAACCTGTTTTAATCCACCTAGTGGTGTGATGATTCCTTTCCCATATCAATCATACTATCATGTATAATACTGTGGTATTCTTCAAAATAATTTTCTTCGATTCTTAAAAGAATAACCGAAATCGGTTTGTTTGACCATCTATTGATAAAAACTGTCAATTGGAAAAGATTTGAGGTCGATTTAGAAATTTTTTCAAAGTTTTTTCCATTTTAAGTGATGGTATACAATTTTTAACACACTTTACACTATATTTCCGAATTCGGAAGTCGGATCCGCATGAAATTCAGGAATTACGCATGAGACCGCAGGACCTTTCATTTGAACCTAAGTTTGTGAAAATCGGTTCAGCCATCTATGAGAAAAGTAAGAACACATATTTTCTTTTTTTGCACATTTTGCCCCATATCTCCCGAACCGGAAGTCGGATCCAAATAATATTCAGGAATTTTGTATGGGATTACAAGACCTTTCATTTCAATCTAAGTTTGTGAAAATCGGTTCAGTCATCTCTGAGAAAAGGTAGTGCACTTATTTTCACAATTTTTTCCACATTTTACCCCATAATTCCGGAACCGGAAGTCGGATTCAAATAATATTCAGGAATTTTGTATGGGACCACAAGACCTTTCATTTGAATCTAAGTTTGTGAAAATCGGTTCAGCCATCTCCGAGAAAAATTAGTGCAAAAAAACGTTACATACACACACACACACACACACACACACACACACACACACACACACACACACACACACACACACACACACACACACACACACACACACACACACACACACACACACACACACACACACACACACACACACACACACACACACACACACACACACACACACACACACAGACAGGATCAGCCCCATGAGGTTGTTCGAGCCATTGATGTGGAACAAGGCAACCAAAATTTCTGATGATCGACATTTTCAATTAATTGTCACACTTTCGAATTTGCAAATGCACGAGAGTCTGCTTAGATTGATCTTTATTAGGAACCAACACCGAACACGCGAACCCAGAATATAAACTCTATTTTTTGTGATTTGTATTTGTTTTGTAGCCGACGGAATTACATTAATATCCCAAATGTATGTAATTATATGTTTATGTGCGATACGGATATCGATATTTAAGCTTCTCTTCACCAAGCTTGTGTTCAAGTTTTGTATGCAAGAAGTTATTTTATAGTGTTTCTCTACCATTACTACCATTCTGCGATTTCGGTATAAGGGGCTGTCCATAAAAGACGTCACGCCGCAAGAGGGAGGGGGGTGTTTCATAAAACGTGACCTTTTGTGACAGGGGGAAGGGGGGGGATGTTTTTGGAATGTGACGTCCAATATATGCAATGAGCGCATTTTTGAAATACCTAATTATGTTACTGCTCTGCCCAATTTCCTGAAAAAATCTCCTCAATAAATGTTTACATTCTATAGGAAAACGTGTATTTGTTGATGTAAAAGCTTCTTCTTGTAAATTCGGAAATAAATGATGCAGGAAATCATTTCTGTTGTGATCAGCAAAAGTGCACGGAGGAGCGAGTAAATTAGCGAAATTAATAAATTTTGCCTAATATGAGTAAAAAAGAAAAAAATGCCTTCAAACGGTTTAACTTAAGTTATTTCTCTTATCTGATTCTGATGCAGTTTATTCAATTGTACTCCATTTGAAAAAGGCCGGGAGATCAACGATTTCAGACGTAGATCATGTCATGTATTATCTTGATCACATGTGATTTTCCTCCACACACATCAAAGCTTATCGAATCATCCAATGATTGAACTTACATAAATCAAGAATCACTTTAGCTTAAAATCACTACCCATTGTGTGACGGAAGATCAGTACCGATATTGATCGATGTGATTTAAAATTCACTGATCAACTGATCTTGAAAAGATTCTTCGGCAGTGATCTCGTTTTGATGTGGTTTTGGTCTTTATTTTCTCAGCCCTGTATGTTACACTAAGGAAATATTATTCTTTACCTAAAACAATAATATATCTGTGTACCCCTGGGAGGAATAAAACAGATGATTTAAATGTTTCATCAATTCCAACCAAATACTTTTGTCAATTTATATAATCGATCTTAAAAAAATAATTCCGATGATTTTGTAGTTTCAGGGATATTTTTTAATTTAGGGACAGCATGTAACTAATCGATTTTTCCCTCATATTTGTATGGTTTGTCATACATATTGAGAATGTATTGAGATGAATTTTATTTATTTTGAATTCGTGACATGTGACATAGGGGGGGTAGGGGGTCTTTGCTTATGTGACAATTTGTGACAAAGGGGGGATGGGGAGTCAAAAATCGTCAAAAAAGCGTGACGTCTTTTATGGACAGCCCCTTAGCGATAAAGTTTTTCTCATTAATCCGCTTACTCCTTCAAAACCGTCGACTATGGCAGGGAAATCTGGTATACCGGAGATTTTTAGCAGACAAAATAGGACAATGTTAGCTATTAATCAACATTTCAATGATATACAATTAAAAATACATGGCTATGAACATTCAAATCAATACGTAGAAATATTTCCAATCAAATGGTGACATAACATCAATAATTGATACAAAATTGACTGAGCTGTAATTGTTCAAAACCTGACCACATTTCTACGTGTATTTTTCTTGAGTTTCTATTTTGCACCCCTATATAGAAAACAAAAATGTGTTCCACATTAAAAAACAATTTGTGACCAATTTTATCGAGGATTTGCATTTATTATGTTCTTTACATCATTGAATGTGCTCTCACTAAGACGAGATTATTAATATCTTTGAGTGCGAAAATCTTCTTTCGATTTACGTATTAGAATGAGAAATTCCTGGTAACAGTTCTGCTAAACAGCAGTTTGTATAAGTCGAGATCGGAGAGCATACAATAAAAGTATTGTCCACTGAAGAAAACATTTGCTGGAACCCATCATTAAAATAGAACTTTTTTTCAAACAAATGATTCACCCATGTAAAAAAATGTTTCTTGAAAATTCGCGCCAAATCCGCGCTATTGCATCATAATCGGAGCAGAAACCGCGTGAAATCCGCGAATATCGCAACCGTAACAACCCTGAATATGAAAAATTCAACCACCCAACTGACAAGAATGAGATTTGATTTGAAAGAGTTTGATTTTAATATAGAATATGGCCCTTATTACCGGTGTCACTACACTGTGAAAACTAAGTGAAGTGACTGTGACCCTTATTATGGGTATCACTTCACGGTGGAAATCAAGTGAAGTGAACGTAGGTCCTTTTTACGAAAGTCACTTCTGAGACAAAAGCAATTACTTGAATGAACTTGATGTCATTATGAACATCACGTAATGTAGCGGCTGATACACTATCACAATATCATCAGACGAATTAGAAGTTTTGCGACAACACATTTCGTTGTTCTTTTCTCTTCAGCCCTTCTTCCACAAACTTATTTTTCAAATCCCAATACGACACAATCGCTTGCACACTTACTTATCAATACAATGGCCTAACTGCCATTGGTTAAGCCACCAAAGTATATAGAAAACACGTGATATTCTAAATCCTCCCACCGATGTCAATACCATCAAATTAATAGAAGTAATTGTCAGGGAGAAAGCGTATAAATAGTAAAGATATTGGCAGAATAAATGATTCATTATTGATTCCGACACAAGTAATCTGTGTTTTGAGTTTTAAGATAAAGAAAACCCAAATTCGAATGGAACGAGAAATTCGACCACCACTTTTACAGCTATTTCATAGTGTTTTTTATAAGAAGACAACAGAAAAATTATTATAATAAACAAATAAAACCTCTGATTAAACGAAAATATCATACTTACAATCACCATGTCGCTTTTTTTCAACAGTTTTCTTGTATTCATTCAGTTCGTCATCAGT
The DNA here is from genome assembly GCF_030247185.1 of Malaya genurostris. Lineage (NCBI taxonomy): Eukaryota > Metazoa > Arthropoda > Insecta > Diptera > Culicidae > Malaya > Malaya genurostris. The sequence continues at coordinate 190,189,524 of NC_080571.1, read as the reverse complement.
AACTGAGTCGAATGGATTCTTTGCATAAGGCGCCTTATAAACGGTAGCGTTATGTTGATAGCCTCGCTGGATAATGCCCTTCGAAGCTGCTCCCATGAGTACAACGTGATCGCCAGTTGCGGAAACATTTGCATCTTTCAACCGGTTTGCTTCATCCCAAGACACACCCTCCAAGATGTGCGATTGAGGTCCAGCAGATATTTTATCAGCTCGTCGATAATCTTTAATCTGTGTGTCAAACAAGTAAATTACTACCAAAAGTTTTATCTAACTGTGTATGTTTCAAGAAGACTTACCTGCTGCTGGATTCGTTTAAATTCTTTCGGATTTGTATTGGGGGGAACGAACTGTAACGCACCTTCTATTTTTACTGGTGTCGATGAATGTGTTGGAGAAGCTTCCGCTACCCACTACCGAAGAAAGAAACAAATAGTATAACTATTGTTGGCGACAAACTTTTAGCACAAAAATGTATTTATGTATATCTATATACATACATATATATATATATATATATATATATATATATATATATATATATATATATATATATATATATATATATATATATATATATATATATATATATATATATATATATATATATATATATATATATATATATATATATATATATATATATATATGTATATATATATTGTATATATTGTAGAGAAAAAACATTAAATAATTAGAATCACTGCTTAAATAAGCAAATATTATGCAGTTAATTAGAAGTTAGTTTAGTAATCTCAGATTAGTTGTTAGTATTTACCAAATTAGTGATTGAATTAGAAATTGGAATATACTAGTCGCTATTTTTTCTTTCAACGGTAGAGGCTAAAGCGGCATTATTATTCTCGTTAGTGTGTATTAGTGTGAATAACAAAAGAAGACCGATGCACCATGTATTCTACGGAATAATAAGCACGAAAAATCCGATGACTCGGTGATTTATTTTTAATTAATCCAACTAGAATGCTTATTTTCTTAATAGTAAGAATGATGATAATAATAATAACCATAACAGCAATAATCAAAATAATAGTAATAAGAAGAATAGATAGTATAACCCAAATAAAATGACGCATAATGCTATTTTACCTCCTCAATGTTTGCATCAATCCACTAAAACAAAATTTAGAAAGAAAAATAATGTAACTCAACTGTAGTAGTAGTCATAGTAATAACGAATACTAATTTATCAAACAGAACAAATTATAAACACACCAGTTTCATATAATTGATGTTTAGTAAAAAACTATTTTTTTTGTTTCAAAAAAGATTAACTGGTTTATTGCGTCTAATTTGATCTAGTATATTGAATACAATCATCTTACTCTATTTGATCATTGGAAAAAGGGTCTTATTTTCAATGTTTTAATACTTTCAAATATTGTTAGCGTGGATAGGCACAGAGTAATCCAGAGACTGCTGGGCGGTGAAATTTAAATATACTATTTATCTATTTTGTTTTTCATGTCATTATTTAGATTTGCTTCGGTAGTATCCTATTTCGTCGACGGTTATTAAGCATACAGCCAATTGGCGTAAAGGTTATTTAACACAAAAGCCGTTTAGTATAACGATCATTTAGCATAATTTTGAAAGAACACAGCGAGAATAGTGGCACCTCGTTGGTCTAGTGAACAACGACAAAACGAAAATTTTGTGTTCATAACAAAACAAAATTTTGGGTTCATAACAAAACAAAATTTTGGGTTCACACATTTTTGAGAGAAAGCAATAGTTAATAAGAAACCATTTTATGCTAACATTCATTTTAATAGCCCATCATGAGTAAAATATAATGACAACTGAATCGGTTCAAGTATATAATATTGCCTCGTCATTATACAAGTGATTTGAACACTTGGTGAATGAAATATTTGTCAACACATTTTGATTCATTGTTTCTATAACTTTTATTCATGCATTGTTAGGAGAATGATAAAATTTCCATCGTCCGTATACAGTGCTGTTTTAAATCAAGGGTTTGCAAACTTTCAGCTTTTATTGTGGTTTTATTGCAATTAAACCAGCTAAGTAGTATTGGTAGTGAAAGAATATCACAAATTATAGAGCCATAGGAATTACGCACAAGCCAGAGGGTGATGAGTAGAAAAGTTCATGTAATTAAACTATTATTTTCTACCAGAGGAGTCGAAATTAAGAATTCTATCTGTATCTTCTGAATGTAGTTTCAAAAAAAAATGTAGGTGGCTCCTGAACCATTTGACAAGAATTCACTGTGACTATTATCGTTGTAGTATAGTTTTGCATGTACTGTTATAAATGAGCGAATTCAAAAGCTTTATTTCGCATAAGGCCAAATGGATTTTTCTAATCCACATTTAAGGAGTGTATCGAAAATAAGCTATCCACTTACATTTGTGTTGTACGCATGTATTTGTGATGGTTTTTTTATGCTCAGATCATAGCATACTGTGCGTTTGGCTGTCAGCTTTTGTTTGTTTACTTGTTTGAAGCGGTTTGGAATTCATCATGCCAGTGTTAAAACCATCACAATACTTTACTGTCGTCGTTGGGGAGGATGTGAGCGATGCGGACAGGTCGATTTAAGTGGAAAAATTCGGTCGAAAGGTACTGGTATGGCAAGCAATATGTTCCTGTGGTTTGAAGTCAACCATTTCTTACACTAATGGAACTATTAAAACAGAAATCTATCGATCTGAGTGTCTCTAGAAGAGATTCCTGCCTCTATATAAGAAGTATAGTACACCGTGTGGCCGGAATTAGCGTCGGCTCACTATGCAAAAGCCACTCTCAATTGGCTTGCGGAAAAGGGTATGAATTTCGTTGAGAAAAATATCAATCCGACCTTCGACCCATCGAACGTAACTTGGCCATCGTGAAGAGGGTCTTCAAGAAGACTGGTAAGGCAGCTGGGAACATGCAGGACTTTAAAAAAATTGGGCTCATGCGTCCAAAAAATGCGATGCAACACTTCTCCGGAACTTGATGAAGAGCGTTCGATCAAAAGTTCGAAAATTCGTGAAGGAATAACTTAAATTTCATCCGGTTTTCATTATGCTCAAGTTTAACCTCGTACAATAAAGGATCAATTTTTAGTTTGAAAGAAAAATTTGTGGATAGCTTATTTTCGATACACTCCTTAGGGTAGTTCTATCTTCCATGGAACATATCATCTATTTTTTTTACTGCCAAATATAGTAGCAAGACATTGTGACCATCATTTACATTGTTAAATGTAAATGTCATACTCATTGCTTCTCGTGTATATTGAATTTATGCATAGTCCGGACACATCCAGAGTCTTGGATAACAGCCAGACGTTCGTTTTAATAATTCATTATTAGTTAGGTGTATATATGAAATATATTATTTGTCACAACACTACATTATACACGAGAATAATTTTTTCACCTTTTACAATCCGGGATAATAAAATACTAAAGTTTGTATCTTCTAAAAAGTGGCACAAATGTGGAATATATTATGAGGAAAAATATATGATTAACTCAAATACAGATGTAGCTCAGTTGGACGAAACGGTAGGTCTTCGATCGATCGATCATCGATAGAGTTGACAACGTTGAATGAATGAAACGAGAGCTACACAAAACATTTATAATGGTTTTTTTCCTATCCCTTTTGACACTGTCAGTATGATTCAGGGCATAAGGCCGCCAAGACTATTTTTCACAAAGATACTTCTGGAGGTCCAATTTTCGTCCAATACTATTATATAAAATTCTCGCATTTCGATATATTTGGTTCATCCCTGACAGTTTACCATCCGTTTGTGCACTTTTGTGCGTCTGGTAGACACTGCCTCACAATCGAAAAGTATCACGATCAATTTGATACAACGCGCCCATGTCCCTTTGCTGAGCTAAAGGTCAGGGAACAATTTTACTATAATTGAAAAATTTAAAAGCAAAGATAAATGTCTGCACCACAGAGAGAACACACTAAATCGAAAGCTTCGCCAAAAATATCCGTTTCTCGAAAAAAAAACCTGTTTTAATCCACCTAGTGGTGTAATAATGCCTTTCTCATATTATTTATATTTTCAAAAATATCACCAGAAGATTTTGTCAATTTTTTTTAAATCTGGGGTATAAACTAACATAACCTTTTCAAATTGTAAACAGTTAGAATTTTTCTTCATTTGGCATCGTCGCACTAAATGATTAAACACACTTTACCCTATAGTTCTGGAATCGGATGAAATTAAACAGACTATAGGAACTTTTATTTGAGCCTGTTTGTGGAAATCGATCGAATCATCTCTGAGAAAATTGAATGAGTCTCGTTTTGAACCTTTTGACCAATACTTCTGGTACTTCTGGAACCAGGAACTTGGAATCAGTATAGACAAAGTCGGTTCGTTTAGTAAGTAACTACAAATTGCATCAGTTTTAAGACAAATCTAGAAGAATTTTACTCTTCGTCGCTCTAAATGACTGTGTGAAACTCAATAGCAACCTATAGGACTACGAGATTTTTTATTTATTGAGTGACATTATTTGACATATACTTACACAGATACACACAGACACATATATTGCTCAACTCGATGAGCTGTGTCGAATTATATAGAACACTTAGGCCAAAGGCAGAGTGGGCGCGAGAAGCTGTGCCGATCTGGTGACTGGTCATTAGCAAACCTAGAGCGGGAAAAATATTGGCAGCAAATCAAAGGGACCCTGTCAGAGTGAAATCTGAGCAGATTTCTCGCTTGTACTCTGACAAGGCTCCTTTGATTTGCTGCTAATATCATTCCCGCTCTAGGTTTGCTAATGTCAGTCACCAGTTCGGCACAGTTTCTCGCACCCACTCTGCCTTCGGCCTTAGCCTTTCGGGTAAATTTTTCAAGTGATTGTATAAACTTTATATATGAGAAAAGCAATACGTGCACTTTTATTGAAAAGCATCGTTATCATGATCTTGTAATAACACAAACAAGTAGGTACAAATTGAATAAAAGTATTAGAAATTTACATAGTTTTCACAAGAAAATATAAATTTTAATGTGGCAATCATGCACAAAGAAAAGTCTTGGCATTACATTCCTTTTGTGGAATTTGGCCTTTCTGTTTCAACAGACTTCGCAGCCGATTCTTAATGTACAGAATCATTGCATGGCTAGTACTATGGATCCTCGAACATACGACAACTGGCTTGTAAGACCAGCGTCCTATGCATTGAACCACCAACCTGGGACGGCAACCCTGCACGCTATACGAAATTGAACAAAGCACGCTGCGAACGGAGCAAAGCCGCACGTACCGTCGCGTAGTAGTTTTGCATTGTCATTTTTAAGGAGCAAGACTCTTTGCAAGCGTATGAGTAATGTCAACAATATGTGCATAAAAACAAATTCCGGATCAGGATGAAATTGCATAGGATATTTAAAGAAAATGAGAGCTCTAATTTGAATCATGATTCGTTAAAACCGGCTTAACCGTTGCTTTACTATTATTGATGCTTTCGAAAGAGGAAACAGGGGACTAGTAGTTTCAAAGCAGTTTTATAAGATCTGTCAACTAGATGAATTTAGCAGTAAGTTTTATAAAAATGTTCACCTCGTTTCGCCATCGCTTGTGAAAAATACTCATGAAATTGAAAATTTTCACTAATCGCACTATAACACCGGAACCGAAAGTCGGATCTGGATAAACTTTTCGGAAACTTTTGAAAGAATTCCGGAACCGGAAGTCAGACCCAAATCAAACTCAGGAAAATTGTATAAGGTCATAAGACCTTTAATTTGAATTTAAGTTTGTAAGTTCTGTTCAGTCATCTCTGAGAAACGTGTGTGATTATGTGATTAAAACGCACAAGATATCGATCTATTATTTCCAAACAGGATTCTAAATGCTAGGCATCTCTCGTGGAGTAATCAGAAAAATAATAAGAAAGTACAAGCTCTTCATGATGAACTCTTCGCTGGTTTTAGGCCAGTTTTATTTCGAATAGCCCAACTAATCTATGAGAAATTCTTCTACAATTGAACTGATTCTTGCAGATTTGCAGTGAACTGACTTTGAGTCAGATCATCTACCAATAAAATTCAGGATTTTAAATTAAGTAATGATTATTTCAATTAGTTATGTATGCTACCACCTTAGAACTAATCGGCTAGAATACAGATATTATATCGAAAGCAATGTAAACCCTGAAATTTTATTAAAAATTTTCTTGATGTTACCTTGAGACTTGGCATCAATGTTGCAAGTGTGTTGAATATTCTAAAACTTAAAACCTTAAAACTTAGAAATCTTGATGTTACCTTGAGACTTGGCATCAATTTTGCAAGTGTGTTGAATATTCTGAAACTTAAAACCTTAAAACTTAGAAATCCAACAAAAGCATCCAGATTATCCTTATTTTTGAAAATTGTCATTGCGCTGTTATAGTAACAATTAGGAAAGCTCTGATGCTTGCTGATTGATTTAAAACTGCTGTTAAACCCTTAATTGAAGATATGGTCGAATTTTATTGATTGCAAGTGGTGGCAATGCCGATTGATAATCAATTTAAGTATTTTTGTTAGTTTTTATTGAATAAAAATTCGGGAAATAAAAAAAAATCTATTGAAATGATAAAAGTAAATCATCTGATAATAATTTACTAATTTTTTTTAGCAAAATCTACAGCATGGTAGGCTGTTTATAGAAGAAAACGATTTACTTATTGGCGTTTTCGTTTTTAATTTGCACTACACCGGTGCAGTGCTACACTGAGGCATGAATAAACGAACAAAAATGACGAAAACATAAACAGTAACCATTGACTACAATACACGATTCCATTGCACAGAGCTACACCAAACTTTTGATGAGTGCTACACCAGTGGTATCGGTGCAGAAAAAGTGTAGCACTGGTGTAGTGCAATTGGTAAAAACGAACGGTTTCAGTGCAGCTTTCGCTACACCAGTGTAGTGCAATTTAAAAACGAAAACGACATATGTCATTTTTATTGATTCCACTCGCTCAGTGTTGATATTTGTGTTATGCGCTGAAAATTCATCGATGAAACAGTTTTGTAAAGTTTGCACAGTTTATTTATTTATTTATAGTAGTATTTATTCATTTCTGTTGGCATTGGTTTGCACGCATGCAGCTCGAAAAAGAAAACTGGTGCAAAATAGGTGCCCGCGAATTTCCCCGGAAGTGCATTTTTTTCGAGTTGTACAATGAAACACAGCGCACCTGTTTAAATGGAAATCCGTGGAAAGTCTTAGACCAAAAAATAGAGTACAACTATTCGCGAATGTGACCACTGGGTATCCGAGGCGAGCTTGTGTCCCGAGTGTTAATGCTGCCATCTTCGGTGTATTCGGTGCGTTCCAATGAGGAAAATGGCTAAGAAACACGAGATCAACGACCGTACGTTGCGGATCGTAAAGGAAGATTTCGGGACAAAGCCGAAGTCACGAAAACAAACTCACATGGTTACCAAGCGCATCCGGGAGCTACGGGTAGAGCGATGTAAGAAAATATTGAACTTCAAGCAAAAATCTGGCAATCCTGTTCGCTGATGGTAAACAGTCGATTCCATTTGAATTTTAAATAACCAATTTCTATGTATGTTCTCTTCCTGTAAAAGATGTGGTCGACCAGCATAAAAACGTATATCTGACCAAGCATCCTGCTAGTGTTATGGTGTTTGTATTGGTGGCTATTGATGGCAAAAAGTGGTCCCGATGTTCATTCCAGAAGGCGACATGGTAAACAAGGACTATATCGGTATTTTTAGTAAGTATGCTCTTCCGTGGATCAAAAAGCCTCAGACAAGCATTGACCAGTACCTAAAAAGAAATTCAACGTTTTATATCGTTATCCGTTCTAGGGTACGGATCCATTTACGAAGTTTTCCATACTGATCATAACATTCGTAACAGTCCCAAGAGTATAGGAGAATACAGTGCTTATTGCAGTACATCGTCGATTGAAAGCTCAGCTAGTTGAAAACACACAAGGATTTTGTATTGTTTGTGTGATTACCTTCCTCCGTATTGATTTACCCCTTATTAAAGCACACATTGAGAGACCGACGAAATCTTGATTGTTGGAGACTTTAACTTTACTAGCACGAATTATTGTGCCACTTCCAACGGATTTTCGTTAGCTGACCCCGTACTATCAACATTCCATATTGGGATTACCACTTTTCTCGACGGTTACCATCCTAATTTGCCCCAAACCCGTAACACACCTGCATCATTTACTATATTTTAAGAACTGAGGCCAGTGAGACGCGTATAAATTTTGAATCAACCACGCGTCTCGATCAATTCCTTCTGCGGAGTATATTTCTCTCCATGCTCTTCAGCATATGTACAAATTTACTCTAGATGGGCCGGACGGCTTTTAACACAGACAGCAGTAGTGTCCTTGATGCAATGCGAGAATAAATCAGCTCAGTATTGTTTACAATTCAATTTCAGCATTTTTCCAAAATGAGTACCGCGTACACTACGCGCTTCAAAGCAATTTTTTCCCACTCGCACCCGAAAGGTTCTAAAATGACCCAAGATGCCGCGGCGAAATACATGAAAAAGTTGAAACATTTTGTGAGTAAGTAAGTGGGTGAATCGTTTTAAAGAGGAGAAAGATGTCGACAACTTTCGAAATCGCGGCTCTGTCGGTGTATTGTCGGAAAAAGATTTGTGATCTGTTTTTGAAGAATCCGACATTAAGGTAGCGCTTCGCCGTGGTCACGGGAGTTCGCTGCCTATCCCGGGGTTTCACGCACTTTACCCAAAATTGTGAGAAAACGGTAAAGAAAACGGAAATTCCAAGAACATACGATTCTAGATAATTAATTTTTCTATCGATTCGTATATAAACAGTGCCTGATAAACGTTTTTATCGAAAGATTTCGTGCGAGTTTTAAAAATAAATGAGTTTTTCCTTATTCTTTCGCACGCACATAATGTCAACGCATGCATTGGGGTGTGCAAAATGCCACATGTGGTAGACGCTAACAACATTTCTTTTGTTTTCATTTTCCGTTCTCTCTGCGTAAACGTTGAATATAGATGAGTAGAAAATGTAAGTAAGTGTTACTACTTTGTAAAATAATTTCTATCCATGTTTCAGTGGAACCAGAAATCAGTAATGATTTTCATCGCTACTAGCTTTGAAGCTTTGTTGAAAACGTAGCACATCCCTACATATGCGAGTTGTTTATAGCGAGAAATGGAAAAAAGAAAACAAAAGGTTTAACAAAACTCGCACGAAATCTCGCGAAAGAAAAGCTTTCTAACTAAAATTTTTCGCCAAATGCATAGTAAAATCATTTACCTACAATCGTATGTTTTTGATTTTTCGTGAATCGGGTTAGTATTGGAGAAATTTGCAATTTAGAGTGAAATTTCGGCGACAAAGCAAGAGAAAGCAGTGAGTTGTCTCGCTTCGACTTGACCACGGCGAAGCGCTACCTTAACTTTACGCGAAGGTGCTTCCAAATTGACCAAAAAATGTTTAAATATATCGTACGGAGCTGTTCGCTAACATTTGATTGCAAATAATTCAAAATTTCGAAGTACTTTGCAAAAACCGATGTTGTGTGAAAAACATGTGCAAAAATGTCTTGAATGGGCAAAGGAGCAAAATGCTGTCGTGACCTTGGATTGGCCCTCTCAGTCGCCCGATACCAATCCAATTTAGATCGTTTGAGCTCAAATAAAGATGAAGCTTGTGAAAAACCCACCACACAATTTGAAACAGTTTGTTCGCCGAATTCACAAATTTGGAGGTCGTTTTAAAAAAAGGCGCAAAATCTCGCTCAAAGTATGCCTCGAAGATGTCAAGCCATTATTAACGCTAAAGGGGATTGGACTTGCTATTAACGTATTTGCATGCAAGTTTTTTATCTAATAAAACAATATTCAAAAATATTTTCATGTTGAGTCTTTTCATATTCTCACAACATTGACCATGCTCTTATGTAACATACTGTACCAACAAAATGAAAGTACTAAAGTACCTAGTCGGATGGTACATGACATTCGGCATCCGAGCCTCAATTCAAAAGTCGGTGATTGCAAAGCTTTTCTGTCTGTGCAAAAATATTCCAATTTTAGAATAACGATCAATACTTAAACATAAACCGCTTGTTGGACAGCCTTGCTGAACCGATTTCATTTCTCTCTCCTTCTCCGTGACGGTAACGTTTGCATTTAAAAAAAATTGACAAAAATTGCTGATTTTTCATGGGTTTACCTTCACCCGCACTTTCGAAACTACCCATGCAGCATCAATCATAGTAACCCTTGAGTCAGCAGACAAAATGTGACAGCTTTATCAGTCGAATAAGCAAAAATAGCGAAGCAGATCCGTTCAGAAGTGTGCGCGTTCAAAGAACCCCGTCGCGTAGAAACGGACATCATGCGGCACTTTGTGGTATTAGATAACAATCAGAGCATCAAAAAAAAAAGCCTCATTCCGGACGACCGACGACCCTTAGTGACAAGAAGAGCTTTTTGGAGGGAAAAGTGGCTACGTCACTGCATGCGTTTGGCCGGGCTCCCCCGGGCTTGGTCGGTGCAACCGGCCAAACAATGAAAAAGTACCTGGCAAACATGAACATACATGTCAGGAAACAGAACTCGAATCTCGATACCACCGGATTAGGAGCTGCAGGCAATAACGCAGTGGCAGCGGCTGAATAAGATGATCAACTCGATTTTCCCGGAGAATCGCAACGTAGCGGTGCTGATGGACGATGAGGCCTATCTCATCCTGGATGGTAACGACTGGCAGGGCACTTCGCATTTTACTTCCCCCAGGAAGGCAAACTTCATTTCACACACCCACAGTTCCCCAAGAAAGTACTGCGGCGGCTGACAATCAGCGAGAAAGGGATGTCAAAGCCGTTCTGCTTTCGCTTTGGCTGGCCGTGAACGGGGAAATATATAGTTCGAAATGATTGTCAGAAGTTGCGTCGTTTATCAAGAAATACCATAAGTGCGAAGACGCGGTGTTCTGCCCAGATCTGGTGTCGGCCCACTACTCGAAACAATTGTTGGAGGAGATGCAGCGGCTGTATATCGATGTGAAACGACTGTTATTCTTGGGAAGGTTTGTGTGTTTTCTCCAGCGATTTTTTTTATTTCCGCAGTAAATTCCACGGGTTCTGGCGATCAATGTTTCTGTATATAATTATCGATATACCTTTCTTTTGCTCGCTACCTTTTCTTCGAGAACAGTAGACTCCGAAGAGAACGGTATCTTGGCTAGTCATTCAACAAGCAAACTAACTATGAAAAGAACGAACGGCTCTCGAGAACTAGTTCTTTCAATCAAGGATGGCTTTATCGTATCAAAGAAAGCTCACTAGCAACTCTTTACTCGATTCAATCAGTGTCATCGAAGAGAGACGGATATCATCGCATCAACAAAAAACCGGCATGATGCATTTAACATAGAATAGACACCAGTGCGAGAGCAAATTTCTCTCGATGACCTGTCTGAGAATCAAAGGTTAACTCGCTGCTGTGGGGATTCTCTCTGAAGCAACAAACGGTCGCTTATTCTCGTTTCGCGATCCGATTCTATATGGGCAGTGAGTAATTGCGATATAATTGTTTTACTATTGCCACTTATTCTAACTATGCGCATATATCCTTTGTATAAGTTGTGTCTATGAACATGTATGGGAATGCTCCATACAAGGGTTTTGAAGTATTGCCACCTTATACCAAACGACAGTTACGCCAAACGGCTTCTCTGCCAGACATCCTTCATGTCAATTGACCGTATGCCGAATGACAAAGCTTCGACACACACTTCGAAACACGCCCGGAAGCAGAAAGATGTGGAAAAACGTATATCTAGCTATATTTAATACTTTGAATACACGAATTTTTTCAGTTTTCTTTTCAAAGCACGGCTTTTCTGCCCAACAACTTTTATGCCAATTGACCGTATGCCGAGTGACAATGCTCCGACTCACACTTTTGCAACACTCTCGGAAGTAGAAAGATGTGGAAAAATGTGTATCTAGCTATGATCAATACTTCGAATAAACAAACTTTTCATTTACCTTCTCAAAAAAAAAATCATTTGAAGCCTATATGCATGTATTATGTAAACAAATTTTATAATTAGTTTAATAAAATATGAATAACAAATCATTCAAATCAATCATTCATAAAACAAACTGCACAATTATTGAAATGTTCATGCATTTCACGTCGTTTGCCTTCGTAAAAAATCATCAGTAAATTAATTGTCTTATGAGAAGTACTCATGTGACAAATTAGTGACTCAGGCGAAAATTGAACATAATTTTACATGACATTTAAGGAAGCAATGCTTACGAAGAAAATATATATCTTTGGTTAATGGTGAGGATACTAAATATGTAGTTATTTTATGAACTAAACTACTTGTTTTTGCTGCGTTTTGGTTGTGCTCCAATTAAAGACTTTTTTTCGTCGCAATAAACATCTTTAATAGGGATGGTTTGTGAAAGTATGAAAAATTTGGCTTCACAATTAATAGTTACTGACGCACTCCAATAACATATAGCATATACAATTTTATTATTTGTTAAATAAATGTAGGCCTCTAATTTTAATAGTTATTAATTGAATTAGCTCATCTCAGATGGACTAATAATAAAAAGTTTTATTATTTTTCTCGAGGGAATATGGTCGTTAACGCGAAATCTTCAAAAGCACATAAGCTAGCAATAATAACAATAGCGGTTTACGTACATGTTCAAAAAAATGTTCAGAACTATGTTTGCAAATATATATTATACCGAAGAGAAAAGACTAATTATCTTCAAATTTGATAATCTCTACCTTAGTGATTTTTTTGGGATCCGGTGTACCCGTTTCCAGAACTTCAACTTTTTGGTACACGTTCGGTGAATTCAGCCACCTGGAACGATCGCCACCCTTGCGGAAATCACCTTTCTTCCATATACTGAAAAAATTACATTATATCTTAACTGCTCAAAGATTATTCAATTTGAACATACCCTTGTTTGAATAGCTCCTCCTCCTCAATTAGATATCCCAATGAGGATACGGCAGGGGGTACTTCAATGTCATTTTTAGGTTTTGGATGATCATTTTTGACTAAAGGATTTCTGTATATGTAACCGGTCCTAAAACCGGCATTATCCAACATTCGCATTAGGGCTTCAAAATCAGCTCCACCCACTCTCCATTTCGGCAGCTTATAGAAAATGATATTTAATATACTAGTTCAATACCTACATATTCAATAGTATGCTTATAAATTACATACCTGCGAGCGCTCCTTATTGTCCGCAGAGATTGCTGGAACACCTTCTGGTGGCTTTCTTGAAGCGTCATATATAGCTTTACGAGTTTCTTCAGGAATAACAATAAGATTATCAAGGCCGACTGGCAGTAGTTTTAGTTGTGCTTCACATGCGGCCACTATATGCATGACGGTATAAAATGCTTCCTCTACAGTTTCTCCACCGCAAATTGCACCGTGATTTGATAATAATAAAACTTTAGATACTGGTCCAAGACTTCTCAACAATTTATCCTTTTCCTCTGGTTCATGAAGAGCTTTATAAAAAGGAAATTTGTACAATTCAATAAAATATATAAAAAATAAATTTCACGAACCTCCAGTGTAAGTGTGAGCGGATATTTCTCCGAGCAAAGCACTATCCTTAGTCAGTGGAAGTAAACCATGTTTCAAAGCCGAGATTGCCACAACTGAGTTACAGCCAACGTATATTGCACATCTTATGTCGGGCCTTGCAGCGTGTATTACGGAATGCAACGTAAATTCTGTAAAAGAAGAAAAATTTTAATTTTCTATTCATTTATATTGTTCCAATAGAGTAAATAATGACTATTTCTCATCTATTGGTACAAAAACATGCTTCCTAAAAACATACGACTAGTATTGATGCCAAAGTTAGTTGTTCCTTGTTCTACAACTTGTCCTTGCATGTTCACTTTGTTCACGGAGGAAGCAGTAATTTCATGATTGAGAACACCAAATGGATTGACCAGAAACAATTCCTGATCAGCATTCAAACGAGCCGTTATGTGGCTGCCAATACCATGGGCCCAACCATACAAATCCATGAGTCTGAACGCGGCTGCAAGCTTACAGCGCAGAATTTTTTCTCCTTTCTCATATCCCATTGCTTCAACACCACGAATGTCATTTATCGGAACAACACAGTTAGAGCTTTTAAAAACACTTCCGATACGAGCGGCTGGCATCCCCATAATGTCACTGAGTTGTTGTAAAATATTGGAAGATCCTCCTTCTCGCATTTGACCATCAACAATCCGTTCAAGCTCTTCGCGGAATAATCTAGAATTCATTATGGCTTCCACTCGTTTGCGACGTTCCATCTCTCGCATGTCCGCTTCGATATCAGCAGGACGGGTTTTATTACATTCATCCTCTTCTGTTATTGTGTCGATGCCGTTGGTGTGTAAAATAGTATCAGTTTCGGTCATTTTTGCTGCTCTGAAATTGAAGACATGACACATTTATCTACCTGTTCATCAATGATTCAAAATTCTGGGATACAGGGTTTAACAATTCAAGCAATTTAGATGTTTATTATTTTATTATTATTATTATTATAAAGTAAGTAGTATATGCTGTAGTATAACAACTGCTATTGTTTTTTTTTTTAATCCAACAATTCCAGATATTTGAATCGACTAAAAACACCCATTTCATGCTCAACATAAATTCTTGTCGATAGTAGATTGACAAAAGCTCTGTTGACCCCATTGTTTCCCAATTTCCTGTTCCAGGAATTCCGGGAGTAGCAAAAGCAAAGTGACAAAATTTACGGGTTGTGCACTGATTATGTGGTAATATATAAGAAATAACAGTTCGTTGTAAGTAAAAACTAAAGATTGAGGATCGTATCATCGGCATAATAAAAGAATTCGCCGTTCTGCACTTGACAAAATCTGATATCAATGATGTTGAACTGGCAGTGCTGATGAGTTCCCAACACCGCTTGTTCACTATGCAATTGTAAAAATTTTAAGCTACTAGAACACTATTTAAATTGTCTTCCGATGCGGGAATACCAAGTTTCCTCCGAGTAATTATATTCTAGAAGACCTTTCTGGGTTACGAGAAGAATGTTGTTGTCTTCTTCCATTAACAAACAAGCAGAATCAACGATGGAATTATATCGAGTAAATTGTGGAAAATTAAGATGTTTCTGTTGATGCAGAATCTCGTACCGCTACAAAAAACATTCTGAATGCATGGTACAGAAGGTATATTGTGTAAGCGATAGTTGGAATGTGAATAGAATCAACTTTATTACACGAACATCGTAGTTTTTCATTTGTATTCGCATCATTAGTTTGGTAGGAATTGTTCACCTCTGAGTTCAATATAGTAACTTTTGCGGCGAAACTTTACATCAGACATAGATTAACACAGGTTTCAATATATGTTTGTTCTAGTTGAGGACACATACCCACGAATTACGAATTGAAAATCGAGCTTGCTTGTAATTACTGTCTTTTAACCATGTTATATCGAATAACACGCGGGTAAATATATTTCATCATATGACCAAACCACAAATTACTTGTAATAACAAACGAATTTCAGAATAGGTCAAATAAAAATCAAATTGTTTTATGTATAGAATATGCTTGACTTGTGTTACAGGGATGCAAACGGTAGCGGTAGAATACATTTATCCTTGTACGTTCTAGACATTCAAAATTCTACAGCCTGCTACAACTGCTTGATGGTACATTTACCGCAGAGAGAGTACCAGCGACGATCAGAACGGTACTGGTAGAAACAAATTTTGCTCAGAAGGTGTGTAGTGAAAGGTTGATTAAATTAATCTTTTACATATTTTTGCGGAAAGACGAACTATTTATTTGAACAACTGATTATATTTTATTGAACTAGGAATTCGTTGATATTATTCTTTGATCTTTTTGAACTATGCAATTTGTTATCTGGTCTCAAGACTTGTTTTTACATGAAGAATTGCATTTGCATGAGCCTATCATGTAAAATTTTTGTGTTGACTATATTTTATGTTTAGAATAATCCAGACCAATAAAAGATTAAAATTTATGGCTATAGAAATGCATTCATGTTACATAGGGTTATTGTACTAATAATCGTTTCATTTGTGGAGCTACCACGTTATTTTGAGGATTACGCGACTACCAATCAACAAATTATGATAAAATCGGATGAAATATCTTTGTTTCGGTTCTGAAAAATCAGATTACGGCATAATTGTGCATAAAACTGCAGTTATTTTTTACGAATGCACTCAGAATGCACCATATTTCAGCTTATTGAGATACGGAGCTGAAATGAATGAAGGTACCGTTACCCTACTCAGAAAAAATCAGTTTTCTGAAGCGGGCAATTTCATTTCTCCTTGCATTTCTATTTCTAGTTATATCTTTATTTCAAACGTATGCATTTCTAAGAGATTCTTCAAAGAACTTTTTTAAGTCTCTTCAACGGAAACACAGAAGCCTTTTCCTGTAATCTAGCCATGCATACAATATATTTAGGCTGTGTCTACAACCCAATAGAAGCTAGGACTAAGACAAGAAAAAATTTGAATTCCTCTTCGAACCTTTTGTCGATGTTACTATCTTTAAAGATGTATTTTTATTGAACGATCAGTATTGCTTGTACAACTCTTTCCCAACTAGAAAAATATAATGTCGAGTTTAAAGAAATCGTAAATCGCTACGTTTAGAATTTCAGTGACTCGAAGTGGAAATCATTTCTAGCGATCATCATCAGCACAAATTAAATTTCGGATAATTACACAATTTACTGAAATTGGAAAGCTAATAATGATTTCAGAAAGATATAGTCTTCGATATCTGAATATTTTCCATGTTTTGGGCAGTAAGCCTAATGTTTTTTCGAGCACACTTAAATAAATCGATTTTGTGGGACCAAAGATGATATTTTACCAGGTTTTAATCGAAACCGACCAAAATAGCAGTAATGCTCTATAGCTGACCAATCTCGTGTATTTACAATTTTTATGTAAATGTCCTCAAACTGCAGTATGGAGTGATAAATAATTCAGTATAAAATTATGAAGAAATGAGTCTCAGCTCAGCTCTACCGATCGATCGGTAAATGATACTTTTTACTGATCTTATTGTTGAGCTGTTCGAAAGTCAGCAATATTTTGCCGATTTTTTTCTTATTAGACGAGGGTGGCCCAAACTTCCCACTGTGGGCTAAGTCGCAATTCCAGCGTTTCTCAGATATAGCGTGGGTGTTAGCTCTACCTAACCTAACCTAACAATTATCATAAAGGTTTCCATTTGACAGAGTCAGTGCAGTTGAAATTATTTGTGTATCAGAGATTTAATTTTCTTCGAGTTTACTGAAGTGGCTCTAGGCATGTAAATATACTAGATATTTTATAACACTAGGTGCATTTGTTTCTTGGGAAGTTTTCGATTGATATAACCGATTTTGACTCAATTCTGTGTTTAGTGCGTAACAGATTGAAAAGTGTAAAAAACGGTAGTGGTCATAAGTCAACACTTTTCAGGTGGTCCTTAGGTTGCTGTCAGAGAGAACGCGATATGCGAAGCACCAACTTTTCTTTTTCTAATGCAACACATTTGGAAAAATAATATAAATGAACAATCAGCTGACGAGGATAGCAAGACAGCGATCTTACCAATGGAAATAAATTTGGATGATCTGCATGTTATAACACAGTACAAAACTTTTTTAATACATATGATTGACGGTAGTACAAATAGAGTATAATGAATCTAACTATGGCAGTTTAAGTTACTATTCTAATTTGTTTCTTTAGTACTGTGTTTAATTATTGATTATATTTTATTGTGAACCGCACTCATTATTCCGTTAATTTGTTCTTAAAATAACAAAACCTTCTAACAGGCAAAGTTTCGAGTATTTCCATTCCGAGTGAGTTTTTCATTCATTTCGATCGAAATACCAATTGATTTTATTATTTTGTTCATATCACGGTTTGAATTATTTTACACGTATAAATATGTCATTTCGGAACTAGTCTTTCAATTTTATACGAAGTTAGTGAGAATCGATCAAACCATTTCAAAAATATCTTTCGCCCACTACTTTCCGGAACCAGTAAAGTCGAATTGAGTTTACTTGTCCATCAATTAACAAGTCCAGAAAACATGAACAATTTATTGAACTAATCACACAGTCACTGTATGAACGAAGTGAACTGATTCAAACGGTATAAGACTCTCGGCCATACGAGCCTCTATTCAAAAGTTGATTCTCTTAGCGATTACATAATTTATTTATTTGAAATACATAAATAATTCTGCAACCTAATAATTTCACTTCAAAACATTTTTTGTTTTCGAGAAAAATAATTCATTAATACCCTCTGGCAAAACCAACCATTAATACCTCCTGGAAACGATCAAAAGCTTAAAACCGGGGTTAAATAAATGATATTAGCAATACTACTTTATAAACATTCTGAATAAGCGAAAATCATCTTTGAAATAGCGAAGAATATAAGCAATGTACTGCGCTTACTGTTCTTCGACACCACTGTTAACTACCGCGGTAAAGTATATTTTTCTATCGCACTAATGTACTTTTTTCTACAGCGGCAAAGTACATTTTTCTACCGTAGCGAGCTACATTTTTTGTGCTACAGTAGCGCGAACAAGGAGACAGTAAAATTTAGAAAGATAGAATTTCTACCTACTTCAAGCGGCGGTGATTTCGGCGGTAGTTTTTAACGCGATACTGCTTCGCATGCCTACTGTAATAGAATTTTAGTTTGGATGCAGCAGCGTGGTACAGTACGAATAATAGAAAATGTAAATGGGGGTTAACAGACTACAGTAATGAAGAAAGGGAGGCAGTTTGCATTGTGTATATTTGAAGGTTCGAAGCCAATCATCACAATCCACAACTGAAAAAGCACAACAATTAAAAATGTTCTCCTGATTTTTATGCATACTGAGTTGTTTGTTGTTGTTGACATCAGGTTTCGTAACTCACGATACACTTCTAACTGAAATTCAATCAAAGCAATCAATATTACGCGCCGCCAAGTGTGGTCATTATAGAAGGTGCCGGTAACACTCAACAATGATTTTGAAATTTTTCAAAACTCCTTCGTCACATTCAGGTCTTTATTATTTGTCTTTGGTACAAAACTCGCAAATCGCATTCAAGAAAAGAATTTTAAATCCCTGGGCGTTAGCACAATTTTGAGACAGATTGAATGTTGCTGTCACGGTCCCAGGGACAGAACTGCAAATAATCAGTCATGTCAAATGACCTTGACAGACTGACTAAAATCATCGTCAACTGTAATCGGTACGGTCAAAGTGTCTGTCAAATGAGATACTCGATAGTTCAATGACCAAGTAGAAGTATACTCAGTCAAAGACAGGTGACGCATTTTGTTCTCTCTCTCTCATTCTCCTATTCTCTGTTAAAGTAAAAAAATTCCATGAGAGTACTAACATAAACATAAATTGATAAAGTTAATTGTTCTTTGTAAAAAGTCATCGGATTTCGGAGTTTATTGGTGTACATGAATTTAATTCAATGTTTATGCTGCTTGATTAATATTTAGTCACATCGTAATCAAGCAGTGACAGGAGAAATGAAGATAATATCAATCGCATAGGCAATCAATGAGCGTCCTGGTGAGTATAATATCAAGAGAATTTAAGTTATGACAGATCGGCTCTCAGACACTCAATATATGATGATTGGTAGAGTCTGGTTGGCAGCAGTCCAATGACATAAACTTTTCAATCTTCGTCGTGCAAAGTTGCTCGTTTATAGTGACATTTAGCAGCTCTGCCCAGGGCTTGTCTGTATCCTTACTCAATGGAGAAGCATGCACACTAATGTTGCCATGGGTAATGTCTGACAAGAAGAGGCAACAATACACAGAATGGGAACAATAAAATGGATATGTTCCTCTTTCTGGCTGTGTCAAACTTGTCAGGCATTGTCCATGCTACAACAAATACTGCACTTTGATCTAGGGTAGAGAAGCGATCTACTAATCAAGTTTGATATGAATCCTGACTGTGATACTTGTAGTTGTCGACTGATCACCTATGCATCTAGGTAATTCCTTAAAAACTCTTTAATACTCATATACATGGTATTCCCATAGACAATCCTACTTAATCTGCTAACCAGAGAACACCGATCACAACTACTCAGGGCAATTCAGAGGAGTATACCGACAGAATAATACTTAACAAATCAGTCAAGACTTCACATTTAATATTTTTTTAAAAGTATATAATAGCAATTTTAATAGCCTAATCATAATTTATTCAAAGTCAAACAAAATAAGAAGCAATAACTAGGGTAAGGGCTCCCTATTTCATCTGAGCTCCTATTTCCATCTCATCCCTTAACCTCATTACTTTGAATATGAATAATATCTTACAACGTACCTGAACCAAACTGTGAAATGTTTAAAAATGAATATTTAAGCTATTGTCACACTTTACCATTGGCAGAAATGGTTTGAAATTCTTCTGTGATCGTTTTTTTAAATTTAAAACAAACTCACTTTTCGATTTAGGACACATTTTCGTCTCAAGATTTACAGTTCGTCATGTTTCTGAATATCTACTAAACAATTCGTTTCAAAACATGATCACTGTTTCGCACAATTACACTACTATTGAACGCTAGATGACTTCATAATTAGTAATGTTCACTTGTCACTTGTTTAATTAATGAGTAAAAACTTCAAAAACTAACCGACAAGCAATAAAAGTCTTCAAAAATATGAGATGAAAGTTTTTCACTTAGTTCACTTGATTGCGCTTTGTTTTCATCTCATTTGGTTTCGTAAAGTTGCCAGGTTTTCTCATAATGTTACAAAACGTAATTGTTGTTCTTCTTCAAATTATCATCAACAAAAAGTTTTTTTTTTGGTATCCGTGATATTAGTTTAATTATATTATTGATATTTATATTTATATTTAAAAAAAACTATTTCGGCTTCGAATATTACCAGAAAGAGCGTGTTAAATACTAATGAAAGAACCATTGTGGCAAATCCAGCAGCACTGGTTCCTTTCCGCTATATGTCAACATAACGCTGTTAAGTGTGTGTGTTTTATCGGCTGTGCACAGAGATGCCGATATTTTCATAGAAAATATGTATTACTTTGCATAAAAAGTCTATATATGCTCTATCTGTTTTCACTAATAAAATGATGTTAAAAGATAATTCTTCATATCTGCGAAGATTTCCATTTTAACATGCAATTTGTCCGTTGATTACTGAACTTTCAATTACTGCAATCAAATAGTAATAGATACTCACAGAGAAAAGTCTAATTTTTTACTTCTCACTTTTTATGAACCTGTACAAATTTGTATTACATTTAGGAAATCTGTACTCTGATTTAAATCAACGCAAAAACCTATACAATACAGATAAATCTGTATAAATGGCATCTCTAGCCTGCATTTTGTTTTTAAAAGGGCTAATGCCTACCTAAAAACAATTCCTTTTTTGTTAAGTTTACCAAATTAACTTTACAGTAAAATTTTAAAGTTAAAACGAAAGGTAACGAAAACGACCCAAAAATTTTTCAACGTCGAAATGATTCAAAACTGATTCTAAAAATGTCAAATCTCCATGTGGAGCAAGACGAATTAAGCATCAATATGAAAAAATCATAGTGATTTTAGTGGCTAAATCAGGTTTTTAATGTAAAGTTCTCACAAATGAGATGAAATAGGGAGCCCTTACCCTAGAAACTAAGGGAATATATATTCATTTCGTAGATATTCATCATCATACTTATATTTATAAAAGAAAGATTTTAAAGCTCGCTACGTATATACATATATATATATATATATATATATATATATATATATATATATATATATATATATATATATATATATATATATATATATATATATATATATATATATATATATATATATATATATATATATATATATATATATATATATATATATATATATATATATATATATATATATATATATATATATATATATATATATATGTGTTTGTGTGTGTGTGTGTGTGTATATATATATATAAATGCAGAGATCATTCTTTGTAAACGCATCACTTAAGAACGGATGGACGGATTTACATGAATCTACATCATCCATAAAGTTGTTTTGTATGGACAATGGAATTTTCCGTTGAAAAAGTCGTCAATGATGGCTAGATCTACGATTGAAGTTGACCGTCGAAGAAAAGAGTACTAGATCGTAGAAAAATCGTTTGGCGCGCAACGAATAGTTTTGTGTGTAGATTTCACATGCATACTTGATTCATGTTATTTGTCATTTCGAGTCATGTGCTTAATTGCATATCAAAATTATTACTTGCCAAATGACTCAATGATCCAATAAATAATTTCATGTATATGACTGTTCTAGAAAACTGCTTTGGACATTAGCATTAGCATTAGCATTAGAGACCGCCCGTGTGTTGCTACTCCGTTATTGATCTGGACCAATTGAGATTGCAAAATGATTTTTTGAAGCAACATGTTTGGGAATAACACATTGTTTCACACTGTGCAAACTATATTGATGCATGCATGCTGATCAATACCGACGCCGGCCACGTCCGAATGCAGATCTACTTGGGAGGGGAAGGATTGTTAGTTCGATGCATGTTGCTACTAGGAACCGAGGAATCCTCTGCATTCCCACATGCATCACAGTAGAGGATACTTTGTTAGTAAATGTTTTAATAAAGTTATCATGTGTTTATTGCTCTCGGTAGCCGGCTACCAAGAATGTTTTAAAGTGTTATCATTTTAAGTGTTACTTTGTGCTGGCAATATAATGCACGAAACAGTCAATCTCCGAAATTGACAAAACTCCGGACAGACGGCTGTCGAGTATGCAGTCACTCGTTTATGCATCTACCTTTCGCGAATTTTTTAGAAATAAGTGTAACATGTAGACATCGCACATTTAGACGAGCGCCCATTCCAAACGCGATCCTGAACCACGTCGAGTCTGCTTTCCCAAACGAATATTTCAAACGCGAAATATTACCTATTGTTCGAACATAATTCACGTGCTTTATGTTAGGTTATGAATCTCTAGGACAGAGCCTGAAAACTGGCATGTCCAGAAAGAAATGCATCTTCCTACTTTTTACCTGTGATGAATTTGAAGAATCTGCCAATGTTTCAGGAATGAAAGGGAGGATTAAAATATTCAACGCAATTTGAATTACAACTCATATGAAAGATTCAATCTGTAGAACTTGTTTTATGAATTTTTGATTTTTTAAATTTTCTAACTGTTTCGGTAGACTTTGTATCTTTTACCGAAAAATTATCTTCTTGCTTGCCTAAGTCAGTAAATTCGCTAAAAACGGGAACCGTAGAATAACAAAGCTGAAAATAAAAAACGGAGAGTAACAAAGAAGATTAGAAAATACCAAACGAGGTGATGGGGGCATATCCGACAACGCATTAGTTCTCATCCCCTTCGAGTATCAACACGTTTGCGTCCATCACGACTACGTGCTTGTTGTCCGGAATATGCATGATTGGACAACACACGGCAGAATAAATGTCGTTTTAATCTAAGCTATAACAAGTGGAAAATATTAGCTACAAATAAAAAATAATTCCACAAAAAAACTACTGGAAATAGCACAAAGACAAATTTATATTACTGGCAGCGCTGTTTGAGAGAGATCTGGCATGACAGCCCTTTAGGGATACATTTCGTAGCCCTTTAGAAATATACTCCATTGTATGGCGGCAGTCATTCCTGTGTGGTAAAATATATCCTTCCAACCACGCCAGTCGCACCCTCAACCAAACCTTTATTCAGCACGACTTCACCATCACTGAAAATCAATAATTAAACTACTTATTTCACTAGAACTTTCTAAAATCACTGAAAAAAACACTTTTTATTAGAGCAACACAGAAGCACTGTGTTTTCTTCTCCAGTGATGCCAGTTCTCTCGACTGTTCTAGAAAACTGCTTTGGACGGGAGAAAAAGTTCTGATATCGTTTACCAGTTAATATTGGTCATTGTGAGCGCGAGTTTAACAAATCACAACATTTTTGAATGAATCAATGAAAAGATTGTGCTGTAAAAGCGCTAATGTCAAACTAATAGATTTTCCTTCCATTTTGCTTTCTACTGATTTAGCGCACACAATAAGTGGCGATTAGATATCAATTTTCAATATGATTATCATAACGGATTTATACTGCCATTTTAATTTCATATTCTGAAAAGAATGTTCAAATTGGCAAGACCAATGTCAAATTAAAATTTAATCGACGTATCTCTAAGCAACCAAAAGTTCCACAGTACCTGACAGCCCGTGTGGGGTTTCAAGAGAGAATTCTATGGAGGTTTCAATGGTGGGTTCAAAAGAAGGGGGACAGGTATTCAAGAGGGGGAATGGTGGTTCAAGGAGGGTGGGGAAGGCGCACAAATTTGTAGGAAGAGTCAAGTTATTAGCACTTTTATATAAATACTTTTTTTTATGGAACCTAATGTTGAAAAATATTCTATTGGGTGGTAGAGGGGGGAGGTGAGGGGCTAATAGTTAAAAACCCCTTACGCCCCTGCGCACGGGCCTGGTACCTGAATAATATCATTTTTATTTGAGCGTGACACTTTTTGGCAACTTGAATATACAGAACAAGTTCTGAGAAAACTTTCTTGCTGCTTAAAAACTGTACAAGGAACTGCTTCAAAGTTTATTCTGTTGCGTCGGGTGAACGTTCAAGTATGAGTAATTCCTTAAAACGGACTGTTCATAATGCTTTGTATGTATGTGTTAAGTTTATCAATACAAAATTCTGGTTAGTGACCATTTTTATCCATTACCGAAAGCAAGAATCACATCTGAAAGAGAAAGCGTGGAACCTTATATCCATTATGTCGAAGCCATTAGAGAGAGATTCTTCATTGACTCAAAGGATGGGATGACAATCTGTGCATTTGCTCAACTTTTTCTTAACAGAATTATTTCACATTTTCACATTAATTTTTGGTGATATTGCTTTTTTGAGCTAAAGCGAATGTGTGTCGCATTCCGTTGATTGTAGGATAAGTACAGGGTCCGCCATCTAACTTTTTTTTTTAACTAGCGGTTATTTCGATATTGGTAACCTTAAGGTGAAATGTAGCGGAATGCGAAAATCGCGTTTTTGATCAATTATTCAAAAACTAGACCGATTTTCGAAAAACCAAAAACACTTAAGTTTTTGAAATCAAATTTATCATAACTAAGTATTCTTAGAATTTTGAAATTTTGCTTTGCCGAGCCGTAATTGGTTTTTGAAATGTATAAACGGTCACTGTTCCGTCCCACGGGGATGATTTTTGAACTGAAAAGTAGTATTTGTAGCAGAATTTCACAAAGAATCTGAAAATACAACTCAAAATTATAAAATTTTAGCGAAAACAACCGAAAATTGAAAAAGTTTTCATAAACTTTTCTGCATTTTTTTTTATTGCTTGTGCGCTGCTGTTTCGTATTGAGGTGGTGTGAGAAATGCACGGTGGGCACGGTGGCATTATATCGTGAGCAAAAAATAGATATAAAATAATGACGCAAATTTATGCAGCATTGGGTTTTGTGTTGAAATAAAAACGACTTGAATACAATAAAATGAGTATTGTAAGAAATCGTTTATTTTCTAAGTAGCTGTCATTTATACAAACAATGTGATAAACATTGAGGGCTAGCTTCGAGCCAGTCAGCATGGAAAACTTATTGGAATTCATTGGTTTTTCAATTATTATGAATACAATGAATCAACGCTTGATTTTGCTTTCAAAATCGATTGAATAATAAGGAACTACAAAATAACTTTATATTCAATTTCGTGCCCCAAATATGTGCTTGAGAAAAGATTCACTAAATAATTTTAACTGCATGGTATGATGATCTATTAGTTATAATTGGAATGTATTCCAATAATGTAATCTAAGAAATTATTAAACTATTGATGATTTCTGGCACCGGAGGCCAGAGGCTGTTTGGTCTTCGGTTCGTTATCGTTGAAACAGACATTTCTAGACTCATCATGCTATACAATTCCGAAAGTCGCTTCCGAAAAAAAGTTAATGGTGAATACTTTTACGTAAATTCTATCTCATCGGCGGGAAGGGCCTGGTGAACGACTGGCAAAGATATCGAAAATACTTGAATGTTCTCTTGTCTTCAACCGTTCTTTTGAAGGAGAATCGATGCTTGCTACTAAAATCAGGCATATACATGGTTAGCAAGTTAGTCAATACGCATACATTTAACCTTATGTTAATCATTCATAATTACTCATGATATATAGCTCTAGTGTAAGAGTAATCACTAACAATGATGATTGAATCAGCATATATTCAAAGTGTGAAGAATTCTAAAATCCATTACGTCCCGTCTTTTTTACAAGCCAATATAACGAGAGGTAAACCCACTGCGCTCAATCATTGAAAAAAGTTCTTGTTTCTATGTGGCCGTTTTTCTTGGTACGCTTTGTGCGACGGTTCGTTCAACTGAAGCGGATAAAATTTTGCGCGCATTTTATGACGCTACATTTCACCTTAATGTCACTTCTGATTTGACAGAAACTTAGTTTTATCCTTCCGCTGAACGAAAATGGTTGTGTACGAGACCATCCGATGCGTTATCGTTTCGCCAACTGGAATTGTGATCAGCTTGAAGAAAACGCCGATTTTTGCCAAAAAATGAGGATGAGGCACATTTTCATTTCGGCAGGTATGTTAATAAGCAAAGTTTTCGCATCTGGGGGACGGAAAACCCGCACGTTAACGTCGGAGCTGTGATTTGACGTCGTTAGACTATTATCTTTGGGTGCTGTCAAAGATAAGTGTTATGTGGACACACCAGAGACAATACTATCCTTGAAGGACAACATTCGTGCAGCCATAACTGAAATAAAGCTAAATACAATCGAAAATGTACTAAAAAACTGAACCGACCGTATGGCGTACTGCAAGGCCATTTATTGTTCTTTAATATGAAAAAATAAATTTTGAAATCGGATGAACCGTTTGTTTTATTGCTTGTGAAAAAAAATTTACATGGCGGGCCCTGTAATCAGAAAAATAATGGAGATAAACGTTAACTACTTAGTCGTATGACAATTAGTATATATATATATATATATATATATATATATATATATATATATATATATATATATATATATATATATATATATATATATATATATATATATATATATATATATATATATATATATATATATATATATATTTTTTTTTTTTTTTTTTCTTTTTTCTTTTGCGATATTCTCCTAACCAGAGATCATTTTTTTGTAGAAACAGACAATGAAAATTATAGAAAGATAGTACTCAAGGGAGAGCAAGGATGTGAAAATATAGAACGGAAAAGTGAGACGTGACAGAGGGTCATTTAAGCAAGCAGAAATCTTCTAGTAACTTAACTTTTACCTTCTACCAGAGGAGTTGGGCTTAGGCATCTGAACAATGCGAATCACCCAAGTCTCTGGTATGTCGGAAAGTAGTGATAAAGCAATAGTTCGCACAAACCTTCCATTCCGATATTCAACTAGCCGTATAGAGATAAAGAAAAAACATCCATGCAGTGAAGAACTCTTTGTGTGTGAGAATGCCGTCGCAAGTAGAAAGTGACAACTTCTGGTAACTTTTCTTTTGCCGGTTCGGATAGTAAATGGTAAAAGACCTTTATCATTCAGCTGAACTAAACCTGCAGTGTTGTAATCGTCCAGGAGTCCTTATGCAGTATGCGATTTAGAAGAACATGAAGCATCCGGATAAAGATATTCACAACAACCACGAGTCTATTTAATACTAGGCTGGTTGAAATCACCCAAGATCATACTTTTGTCATTTAAGTTCAATTTATCGCTTATCAATGAAAGAGAAATTAATTGTTGTTCGGAGGCAGTTCGGATATAGGGAAATTCTTTGAAGCGAGCTTTCTTGTGCAGTAGCTCAAAGCTGATATTATTATTAATTAGATTAGAACAATAGATTGCGTGGAGCCCAGCTAATTACTTACATTGGCTATTCCCTTATTCACTTATCCGAAACTATAAATATCCTTCAAACGTAGTAATCGCTTGTATACTACTAATACCTTTCTTCAGATGCATAGTGAATTCAACTTGTTAGTTAGTTGTTTATTTTTAGCCCAATTTTAACCTATCGGTCATTCACCGGGGGAAATTCAAGCATTAACTTCACATCTGCTTAGCGGTTCAAATTGAACTGTTTAAGTTTGCACTAAGCAGTTCAATTTGAACTGCTCTGCACTGACGAGTCTAAGAGGAAACGTAAAGAAAAGTAAAAATGTGAAAACTGCTACGTACCGCTTTTCCTTGCGACGCCCGATCGAGACTTCTAGAGGCCCTAGGTGATCTACACCTACGTAACAAAACGGTCAAACAAAAGGCGTCAACCTTTCTATGGGAAGCGATACCATACGGGGATTTTGTGGTTTGCATTTAAAAATCTTGCATCGTTGACATTTTTTCATCACTTTGGCTACCGTGGCACGCAAATTGAAGATATTGAATCTTTGGCGAACCTCGTTGACTACTGTCTCGCGGTTAGCGTGCCCGTATCGAGTATGGAACTCTTCAAGGAGTAATAGAGTGATGGGATGTGATTTTGGTAGTAGAACTGGAAATCGGAACTGGAATCCGACCTTCCATTCTTATGACACCGAACAGATCGGCGAAAGGAGATAATATGTATAGTGGACTGGATCTTTCAAGTTTAATCCAAATCTCTGGCGGTTTATCTCGATTATTTATGAGGATTTTGACTTTGTCAGAATAAATCACGTTTTGTGCCGCTTGCCATAACCTTTGGCTCGGCCGTTAAATACTCATTCTGGCAGAAAGGAACTATTTCGGTTGGAATTGAACATCTTATGAGCGGTCGTAGACTCTTAGTTGCTTTAATCGTCTTAATAGGAAGTTTCTTGGCCTTACGCAGGAGCCAGGATGAACCCCAATAAAATAATACCGCGGGATCTCAATGGTACTGATTCTTGGAAGAACTTTTATCCATTGAAACCACTTATCATACTCGGTGTCGCCAATTTTAATCCCAATCTAAGGCAGTCCCCGCCAGAGGTCTTGAATTAACATAGCATTCGGCCATGAATTAAAGACGGTGTAAGAAATCCCAACGAATCAACAACGTCATGATACGCAAAGCAATCCGCTTGGTTTGTCGCCTACCTTCCACTACAGCTCGGTATTCCAGTTCGTGGGGAATATGAAGATATCTTTGTCAGTATCCCAAACTATTCCGAGAACTCGTTGTCGTTTCTCCTCCTTACTACAGTCGATAGGGAGTGTCCGCTGCTCTGGTGTTTCTCCTAGTCCTTGCAGAACTGCTACATTGTTGCAAACCAAATTTCGCATATTCATCCCACCTCGAGAATGTATCAGCTTTACCTGCAGGGCCCGTTTCAATGCTTATTCATTCTGGGGTATCGGTTCTGTCAAAGTAGTCGTCCATATATGTTCTCTCCTTGATTGCCACGGCTGCATGTACAATTTCGTCGGCATTCAGGTGTATAACGTGCTGCGCCGAGCATGGCGAGCAGGTAGCACCAAACGTTGCTACGTTCATAATATAATGTCATAAGGTCCGGTGATAGCTGTTATCCCCTGGGCTTTGGATGATGAGCTACAGGGCGCGTACCCCCGCGTGGTGGATGGGAGTGGGAGTCAATTTACACTTCGCGTATTGACAAAGTCGGACCATACCGAGATCGATCGTTCGCTTATAAAAGTAAAAAGATGAAAATTATTATGTTGTCTGGATCGATCACGGAGTGGACAGGACTAATAATGCTTGAAATTGACAATAGGTCATTAGGTGGTTTCGAGCATTCTTATGCCTGAAATTGGTCACCAATTTGAATTATTTTGATCCAGTTGGGATGAATACTAATATATCATATTCGTCCTGAACTTGGTGAATTTAATTCTAAAAGGAGGACTATTGTTATCAGGAATAGGAGTAAATTGATATCTTATGAACCGTTTAGGAACTTTCAAACCTTTCCGATCCGGTTCGGTATCGGTAATGTTTACAAATTGCAATGACGGCGAAACTGATTGATCAGGTGTAAATACACTTTCAAATCGGAAAAGGTTTGATTGTACTTAGATTTCTCCAACTTGGACGCAGATGTCACCCTCTAACTAAGAGTGTGAGATGTGTGTTTCTGGAAGAGAACGGTTCACGTGGACCATTTTATCTAATCACACCTAGTATTTCTTCACGAAATAACAGTTCGGCTAAAAAGTTCGTATCGTTTAATAGAAACACACATTTTTCGTTTTTATTATTCAACATAATTGCCATCAGAGGCGATACAGCGATTATAGCGATCTTCCAACTTTTCGATACCATTTTTTAGTACGATTTGTCCTTTGCCTCAAAATAGTCCTCAGTTTCAGCGATTACCTCTTCATTGCTTCTAAATTTTTTTACCAGCGAGCATTCTCTTGAGGTCTGAGAACAGGAAAAAGTCACAGGGGGCCAAATCTGGAGAATACGGTGGATGAGGGAGCAATTCGAAGCCCAATTCGTTCAATTTCAGCATGGTTTTCATCGACTTGTGACACGGTGCATTGTTTTGATGAAATAAAACTTTTTTCTTCTTCAAATGAGGCCGTTTTTTAAAATTTCGTCCTTCCAACGCTCCAATAACGCTATATAATAGTCACTGTTGATGGTTTTTCCCTTTTCAAGGTAGTCGATGAAAATTATATCATGCGAATCCCAAAACAGACGCCATAACCTTACCGGCCGATTGTTGAGTCTTTCCACGCTTTGGGTTCGGTTCATCGCGTGCAGTCCACTCAGCTGACTGTCGATTGGACTCCGGAGTGAAGTGATGGAGTCATGTTTCGTCCATTGTTATATATCGACGAAAAAAATCGGTTTTATTTCGATATAACAGCTCCAAACACTGCTCAGAATCATCAATTCGTTGTTGTTTTTGATCGATTGTGAGCTCACGCGGCACCCACACACGTATCTTTTGAAGGTTGGTACTAACTTAAAATGGTATGGATTTAATTCTAGTGGCGCTCTCATAGAAACGATACGAACTTTTCAGCCGATCTGTTACATGTAGTTCTTGTTTCCTGGATGCGTGCTCAACACTAGAAAGCCCAAAACTTAGTTTAGAGCTAAATTGCTCAAAAGCAGTCAAAATGATGGAAAGAAAGAAAGTCAAAATAAAAAAAATTCTGACAGAATAACTAAAAGCTGGTGCAGAGTGCCTTAGTTCTTATAGCGTTAAATTAAGAGTTAAATAAAGATCACAGAATTATGAGCAATCAATCTATTGTGTACATAGTGTGACTTTCCTGGGCAAGCTAGTGTTCAATGCGCACCCTTACATTATATAATTTAACGAAATCACTAACATCTGATTTTATTTTATTTTATGTTCATCACGACAAACTAAATTAAATGAGACTGTTGAAGCAGAGGATTGTCATCAAAGATTCAAGGCCAAGAAGTTGTGAGAAAGAAGTCCCCTAGAATGTACCATGATAGTGACGAAGGATGAATATCTTATGTAATAACCTAACTTTTGGTAAGTGGTGATATGCTGGAAGAAAAGGATGAGTGCAATATTATTTTTAAAATCACTTTTATTATTATTATTATTATTGTAATTATTATTATCATTCTTATTATTATTCCTTTATTCTTGATAATCTATTAGCTTGTAATATTAACAGGCTTCTCCGGTATAATAAAAAGCAATGCAATGGGGCAAAAGCAAACGTATCGTAACATCGACAAAGATAGAAACAATCAGAATAGATTAGATTGGATAGTGTTAGTAGACCAAACATATCTACATTGATTTAGGATCTTTAAAGTAATAATCGTAAGTACCGCTTCAGACATAAAATACTATATAGGAAAGCAGGGCCAAGACCGAAGCGGATACAAAGCGAAATTTTCCAAAGTCTCATCGACGAGGACATTTAAGACACAGAAGCAGTTGGTAGGATGACAAAATACTAATACGATACAGACGCACGACTCAATGATTGACTGGTTACAGGATGAAGCACACACTTCCTGCCCAAGTGACAAACTCTCTGGTGAACTTGCAATTGAAGATATTCGTATCTTTCGTTGCAAATTGATAACCGTAAAGGAATCTGTCGCTTGGGCTACATGCTGGAGGGAACCTATCAATGATAGGCCGGTTTCCTCCTTCGTTACTAGTGTTCATTTGGGCACCATAGCCTAGTTCAATCCATACATGAAATTTCCAAACTCTTTAAGCGATGGATCATTTTTTTATCCCTTTTTGGGCTGCTCTGGCCGAGGGTGGGGGTTAAAAGGCTTCAAACTTTCCATATCGGACGAACTAGGCTATGGTGCCCAAATCAGTGGCGTCTCGTGACAAGATTGACTAGTTGTGCACTGCTTATGTGGTATGATAGCAGATGTAACAGTTCGTTACAAGTGAAAAAGTGAAAACTAAAGATTGAGGAATGGAGATTCGCTTGTGTTTTTCAATACAATGAGATAACGATTTACTTTCGGATGGGATTTTTTATTAAACAAACAAGTCTCAGAGCTGAGCTGAGTAATTCTTTCTCTTCTGGAATCTGTGCAGTAACTCATGTGCACGGAAAAGACACTAACACAGCGACAACAGATACTTGAAATTTTATGTCTGATGTATGAGATGCGTGTAAATACACGCAATTTCGGTGCGATCCAACCTGCTTTTATCAAATTAATAATGATTCCAAAAAAATTATTGAATTTGGATGGGGTTGGGGACGCAGTTCATTCCTTCAATTCGAGCGGTTGTGCTGTGCACGAGGTGCACATGAGGGCGAGACGCCATTGGCCCAAATGAAAACTACTAACGAAAGAGGAAACCCTCCAGCATGTAACCCTAGCGACAGATTTCTTACGAGTCTCTTCTATTGCCAGAGTTAGCCAAAGAATTTGTCACTTGGGCAGAAAATATGCTTCACCCGGTAACACTAGTCAATGATTGGGTCGTGCGTCTGTATCGTATCGGTATGTTGTCATCCTACTTACTGCTTTTGCGTTCTCAATGTCTTCCCTAATGAAACTTCGAAGAATTTCGTATTGCGTTCGATTCGGTATTGGCCCTGCTTTCTTATATAGTCTTTTATGTCTGAAGTGGTAAATACGATTATTACTTTAATTATCTAGAAATGATATTGAAAAGATTTGTCTACTAACACTAACTTTTCTAATCTGCTCTGATTGTTACTGTCTTTGTCGATGTACTTTTTTGTATTTTTTGCATCCGCATAGTGGAATATGAATGATGATTGATGAGTGAGTGTAGCATTAGTGAGGAACTGAGTGAAAGTAACGAATGTCTGAGAAAGCACCAAGCACAACGCAATCTAAGAGAGAGCTACAATAAACATGCAATCAAACTACTAGGTGCGCAGATTTTGTACGATGCTGTCCCCACTGTTTGCGGCACAGAAATAATGAGTTAATACACATTGCATCTATGCACGCATACATACCACTAATCATGGCAAATTTAATTAGTATGTTTCATGTCTTCCACAGATCAGTGGGCAGTATTCGTTATATCATGATCCTTGCAATGTGCTGTGGAATATAACATAAGCAGTATTATGTACGATTCAGACGGTTCGTCTCCTTCCGTCACCGTCACCGGAATCTCAGTTTCCGTCAAAATTAGTTTGATACTTTCTTTACCGGAATGTTCACAGTTCCATCCGTCAAGACGTTCCGTGACGGTGACGTTATGTGTGAATATCTCCATAAGAATGCATGTAATTAATTTTGACGGTGACGATGACGGAGGTTGACGATGACGGAAAGCGATCTCTGCAACTGTAGCGACTGGTTGGAGTTACTGGAATCCCTCAGGGCCTGAGGTTCCGGTTTGGGATGTGTTGGCGAGTCGGATAGTTCATATATGCTTCTCATATACCAGTACCTGAAACACATTAATATACAAGTATAATTTGTTATAACTTGTTCAGAAAGTTCCCCCTATTCCTCGACGATTTCTCAACTTTGGCTAAGAATATTCTTCAACAACAGGTTCGACACTAACATCCGGTCGATTCTTCCGATTCCTCGTCCCTGTTCACTATCTTCATTGGAACTAACAAGATTACAAGATACACCATTTCGATATCAACTAACTAGATCTATGTCGTTCTTTAGTAATTTCGTTCTCCTGTTCCCTTCTTCTACTCCGTTTTAACCCTTTCACGACCACAAGATGTCCAGAACGAAATATGACAGTATAACACAATATTTTAGCTATCGTGGGAGTAAAGTAAGAATATCACCGGAAAACATAGTACATATCAAGGTGCATAAGTTTCCTATAATTTTCCCTATGATCCTCAAAAAAAAAAATAAACGAAGAGTTGGGTTTATTATATCGTAATTAAATTTATTGTTTTAATTATCAGAGTTCATTCAGTAAAAATCATTCAAG
The DNA here is from genome assembly GCF_030247185.1 of Malaya genurostris. Lineage (NCBI taxonomy): Eukaryota > Metazoa > Arthropoda > Insecta > Diptera > Culicidae > Malaya > Malaya genurostris. The sequence continues at coordinate 190,154,968 of NC_080571.1, read as the reverse complement.
CGAAGAGGTTGTGTTTCGATTATACTGCTCGTGAGTTAACGGCTGCAGGTAGTTAAAACTGCTGGTGCTAATAGCCAAGGCAATATTCGGGCCGTTTCCCGACTGGAAAGCTGGCAACGAAGGCCATCCCGTTCATACGCACAGAGGTGTAGAGACACAGAGGTGCAAGCGCATAGATGTGACGAGTCACAGAGGTGCTAAAGCAACCCAGTGCTGTTCTACCAGGTACCAGAAATTGTACGTTGCGTAGGATAGAAAGAGACGAGGATCACATTTGATCGCCACTAAGAGCAATAGCACTGTACCTGGGGTCAGGTACAGGCAGCACACCAAGTTCAGTGGTGACCACAACGACGGCAGAGCAACTGAGATAGCAGAAAACGATACCAGAAGACTGCCAATTGGAAATCGTTGGATGAGCTTCACGTCGTTCGTTACGATAGAGGAACAGAGACAACAGCAACAAGGTAGATTTAATTTAATTTATTTTTTTCATTTCTCTTATAACTAAAATTTTACTATACATAAGTTTTCATTTTGATATTATTTACAAAAAAACAGTTAATGTAATGGATGATCTCATGTAAGATCATCCAAATCCGATTCCGGATATTAGTAAGATCTTAAATACTCCAAGGATAAGATCTAGTAAGATCTTACATTATCCAGAGGGTACCTCTGGGCTATGGGAAGCCTATTTTCGAAAAAAAGAAAAGGTATTAAATTTGATGCAAATTACAAAGGAATTGACATCACATTTTCAAAAGCTGAAGAAATCTCTAAAGTTAATAGAGATAAAATTCGAGTTGTTGTTAAACAACTCGATATTGTAACCTGTAAATTATTTGCTGTTGAATAAAGAGTTTACATTCCATCAAAGGAGGTGGAAATTGACGGTGTTGTCACTGAAGAAAGTCTGACAGCCGATTATTTACTTAAAAATAGAGTTGGTCGTTTTAAAAACTCCATGTTTGAGGGAGTTAAGATACTCGAGAGCAAGCAATTGTACTCAGCATCTATTGTCGATGGAATTAAGTCTTATCGTCCCTCAGATTCGTTTCGAATAACATTTCCTGGATCTGCGTTGCCTAGCCGAGTCTATATCGATAAAATTCGTCTTCCTGTTCGGCTTTTCGTACCGCATGTTATGAATTGCACGAACTGTAAAACATTCGGACATACAGCCAGTGTTGCTAAGCTCGCTCATATTGTGCAAATAATTCTCACTCGTGTGCCCTCAATACATCTAAAACTGTGAGTGTGCTCCCCATAGTTATTTCCATCCTTTATTTTGTTATCGCAGTGATCTTCTGTGAGTGACGATGATACACCGAGCACTCCTATCGTGCATATTCCACTGCTCATTCTTTCGTTAGCCAATTCGTCGGCGTGCACACTATTACTTACGATGTTCCTCATAAATACTCGAACTCTTGCTCCCACTCACAATTTTACTCCCACTCGTAGTATACCGATTTTTCTATTGATATGCAATCTGTTCAAGCTCGATCATGCTGTGATTAGAAACAATTATAATGACAATGAAAAAACAATAACAAAGCATGTTTCATGCAGCACTTTCAAAAATATCCATACTTAACTTGAATTTCATACACAGTACTCGGCTAAAGTGAACACAAACAAGCTTTCAAACCACCCCGGTGGCAACAATAGAGCGTCATACCAAGTGCTATTGTAGCCAACATTTCGGACGTTCGGAAAGCGATCAGACATAATTTGAAATAGAACGAACTGACTCGCAGCAGTAACCCACTCGCAGTAAGCGTTTACTCCTGCTGACTCTCACTCATCGTACCCAAAAGAAAACACCACTCGTGTTTAAAATGCACCTTTTTGTGAGTGACTCATAAGCGTGCGCGGAGGAGTGCGATTAAGATAAAATACGCTTCGCACTCGCTCAAGAATATACTGCATGCACTGGGTGCTCGCTCTATTAGCAACACTGCATACAGCTACTTATTGTAGTAATAAATTCAAATGTATAAAATGTCAAGGTACTCATAAGGATAATCTTTTCGATAAAGATATTGAAAAAAGTGTTTATTGTGGGGAGAATCCTCATGATCTTTGAGTATGCGCTGCACTTGAGTTGCGTAAAGACAAAATTAGGCTTTCTTCAAAAGCACGGTCTAAGCGCACATATGCAGAAATGCTTGAAACGATCATTGATGTCCCACCTTTGGAAACCGAAAATGGTTTTTCAAATCTTGCGGAGCCAGAGAAATCTGACCCTGACGGAAATAGTAAAGATACCTCGTTTGTCACTCCTCAAGGGCTGTTAAGAGGAGATTACCAAACCACAAATTACCAAAAAGGCATCTAAAATTACACCTTCAAAATAAGATCCTCGTGTTAAATCTAAAAAGCCAAATTTAAAACCAAAAACTGTGTCTCCTGATTTGTCAAATTCACGAACCAATCCAGGAACTAACACAAGAAAAGACAATAATCCAGTTGGCTCCGTTTCACAGCCACCATCAGGATTACTAAAGTTTTCGGAAATTGTACAACAGATTTTCGCAGCATTCAATACTTCTGAACTTCTAAAGACCATCATAACGGCATTCCTTTCAATAGCTAGAACAGTTATCAGCTCAATGGCCAGTTCTTTCAGGTTTTGTATCATTTGATGGATAATTTATCATCTGCCGCAAATGTTTCAATCACTGTTCTGCAGCGGAATTGTCGAAGCATCATGCCAAAATTTGATTTATTTAAAGTTTTGTTGCATAGTCAAAAATGTGATGTATTTGCTTTGTGTGAAACATGGCTTACATCAAACATAGCATTAAATTTTAATGACTTCAACATTATACGGCTCGATAGAGACTCTCCGTATGGTGGAGTGCTTTTAGGAATTAACATTCCATTATCCCTAGGGTATCGATGAAACCTTGGTTCAATGGGAATGAACGTGAGTCACGATTTCATTCGTGTTGCGTAGAGTATCGCGACGCCAGATCGAAGCTACTGGAGTCCTTTAGGGCCGGGGTAGACCACCAGAGGTTCCGATTCGGGATGTGTTGGCGAGTCGACCTTAAAGATATTAACATACAAGTGTAATCCGTTGTAAGAATAATCTTCACCCATATATTCGACACTAATATTCGCTTGATTCTCCCGAGCACCCGTCTGTCTACCATCTCTATTGAAACTAACTAACAAGATCTTTTTTCTGTCATTAATCTTCTCGCTCCTCCTTCCCTCGTCACTTCACTATCTCGGTGTTAACTAACTAGATCTTTTGTCGTTCTTAGTCAATTCGTTCCCATACCCCCTTTTTTATTCTGTTTTCCACAAAATTTACTTTTTATGATTCTTTCATTCTCTTCGACAATATAATCGTCAACCCACGGAAAGCCGCCTCAGTCGATGACCAACATGCGGGCCACCCGCCGGGCCTTCGTAGCCTGGGGGTGTTTCCCGCGGACCCACACGGACCCACACGGACCGAATTCTCCAACGCCATCTGACTGACTTGCTATATTCAATTCACCGGCCACTGCAGATTGTCAGCTGAAAGCTGGATTTTCAAGAACCCGCGACCCAGATACGCCGTTATTATTCTAGTTTATGTTAGTGGTTAATTAAGATTAAAAATACCCTTGGCATCTTAGAGCTTAAGCAGTGTACCTAAAAACTATACTATATTATTGAATAAAAAAATCCTTAATATATAATATTTGCGACAATTTTAGCATGACGGTATTAAATATGCTTTGCTCGACTTCAATTCGACTAGATTGCACCTGGAAAGTATTTCCTGATTTACACGGTAGCGATCATTTACCAATCATCATCTCAATTAGCAGTAACAAAGGCATTGCTAATTCAGTTAATATTCCATATGATTTGACAAAAAATGTTGACTGGATTCAATACCAAAGTAATATTTCAAGTATCTTGAATTCAATGAAAGAGCTTCCCTCCCACTTGAAGAATATGACTTCCTCGTTTTCTTCGATTCTGGAGGCCGCAGAACAAGCACAAACCAAACGATTTCTTGGTCCCTCGTCTAGCAGAAGGCCTCCAAACCCTTGGTGGGCAAAGAGTGCTCAGATGCTAAACACGCGAAACAAAATGCTTTCAAGACCTTTTTAAAGCGAGGAGAAGGAACTTCTCAGAATTTTGAAAAATTCTTGACTTCAGAAAATAAGTATAAGAGCATACTTCGGGCCAAGAAATGTAGCTATTGGAGACATTTTGTCGAAGGTTTGTCAAGTTAAACCTCAATGAGCACTCTTTGGAATACGGCCAGACGAATGAGGAATCGTAACGTAAGAAAATGAGAGTGAGGAATACTCGAACCGATGGATATTTGATTTTGCGAGAAAGTTTGTCCAGATTCTGTTCCTACGCATAGCATTATTAGGGAGTCTTATCCAAATAATGGTTCCATTGATAGCCCCTTTTCAATGATGGCATTTTCCATAGCACTCATGTCTTGTAACAATAACGCTCCTGAGTTGGACAGCATTAAATCCAACTTGGTGAAGAATCTGCCTGACCTTGCAAAAAGACGTTTGTTGGAATTGTTTAACAAGTTTCTTGAGACATTGTCCCACCTGACTGGAGGCAAGTGAACGTTATCGCCATTCAAAAGCCGGGGAAACCAGCTTCCAATCACAACTCATATAGACCCATTGCAATATTGTCCTGCATAAGAAAATTGTTCGAAAAAATTATTCTTGCCTTCGCTCAAAAACAACAAATGGCATCTGTATTTTAAGACATTAAAAAGGCATTTGATTCACTATCCATTGATGTTCTTTCAGACAAACTCCATCAGCATGGACTTCCAGCGATTATAAATAAGTAAATAAATTTTCTTCGAACAATAACAGGATCTTGGTGGGGTGCTCATCCAGATCTAATAAAATTGTATCAGACAACGATACTTTCAGTGATGGATGCGTTTGCTTTCGTTCCGCTGCAAACTCTCATATTATCAAACTGAAGCGAATTCAGTGTCGTTGTTTGCGAATTGCTTTAGGCTGCATGCATTCCACACATACAATGAGTCTTGAAGTTCTGGCGGGAGTTCTACTATTGAAAAGTTCGTTTTTGGAAGCTTTCATCGCGACTGCTAATAAGATGTGATGTACTGAATCCCCTGGTTATTAACTTCGGAAGGCTAGTCGAGCTTCAATTTCAAACAAGATTCATGACAGTATATTTTAACCATATGTCACAGGAAATCAAACTTTCAAGATATATTCCTATCCGTGACACCCTCCTAAATGTCCCAGACTCAACTTTATTTTTCGACACATCCATGCAGTGCGAAATGCGTGGAATCCCGGAACAACTACGCACGATGGAAATCCCAAAAATATTTACAAGTAAGTTCAGGCATATTGACTATGAGAAAATATTTTACACGGACGGATCACGAATTGAAGAGGCTACTGAATTTGGTATATTCAACAATAATGTTTCGGCTTCATTTAGGCTTCAAGAACCTCTATCTGTTTATATAGAGTTAGCAGCAGTTCATTATAGTTTGAGTGTAATCGTCACATTATCTCCGAACCTTTATTTTTCTCTTCAGATAGTCTGAGTGCAATTGAAGCCATTCGCTCAAACGTTGCTGGCAAAAAATAACCGTTTTTCTTTGGCAAAATAAAACAGTGCCTGAATGACATATTGAATAATAATTATCAAATCACAATAATCTGGGTTCCGATTCATTGCTCCATTCCAAGCAATGAAAGAGCCGAGAGTTCAACCAAACGTGGTGCTATTGAGGGTAAAATTTATGAGAGACCGTTTTGCGTCCCGCCAAAGAACACTTGCCAGCTGCCAAGCTTTTTAGGATAAAGATAATCTGGGTTGGTGGATGCACTCAATTATTCTTAAAATATCGACAAAGGCATGGTTCAAGGGACAGGATGTGAGTAGGTACTTCATTCGTGTGATGTCCAGACTCATGTCCAATCACTGCACGTTAGATGCACATCTCCTTGGAATTGGACTTTCCGAGACTAATCATTGTGCTTGTGGCGAAGGCTATCGCGATATTGATAATGTCGTTTGGACATGCGTGAGGTATCGTGATGTCAGATCTCAACTAATAAACTATTAAACAACTTTGATGTCCATAATCATTTTTTGACATCACCTAACGTACACGATGATGCAAGTCTGGTGTTGATTTGGTTTTGTTAATAAATCTTCGGTAATGTTGAAAATCCAAGAATTTGATATTATGTATCTATAATGTATGTAGCTGGTATGAGAATCAGTTTGCCTCAATTTCCATATTGATTCATTGGATTGCGAATACACTTTTATTTTCTTTCTATGAACTAAGTAAACCGAGAAAACATTGTTGTCACTCCGAGATTTGAATCATGTTGATTTGTCTCCAAGTGAGCATCAGACTGAACTGACGGAAAATATCTCTCAGTGAAAATCATACATTATTAATGACAGTATGTGCAGCATTTCAGTGAGAGAGCTTGTAAGAGAAAAGATTCTTGTTGGGACGCTTGTGTCCGTCAGTGAATATTCTTTGTTTACGGATACTGGATGCAACACTGATTTTAAATCGACACACTAACGCTCCTAGGTTAGAGTGTCAACTTGGTCAATGTTTTTTTTGTGATGATTCAAACAGATTTTATAAAATTGTTCCTTTAATGTGTGTTCATGTTTATGTCTTATGGATTTAGTTGTAGTTTTTTATGTAATTTATATTATATGTACACATATACACATAGAAACATTTACACACACATACATACATAAACACACGCATACATATACACATATATTCCACAAGCAAGCATCATGATATTGAATTACTATTTCTATTCTAATAGATTCTAACTAGGGTTAATGTATCAATAGTCATTTCATTAGTAGTCTAGTAGTATCATTAGTAGTAGTTTTACCGATTACTCGACTTTTAATCAATGAACTGTAATAAAATCGAATACTTTGCTTCGGTTCTGTGGAGCAATACTGCAGAAAAAGTAGTTCGAAAATTGTTCAAAAAAATTGTTATAGCGAAAACTCGAAGCAAATGCTCCTAATTTCATCTTACTCTTGAAGTCAATTTATCGAACAACAGATCTCACTCTAACTAATGGTTTTTGTATATGATATGACTAATGGAGGTATTGTTATCGTACTTTTATCTCTATTATTGGTCAATCGTTAGTCCTGAGCTGAAACGGTGGCCTTACTTACCGTTCTTGCATGTACTTCCTTTTACACATCACTCACAGATCATTACACCCATCAGGTCCCGCACGAAAACGACACAATCTCATAAAATAAATTGGATGAACATCGTTTGGCAGCTATCAGTGGTTTGCTAATATGTTCAGTCTTTATTATTTTATTCTATTCTTCAATATTTCATCTCATTCCATGGTACGTCACAAATGAACATCGTGTAAACCCACATTGGGATACGTTTACTTCACATAATATCCACTTCATACTGACAATAAGGACCGGTAGTATAAAAATGAAACTTAAAACAGAGCTCAGTTAAGCCCTACCGGCCTCTCCAATCCCGGATGTTGGAGTGCAATGCAATCAACATCTTATTCAAGTCGTTCCATATCTCATTCATTGAATCCAATAGTAAAGCTAAAAGCTGTAACACATATTTATATTAAATTGTAATTGATTATATCTGATAATGATTGCGATACCATCAAGCCCACCAACCATGAAAAGGAACTTCAACTTTGAATTACCACATATTTGGCAACATTTCTTAAACCAAACGTATCAATAATAATCCATTTGAACTTGATCGTTGAACACTTTATAAAATAATTACACATCCAAAACATGAAGTGCCATTTGATCTTCAAACATGATCCATAACCCAATATTCATACCGAACTAGCCTAAAACTATCGAAATCGGTTCATCCATATCGGACGAAATGGTAATGTAATTATCGTAATTTTCATCTATACGGAACCAGAAGTGACCGCAATTCGATTTTCGAACGTAATAAATGATACAGTAGACGCTTTCAAATGTAGAAATTACTTGTAGAATTTTCTTAATGGTGTCTCATGAAATTACGGTATGCTTTTGGATGGGAAGTTTTTATTAAACTTATTTCGTATTATCGATACAGTAGAAAATTCGGCATTCTGCACGTCGAACAAATCTGTCAATAATTTCATCAATGAAAACGCTGCGACGTTACATCTGAGACAGCAATTTGTTTTCAATTGCCATATGCATAAGCCTCTGAAGTCTCTCCTGAAGGTTACAGGTTCTCTCCTGCAGTTCTCACATAGCCAAACGTGACAAATATCAGGACTGAGCTAAATAATTCCTTCTATTCTTTAATCTGAGCAGTAACTCATGTGCACGGCAAAGACACTAACACAATGACAATAGATACTCATCGAATAGAGAATCTAAAAAATAAAGTCTCCAACCATCATTGAAATCTGGAAATATAATCCTTAGGGCATGTTCAGGAGTGTTCTAGTTCTAGATGCATAAAAGCAAATTCAGCCGCTGTAAAAGCAAATTCAGCAGCTAGAAGTTTTATATGGAAGATCTATAATAGAATTGAAACTGGAACAAACGTATCCCCAGTACAGAGCTGCCAACTGTATTTTTTTCAAAAATCTGTATTTGACGGAAAAATTTATCTGTTCAATATCTATCTCGTAAAATTAAAAATCGATTTAGTGAAGATACTGATTTTGTGAGCAAAAAAAACTGACATACATTATGCATTTAGAACTAGAACACTACTCAATATGGCCTAAGGATTATATTTCCAGATTTCAATGATGGTTGGAGACTTTTTATTTTTTAGATTCTCTATAATAGAACTGGAACAGGAACAAACGTATCTTCAGCAAGCCGTTGTAGTTTTTTGCATTCGATACAGGAATACAGATGTGCTCTCTTAAAATACCGATAAATCAATTTTTATAGAGATAAATACCGATTTTCAGTTTTTGTTTGCTTCCATGGGGCGCAAACAGGTAGAGCGACCTTTTTGCCTTTCTCATATAGAAAGGTTATGCAATCACTTGAAAACCCGACTAGTAAAAATTGACCTGGAAAGCCAAGTGTCATATACCATTTGACTCAATTCATCGATATTGTACAGTGTCGCTTGAACCTGCGAAACAAAAACTGTATTTTTTTTCTAAACTGGTCTCAAAATTACACAAATCGATAGCCATTATCAGTAGGCAACTAAACAAACCGATTTCGGCCATCCTGGTTCATAGTCTCCGGTTTCGGAGGTATCGGAAATAGTGGTCATATATTCCATAAACCGGCGAAAAAAAAACCGTAAAAAAATTCTAAGGTGGACTCAACACCGTTGTTCCCAATCTTAGGGTCAAATGAAAGGTCTTATGGTCCTACCAAAAATTACTGCATATTTCTGGATACAACGAAAATTTAAATCTTCGTTTATACCGGTGCTCAGGTTCCGGTGCTGGAAGTACATATAATAGTGAACCCACTTCGTTTTCTAATTGATGCCCTAACCGATCAGAGAACTGTTTCATTCTGTACGTTATACTAGTTAATGCACAAACAATCTCTTGGTTTCTTCCAATAATCGAAGAGAAACATTTTGAATATTATATATGAAAAAGGCATCATTACACCACGTGATAGATTATTTTTTCTGCCAAATAGATTTTTGAAAAAATAGTTTACAATTCCGGTTTAAATAAATAAAGCTAGGACGTACCGTAGAATTTGAATACAAACACTGAACTAAACATGAAAATTAAAACATTTCATTTTTTGTTGTTCAAAGTGGATTGATATAGTTCTGATTTCAATAGTAAAATATCGATCAATTATCTGCACGTGACAGTTTTGTCGTAGCCAAAGCAAGATAAACGTGTTTCAAATTCCGAACTTTAAGCGAAAATCCAAATTTAATCCAAATCAAACTAAATACTTCTACTCGCTGTAAGTTTGGTACACAGAATATATATATATATATATATATATATATATATATATATATATATATATATATATATATATATATATATATATATATATATATATATATATATATATATATATATATATATATATATATATATATATATATATATATATATATATATATATATATATATATATATATATATATATATATATATATATCTGAAATCGGTATTTATCTCTATGAAAATTGATTTATCGGTATTTTAAGAGAGCACATCTGTATTCCTGTATCGAGTGCAAAAAACTACAACGACTTGCTGAAGATACGTTTGTTCCAGTTCCAGTTCTATTATAGAGAATCTAAAAAATAAAAAGTCTCCAACCATCATTGAAATCTGGAAATATAATCCTTAGGCCATATTGAGTAGTGTTCTAGTTCTAAATGCATAATGTATGTCAGATTTTTTTGCTCACAAAATCAGTATCTTCACTAAATCGATTTTTAATTTTACGAGATAGATATTGAACAGATAAATTTTTCCGTCAAATACAGATTTTTGAAAAAATACAGTTGGCAGCTCTGTACTGGGGATACGTTTGTTACACACATATATATATATATATATATATATATATATATATATATATATATATATATATATATATATATATATATATATGCATGTGTGTGTGTTAGAAAAATGACATCATCTTCTATAAACCAGCGTTTCCAGGCCATATTTCCAAAAATCTATCAGTTCCATATCTATATTAGAATCTCTGCTACATAGGAGTTCGGTTAAATGAGCAAAAAAGGTCTTACGACAACCTTGTCTTATGCTTATCGCAGTGAAAACCTGAAATCGGTATTTATCAGTATGATCAGTGAATTATTGGTATTTTAGGAGAACATACCTATATTGCGATTTAGAGGTCAAAAATTGGTATAAATACCGACAAATCGGTATACCTGGCAACGTTGCTATGCACATCAAATTGGTTGTATTTTCGTGTTGTTTACTGGTGTAAACAGAATTTTTTTTCAAAAATTTGTCAAAACTCAAAAATTTATTTGGATTTGTCTGGGTGTACTATATAAATATATGTATATATATATATATATATATATATATATATATATATATATATATATATATATATATATATATATATATATATATATATATATATATATATATATATATATATATATATATATATATATATATATATATATATATATATTATATATATATATATATATATATATATATATATATATATATATATATATATATATATATATATATATATATATATATATATATATATATATATATATATATATATATAAGGAAATTTTACCCAGGCTTCATTTTAAGTGAGCAAAAAAAAGGTTTCATCACCTATCATCTAGAGGTCAAAACCGTAAAGATCTGATTAAATCTAGTAAAATTTGGAAAATCTGTTCAAAGATCTGATTAGTTTGAGTGTCTAGCGAAGCGAGAAAAATCTGGCATTTGCCAGATAATCTGTTAACCTGGCAACGCTGGGTCGATATATGCTATGATTACATCCAACTTCGAGTGAGTGCACACTGGTGAGGTATTACGAACCGTTTCACATCAAAGCAATTTTCCAGCTTAAAAATGAACATACCTTTCACAATTATGATCAGTTTATTCGACATAACAAACATAGAATGTAAGTTGCTTTGAAAATTATATTTGAATGTAAAAGCAGATTCATTTACAAACGAGTCCCGCTTTAATTAAGAATGCCTCAAAAATTATATCTGATTTTATGTTATCAATATTCAAAAGTATCAATAGTTGTAGCATAGGTTGACGTCACCACACACATCAAACCGGTACATTACTCAATGAATAGAAGCTTCTGCAAACTTACTATATTAATAAATTCGGGTTTCTCTCTCATCTTTCGGTATCGGGAATAAAAGAAAAACGCCAGTGAAAAAGTAATTGTCAAATTTATATTCATCATTAAACAAATTAGCAATATATTGTTTCTTGTTTTTCATTACTAGGTATACATTATGTTCGATGTTTCTAATTAATAACCGTAATCTAGGTCACGTACCTATTTATTTCATTATCGGTACACCATTTTCGTTAAATTCACTTGATTTATATCCTTCTGAATTACACCGCTTTTTATTCTTCCAGGCAAATAAACGGCACCTTCGAATCATTTTAGTTTGAAATACATACCTTGGAAAAGCATCAAATATTGAGCGGGATTTTTTTTTTTGTTAAAAAGATTGCATCTCTGAATCAAATTCTACCAATTTTTTCCACTCTAGATTACAATCATCACTACATATAAAATCGCACACAATCTTACGCTCTCGCGCACTCTCCAAAATGCTCACGCTTTCTCGCAGTTTTTGGACAATCAGGCATACGCCCTATGTTCTCTTACAAGATAGAAAAGTTAAATCGAATGCTTCATTATTATCCATAAGTTTCATTCCAACACAGTTTACTAATATACTGCATCACAAGCATGTAATAAAAAAGCTTATAACAAATTTCACATATTATTCACCTCAAATGTGGGCTCTTTGAAGATTTTCCTTAATTTTTCACTTAAGGCGTCAATAGCACTTTCTGAACCACTGGAAAGGAATGAATGAACAATCTTTGCGCAAGAGCAAAACGGTGTCATACACAACCATCAATCAGGGTTGCCACATATCCAAATTAATCTGTATTTTACCAATTTCTCAGATAAATTTGTGACCAAAATTCTGTACATACAGATTACGGATTTTTGGCAAGAAATACATATCTTCGATAGCATGCTCACATTTTCTTGCATCTAGTGTAGCGTAAAGCCTTATCATTACAAAAATTGCACCTGATAAAATGGGAAGATGCCCGGTGGATGTTGTCGACCCGCATTGGACCGATTGAGCACGATATAGGGCCGATTGTAGCGCTTCGATCGGCCCGTCATCGGACAATTCTGCACCATTTGCATCAACCGCGTCGTCGCTTTATTTTTACATTATGTATCGCTAGAGAAACAGAGCGAAGGAATATCAAACAAGGCATTTTCAAGCCGACGTCTTCCCGATAGGGTGTGAAATAGTGTTGAACATTCTTTTGTTTCGGTCATAGAGGCTTTAACCTTAAGGTCATTCGCCTCTTAGGGCCAGAAAATCTCTTGCCCTATGTTCGGATTTGAAAATCCAACCCCGATATATCCCATTCTCTGCGTATAAGACATCCGCTCTCTGCTTTGGTATTTCTTCACTCTTTTGTTCTATCGATACACTATGTAAGCTTGAAACGCAGTCAAAAGCTTTCTTGCACGATGCGTCCGATGCTCGGATTTACTGGGTGATGGCCTCCACCATACACTGACAAAAATCAACACCTTGGATCGAAGTGTTTTACACTTAATTTCGCCGCATTTTTCTCGGCACTTTAATTGTAAGTGCAAGTCTCTTCAAATCTTATTCATATGAAATCATTTTAAATTCTATTTTTAATACACTTAAATTACATCCCCCAAACAGCAGATTTAAATGTAAAAATATTTAACATTTAGTATATACATTGATGCCAGATATTTTCATAGAAAATCTGTATTGATTCGTATAAAATATCTGTATTTATCTGTATTCGCTAATACACGCAGAGAAATTGAGCTTGTTTAAAATAACAAAACAGTCAGTAGATTTTAAAATATGATTTCTGTTGATTTCAAGCTAGAATATGATTGTTTTGAACCAATTTCTCCCTTCTACATTAACAATTATTTCTATTTGATTTGAAGACAAATTCTCATCCTGGCTATCGAAAAACTGGTTTGTTTCGGCAGATTTTATCGTTGAAATAAATCAGCCATTTATTACATGTCAACAAAAGTTAAGTTGAAGTTATTGGCAACGTATTTGTTGATTCAATCGAGTTCTACATTTACATCAAGAAAAAAATTGGTTCATTCTATCTATGATCTTATTTGTGTAATGGCAACTAAGTTTAATGTTTGCATTAACCGTATCAGTTTTGTTTCTTATAAGTCAATCAATTTTGCTCCCGTGGATGATCAAAAAAGTTTGCACGTGTTCTAGAAGGAAAATTTAAGTGTTTCTTTCGTTTCCTCGGGGTCTTTTAACAGTTTAAGTGTATGTATGGTTAATTCAAAATATTACTAAACTTGCATTACTTTACATAACACGTTTTTTACAGAAAATATTTGATGCAGGAATTCTACCTTGACCAGATTAATGGAGCACCGAATCATTAATTGTTACATGTGAAAAATTTCATCGTCATACGACGAAAGGGCCCAACAGCTATTGAAAGCAATTAACAAGTTGAAAATTGATAAAAATCGAAATAAAATTAGTTAAAAAAATTACCTTGAAAATTATTTTGAAAGAAATCTCTATTTAAGAATAATGACAAACAAAAATGTATAATTTTAACAAACAAAAGCGTTTGTTGAAATACTAATTATTTTAGGTTTGAATCTTATCGTTCATTTCATCTGCCAAGTTTATAAATTCAAAGAACTAATTTTATTATCTTTATCTAAAGCTAGTTCATTTTAAACTTATTTTGAAAGTTAAATTTACCATGAAATTTTTTGTCAAGAAATTGACAGGAATGCGCTAGTAAAATATTTCTTATTTTTAACAAAATATTTCTTGAAACAAACTAATGCACTGAGCAAAATCAAATATTTTATTTTGTAGCTTCAAACAACAATTTTTGCAATTTCAAACCAGATTTTCTTTTGTCACTATTTCAACAAAATAATTCGTTGCGTGAAACCAAAATTTAGTTATTTTTACAATATTTTTCTCTGCGTGTAGTCCAATCCACGTGCGAATGTGTTGGTGTGGCTTTTCTCAGCAGTTGAAAGGTTAATGCTAGTGTGAGTATGTCGAAATAACCCAGTGAATTTTGTCGAGCCGCATCGTGCCAATTATTGAAGACATATATGCAATAAAAAACACTACAATGCCAAGAGAACAGTTGAGAAAGACATACAATCATGCATGAAACTCTATATCACGTAATGGAACTGTCTTCTACTTGGTTCATCAGTTCAAAGCTTACGAAATTCTATATGCATTTTTCGCAGTGTATGATTATGAGTCAAAAATGTTTTACCTCAGTGTAAAATTGAACCCACAACCAGTGCTGTCAACTGTTTTTTCCAAAAAACTGTATTTGTCGGAAAAATTTATCTGTACAATAACTTTCTCGAAAAATCAAACATCGATTTAGTGCGGAAACTGATTTTGCGACCAAAAAAAAAAAAAAGGTTGCTCGACCTGGTTAACACCTATGGAATCCAACACAAAAAATTGAAAATCGGTATTTATCTGTATGAAAATTGAAATATCGGTATTTTGAGAGAGCATATCTGTATTCCGGTATCGAGTCCAAAAATCGGTATAAATACCGAGAAATCGGTATAGTTGGCAGCGCTGCCCACAACAAACTTTGACTTCGGCTCGCACACATTCTAATTTCGTATATGAATAGATCTGCGCACTCTGCATCGGTGTGAGTAACTGAGACGTCAAATTGCTCAATAAAATGGAATTTCTACAATGCAATTATGTTAAAAGGTGTTATTCCAATAGATTATGGTTATAGAGTGGTAGATTAAATTTCATATCTTATATTATATTCATCGACGAAATTTTATAGTTTTTTCCTATCAACAACAATTGAATTATGGTGCCATATACTTGTCTAATTTGAAAATGTTCAAATACTAATAGATAGTTTAATTTTTTCCTTAATGCTTTTGGTGAAATCTGTATAAATCTGTATTAAATTTAAGAAATCTGTACTCTGTATTAAATCTGTATGCGCATGTAAAAATCTGTATAATACAGATAAATCTGTATAAATGGCATCTCTGTTGAGAATATAAGTAAAGGTTTTGCTCTCTGGTTCCACAATGGCGTCGTAAATAGAATAACATTTGGAAATAGCGTATCTGTTTTTCGACAATCTGCGGTTTAAATTTTTATATTTAAATAAGTAAAATAAATTTTGCTAGCATTTCTTGACATTTATAAAATAATTATGATGATAAGTTACTATGGTTTAGTATAGGTATCATTTTTATCTTTTCATTAATAGAAGGTTTAAAAGTAGTACATCACATTTCAATAAACAATGAACGTGAAGTATGGTTGCGTTTTCATTGATACGACTAAATACGTTAGGTACTCTTTAGTCACACACCTCATTTCAAAAAACATTTCATTTGTAACTCTATCAATTACTATTAATAGTTATCTTGCCTTTTGTCGTGAATACGACTTACTTTACTTACTTTACGCCTTTTCAAAATTAGCCATATGGAAGAATGGGCAGAACTTAATCGTGAATATCTCGACTTGTATTAATGGTAGCAACATAATTCTTTCACTATTTCATCAAAAATACAATCAGGAATTTAGGATAATATTTTGAACAGTATGAGATAACCACTAACAACTCAAAAATTTAATTTTCTGAGAATTTCAGAACACCGCGGAAAACTCTTTACTTTCGCTTGGGTTTTTCGCGCAAGGACGACGATTTTGAGGTAGTCAGGCACATATCTTCAACTGACTGCGTATAAAAGGGGAACCGTGGTCGAAAATCGATCATTTCTTCTTGTGCGTTGGATGAAAGCAGACGTCGTGGGAATGATTTAATCAACCAGCAGCTTCGGAGAGTTCACCTTCTGCGTGGTTGAAAACCTCAAACGCTCAGGTCGTAGTTCTCATTTGCCTTCCGGTCGTCAAGGCGAGAAGACGCATTAAACCAGTTTCGCATCATTTGGCACTGCGAGCGGATGTGTCGGTATGTATGCAAAGCTAATTTCAATTCAAGCGATTGCATCAGCTGCTGGTGTTTTGAATTGGAGAGAAAGAAAACAAGAAACGAAAAGTGGACAACGTTATATAAAATCAGCCGTTCTAATGGCTCTAAATGTTATCTAAAGAACTATTAAGATTACTTCTTTGCAAATCGAAGGTAGAAATCATGTTTAGTGAAAATCCAAAATAATTTGATTTGCTTCGTGCACTTTTCGCTGTGCGAAAATCGTTCGAGATAAATGTTCCGAACTGTGCTAAATATCGTAGAGAATTCCACAGTTTGGTCCTTCTAAAAGGCAGAAATGATTCCTGTACAGAACTTTGATAGTTTCTTTCAACGAAATATGCAAATCCGAAATGAGGAAATCGACGTCAAAAATCGTTGAAAATTTTAGTAATGAAAAAGGGGAAAGTTTCGCAATTCACACAATCGATCAACTCGAATTCGAAAGTCTAAAGAAATCGTGTTAGTTTTATTCGTATTCACGACATCCAGTTATGTCTCTGACATTACACACCAATACTTTTTCAATATTAGGAAATTACATTGTACCCTAGGCTTTGGATGATGAGCTACAGGACGCGTACCCCCGCTTGGCGGATGGGGGTGGGAGTCAATTTATAATTCGCGTATTGACAATGTCGGACCATACCGAGATCGATCATTCGCTTATAAATGTAAAAAGATGAAAATTATTATGTTATCTGGATCGATCACGGAGTGGACAGAACTAAATACTGCTTGAAATTGACAATAGGTCATCAGGTGGTTTCGAGCATCCTTATGCCTGAAATTGGTCACCAATTTGAATTATTTTGATCCAGTTGGAATGAATATTAATATATCATATTCGTCCTGAACTTGGTGAATTTAATTCTAAAAGGAGGACTATTGTTATCAGGAATAGGAGTAAATTGATATCTTATGAACCATTTAGGAACTTTCAAACCTTTCTGATCCGGTTCGATATCGGTACTAATGTTTACAAATTGCAATGACGAAGATTGATCAGGTGTGGATACACTCAAATAAGAAAAGGTTTGAATGTACACAGTTCGAAAAATTCTTGTGATTTTACATGTAATCAGATGCACATAAATGGAGCGTAATATTTCACACAAATTTATATTCAAGAACATGTAAAATTGTGTGATTTGAAAATTACATGGCTTTAAAAGGAATGGAATAAAAATCAAAAGATCGACAACAACAACGCGACTTGAACCGAAAAACGTTAGATCACAAAGCACACCAGTTAGTCGACTGAGCCACAGAAGCAGTAGTTATGAATTGTATCGTTTGTAAAATTATGTCACCTGTAAAATTCATAATTTCTTTCTGTGTACCTAAATTTTCTCTAATTTTGACACAGATATAACTTTCAAACTGAAAGTGTGATTTGTGTATTTCGGAAGAGAACGGTTCACGTGGACCATTTCATACCTTCACACCTGGTATTTCTTTACGAAATAGATGTAGTTCTTGTTTCCTGGATGCGTGCTCAACACTAGAAGGCCCAAAACGTAGTATAGGTATAGGTAATTGCTCAAAAGCAGTCAAAATGATTGGAAGAGAGAAAGTCAATACAAAACTGTGACAGAATAACTAAAAGCTAGTGCAGTGTGCCTTAGTGCATATATCGTTAAATAACGGATAAAAAAGATCACAGAATTTTAAGAATTGTGTATATATTGTGACATTCCTGGGCAATCTAGTGTCGAAGATTTAAGACCAAAGAAGTGTGGGAAAGAAAACCCCTAGAATGTCCCAAGAAAATGAAGAAAAATAAGTATTTTATGTAATGACTTAACTTTTAGTAAGTAAAATGCACTACTATTTTTACTATCACTTTTATTATTATTATTTTTATTGCTATTATTATTATTGTTATTATTATTGTTGTTATTGTTGTTGTTGTTATTGTTATTGTTGTTGTTATTATTTTTCCTTTATTCTTGATAATCTATTGACTTGAGATATTAACACGAAATTTTCCAAAGTTTCATCGACGAGAACATTTAAGACACAGAAGCAGTTGGTAGGATGACAAAATACCAATACGACAGAGACGCACGACTCAATGATTGACTGGTTACCGGGTGAAGTACACACTTCCTGCCCAAGTGACAATCTCTATGGCGAACTTGCAATAGACGATGTTCATATCTTTCGTTGCAAATTGGTAACCGTAACGGAATCTGTCGCTTGGGCTACATGCTGGAGAGAACCTATCAATTATAGGTCGGTTTCCTCCTTCGTTACTTGTGTTCATTTGGGCACCATAGCCTAGTTCGTCTGGTATGGAAAGTGCAGATCGTTGTAACCACCCCCCTCGGCCAGAGTAGCCCATAATGAATAAAAAAAAGGAAATTACATTGTTACCCAACAGTTTTTATTATTTATTTATGTTGATAAATTTATTTTATGTAAAAGTTAGTGCAGTGGTGTTTTTGTTCTTACCAATGTTCCATTTCGTTCTTGAACCAATATTCCATTTCGTTTATGTAATATACCTTGAAAGCGATAATCCCTCTTTGTTGTTGTTGCTTGAGGAATTTATTTCTTTTTCTTCCTTTTTTTCCTTTTCTTTTTCTCCTTTTTTTTGAAAGACGGCTTTGATTGTTCTGAACGATTATGATAATTTAGCACTTCTGCTTCATTCCAATTGTTGCTCTCATCGTCGATGTGTCATGAAAGCAAGTGTAATAGAAAAGTCAAGGGTTAGTGTACTGTTTCTAAATTATGTGTGATTTGCCACTCAGAATGGTTCAACGGATAAGGAAATGTGAACATGACTCTAGCGCTCAGTGATATTTGGCTATTACGACATATAATTTTACTCTCTAATTATTTAGCTATCACTCCTAGTAGATGTTTCCATTTCATTATCTTCGATTGTTCATTATTCGTGTTTACCATAAACTCAGGCTTTTTGAGCAGCAATTAAACCTAGACTCCCAAACGAACTCCATCACGACCAAATTTATACAACGCGCCCATTCCCCTCTCTAAGCAAACGGGCAGGGAATAAATTTGAAAGAAATCTTTTCATTCTTAAAAACAAATAAAACTTTGTGATTATAACAAAGTTCACTTATTTCAACTATCGAGTTTGTAAATATAAAGCGCTAAAATAATTAGCCTAAACAATAGAGCTCGGGCATTGAAAATCAATTTTCCAAACTAAATTCACAATGAAATTGTTTATCAAGGAATTGACAGGGTCGCACAAGTAAAATATTTGTTACTTTTACCAATATATTGATTGAAACAAACTATTCCACTGAGAAAAATCAATTATCATGTTTTGTAGTTTCAAGCAGCAATATTTGGAAAATTAAACCAAATTTCATTTTGTCACTATTTCAATGAAAAGAATCGTATGGACCACCGTTGCCAGGTCATTTTATCCAAAAATCTGTATTCGGCGCAAAAATTTATCTGTACACACTTAGATTTTTTTCCCGAATCTCGGCAAAACTTTGCCGAGATTTGAACAGCCGAGTGCTCGGCAATTATCTCGCAAACATTAAAACAACTGAAATTTTCGGTGTTTTTCATTTGACAGATAATTTGCCTTTACCGAGATTTTCGGTTTCGATAAAACTATAAATTACCGAGATCTTCGTCGCTTATGGAAACAAATTACCGACATTATCGGTGTTCAAGCATGTGAGCTAATGCCGAAATTTTAAGCAATTAAACTCGTTATCCTTGATTTATTTATTTAAACATTATGTTGGCTGTTGAGCTAATAGGCTATGAAATGTAAAATAAGAATAAATATTTCCCATAATGTTTTGCCAAACATATGCGCCGTAGAATGGATGCACTTCCATGTTATTTACAGTAGAGAACACAATTCGATTTTTCGCCGAAAATTAGATTCCGGCTACAACGAAAGTAATGGCTCAATAAAGCATTGTATATTTAAAGAAATAAATCATACCGGAGTCCAATCAATTCCATGCAGTAGATTAGCGTTGCGAGGATCTTTATCCCGGAAGAATGCTCTGGGGGATTTCTTGTCACGAATAATCGTCGAACATTGAACAAATTTGTTTCTAATATCACGAAACATATCGCTATATTCGGATTCAATTTTTATTTGCAACTGATTCCACATTTGAACACATGCACTTATTTACATCACTCAGTTTTGCACTGAAGAAAAATGGCTACTTTGATGATTCCCCGAATTTCGGTTGTCTAAAAGTTGTTTACCGAGATGTCGGTAAGTTGATATCATTAATTTGATGATTTCGGCAAAACAACCAACTGCTGGTAAACACGGTAATTTACAAAACCGAATATCAGTATAACATTTTGAATTGCCGAGAAATTGGAAGTAATAAACCGAAAATATTGGAAAAAGCTATATTTGCCGAAATTTCAGTAAAATATCGCTTTGCCGTTCGTTTTCAGCATTTTTTTTTCGCCGAAATCAAAATTAAGTTTTAAGTGTGTACCATATCGGTATCAAAATCTCCTCTATATGGGTACCAGTAAAGTATCACCAAGGTCCATTAAGGTGACAAAAAAGGTCCCACGAAAACCTTTTCTCAGTCTAAAAAAGCAACTTTTGTGGAATTTGGCCTTTCTGTTTCAACAGACTTCGCAGCCGATTCTTAGTGTACAGAATCATTGCATGGCTAGTACTATGGATCCTACTGACACTAAGAATCCTTCCAGGTTGGGGCTCGAACATACGACAACTGGCTTGTAAGACCAGCGTCCTATGCATTGAACCGCCAACCCGCGTTCTCAGTCTATTGCACCTAAATAACAAAATCAGTATTTATCTGTATGATCCATGAATTATCAGTATTTTGGGAGTACATATCTGTATTGCGGTATAGAGGTCAAATATCTGTATAAATACCGAGAAATCGGTATACCTGGCAACGTTGGTATGGAACCCAAATTTGATTATTTTTACATTTTTCTCTGTGTGCACTTGAGCACCAGCGGTGCCAGATAGTAGTAGCAAATACAAATTATAATACGGAATACTTCGACAAATTTTCAAGGGCACATTTTGCATCGTGCGGTACACTGTCAGAGTGACAATGTACTTTAACGAGTTTTCTATAAAACTAGCAACACTGAAGGGTAAGCACAAGTTCACCATAGTTACTGTTTATTTTAGTGAAAAATAAATAAACAAACAGTTTTTATCTGATAATCAAGATCATAAGCGAAATGTAAGTTAAACAATAATCTAGAATGGTTAAGCCACCATGAATGTATTGATATTTGTAGATTCGTGGGTGTTTGTGTTCATTTTTCATCTTTTGTGCTAGTGCCGGTGATATTTAGACTGATTGTTGCAGTTTAATACAGCAACGATAAACATAAACAAACAAGTTTGTTTTTCACCGTAGCAACTAGCATAAAGCGTTGCTTGAAACGATCTCCTTCCACATTTTCAAACTAACGCAATGAAAGGAAGTAATTTACGAGGCTTATTTGTTCAGGCTGTTAACCAAACATTGGCGGTTCGTTTGTATGGGACTTAGGGGTATTATTATTTGTATTTGGTAGTAGCGACGACACGACCAGACACTCCGAAGAAAAATCAGATTAAAAAGTGTCTGTGAACGATTTACCGCCAGTTACCACAAATATAGCGACCCCTTGTTAATCATAGAAAAAAATATTTCCAGCAACCCTTTTATGGATGCTACAAACTCGTTACCAAGAAACCTTTTTTTAAACACAAATAAACAAAAACAAACTATTCTTCAATTAGAATTAAAAGTTTTCATCGGGTTTCGCTCGCAACTTTTGGCAATATCATAAAATAGGTAAGTGAAAAACTCGGTTGTTTGATATGGATCGAGATTGCATTAATAAAAAGTATAAATAGTAAAAGATCATTTTTTCTTTGGATTTTTGCATCATTGCAGAAAGCACATTTAACAAGTCGTACGGAGTGCAGGCGACGATCATGGCAAACCACACAGTTTTTTCGGATATGTAACAATACTTCATATCCACGCAACAGCTGCCCAATCCGCTGAAACTCAGGATTTAAGAACTCATTTTCAAGTATAAAATACTATAGACCCAAGACGATTACGAATTTCTGAATGATTTTCAAACTCCTGCATATGATACATATTTTGTAAATAGGACTGAAATTATTCGCAAAATCACATTAAAGTACCACCAACAACCAACAACCAGATTCAAAAAATTAATATGGGAATAAAGTAAAAAGTAGGATCTCACAGCCTTGTTGAAGATCACGATCAATTTAACATTCCAATCGCTATAGAACCAAACTGTTTCTATCGTTAATTCGTTCACGACGGCCTGGATCGAATTATAGGATATATTTAGCCAAGCTCGCTCCTTGAACTTAGGCGTATGCGCTTTGGAATTCCGCTTAGTATAACGGCGTACTATTCGTAGTTGCTCTGCTTTGCCTAAAGACGTGAGAGACTGGCTCTCGATCGATACGAACGGAAGCATTACGCTCCTCCGTACGATTAGCTCGGTTATTAATTGCAGAACGAGTACTATCGCTATCCTTCACAATACGGCCACAACGACCGCTATTAGGAGCAATCGGTCGGTATGATTCACGATATTAAAGTTGTCAAAACAATTTGCCTTATTGTTATTGTTTTCATTATAATAAGGTTTATTTATCCTCGGTTTTATTCATCTGGTCTTTTACTGATGTGAAAACTACCTTACAGTTCTTTGTGTTTTTTTATTTTTATTAAGTGACTATAAAAAAATTTTCCGGCATACAGATTTTTCCAACTCTGCTCGGTGGACGAGATGGAACCTACTATTTCTTCCATACCGAAGTATGTGATCTATAATATAGGAAAAATATAGAGTTCAGCTCCGTACTTTCATTTCGTACGTGGTAATTCAAAGCTAATACCTCTCTTTTATAACTCTGGGCCTCGTGTTAATCCGATCAAGTTTTATACCACCCAATCTCCTTCCGATTCACAGAACTCACATATTGTTTTCCTTCTAAGAATTTCGTTTAATATATTGTAATGAAACAATATACGTAACCATGGATAACTGTTATTTAAAATCAACATTTTTCGTGCTTTGTTGCCAGTTTCAATATTTTTTCAATCAATTCCGTTTTGACATTACCAGTTACTGAGGGGTAGTTAAATTTGCGATACAGTTTTCATAAACGAGTGGCAGGTCGTGTCGTCGGTAGTAGTGTCACTTCCGTATAGGTTGGCATTCTTCTTGGGTACGCTGGTGGTGGAATTATTTTTCTTTTGCTCGCCAGTCAAGTCTGGTTCCCGTAGTTCTCCGAACTTGAATTCAAATTTCCGTAGAAAAAAATCAATTTCAGTAGACTTTGTCGTTGGAGCCTGTTACGTTTGGTTTTGTATATCACTACTGGTGGCTGCTTTTCAGCACCGGACCACCAGTTCAGGGTCGTTTACCTTTTTCGTCTCCGAAGAAATTTCACTTCACTACTCGGCTTTGGGCGGACTTTCTTCCCAACCTGTGGCCACTGAATAAATCGTTTCGGCAGCTTGTATAAAAAAGACCGTACAATTTTTAACTTTTTAAACGCTATATTGTATCTATTCATTAATATTTTTACTGGCGCAAGTTTATTTGGTGAACGTCTTAGTACAGACTAACAGACAGGAAACTCAAATTAGATTCTTCAATCATTTTAACGGTCATTTCGAATATTTCTTTATTTGGGACAGTACTCACATGTGTCATGATGGCGCCACGTTACCCTATCAAAAACATCCTGTCTGTCATCTATACTGTGTTTATTTTTTTCTTTTACCAACAGAGTTGCCATTCATGCAGAATTACCTGTAATGTATTGATTTGTATACGTCCATGCGAATTTCATGCAGGATACAGATTTAATACATATTGCCAAAACTATATACAGAGTTATGCCTACTTCTCATCCTCCAACGCAATACAAAATCGAACCCGTTTTGTTACAATATTTACTTGCTTCTGGTCTGCCACCACTTAATTTCGGGTGAAAACTACCAACACAATAAAAAATAGTCTAGATGAACAACGTTGAGTCAACTAAATGGTTACCTTCCAACATCGCGAAAAAGTTAAATATATTATCAACGTAATCCAATAATTTATTGTGACGATTAATTTTCAAAAATTTTGATGAAATCAAGCATCCCTGCAAGCAGCTGATCGGTGTTGACAAACCAGGGGAAACCAACTAGTAAAAAAACTTTTACGTAACACAAGGGGTGCACCGAAAGTAAATAGTTCGCGCAGTACAATATAGGTGGAATTAGTGCATCACAAAAATTTAATTTTATAAGAATTTACTCATACTGTCATGTCTGTTAGTCTGTGGTCTTAGCTCAGCTCTCCGTTGCGGCCGTGATGATCGTTGGTCGACTTGATGATCTCGACGGGCGACGACGTCGTCTTCAGATGAAGCAGCAACTCGGCCTGTCTGTAGCGGAGGCCTTCGTTCCGAGGATAATACCCGGAGAGTGGAACTGCACGTACTATTTTCTTCGTTTCACCGCAAAGGCACACACGGCTAGCAGCAAACGAATTTATCCGGCAAACTTAACCGGTCTATTGTACTTGTCCCGAAAAAAACGCTCGTGGGATACTTACTAAAAACTGATACCTACTAAAAACTGATCCCTTTGGATCCACTTAGACAAGAATTCAAACGGAACGAAACGGATTGTCACTTTTGGGTAGGTAACACGGTGCAGCAACCAATACTCTCCCGGGCCAACAAAATACTAGCTCCCGCTTAAGGGTTTTCCCGCGGTTTTATCGGCTTGCTGTCCATTTTCCATCCCAATCCCACCGCCACCTTCAAAGCAGGCCACCCCGCATTTTATGCTACGATGATGACGATGATGACGACGATGACAGTGTGTAGACAGATGACGGTTACAATGATTTATCGTTTTTTTTTCTGGTTGGTGTCTTGGTTAGTGTTTGTACCTACTACACTTGTTTCCTTTTATTATATAAATATGTAATATGATATGATGTATGAATGGTATTGAACAATAACAAAGATATATATATAAATATATATATATATATATATATATATATATATATATATATATATATATATATATATATATATATATATATATATATATATATATATATATATATATATATATATATATATATATATATATAAATTGTTGAATATAAATAAATGAATATTTTTGAATAAATAAATAAATAGAATAAACAATTAAACAAGACCCTACTTTTGACACCAACCTTTGCTATTGAGCAGAACTTAAACGTGACTCAAACATGTAAACACGGAGTATGAACGCGATTGATGTTTAAATTCTACTCAGACATTTACTGACAATGAAATAAACAAAAATATCCAATATTTGAAAAATATATACAAGCTGGACTCAGTGACCAAAGGAACTACATTGTGACCAAAGAATAACAGGTCACAATTTCCCCCGACTCGGTTTAAAAAAAACCATAGGTTTTTTTTTTCGAACAAAAGTCGACTTCTAATGCGACTACTTCTTCCTTAGTATCAGTTTCAATTCCGAGGGATGATTTTTCCAAAGGCCAGAGGAGCTCTCTCTCCCGGAATTGTATGATTCTAAAGCAGTGAGCCTGTCCATTTTCAGTCTCGTGCTTTTACCGAAATATTTGTCATTTGTCATCATTCCCAAAACAACTGCGAAAGTGTAGCTGTCGAAACTGTTTAATATGCG
This sequence comes from Malaya genurostris, assembly GCF_030247185.1. Classification (NCBI taxonomy): domain Eukaryota; kingdom Metazoa; phylum Arthropoda; class Insecta; order Diptera; family Culicidae; genus Malaya; species Malaya genurostris. Next base: position 190,128,444 of record NC_080571.1, on the reverse strand, counting down.
TCAGAATTTGAGACGGTCTTTGCATTGGTAGAGCAGAAATATTGATCGGAAACACAACAAATAACAGAAACTATCCGGAAGAAACACAGACTAAATGTCACATTTTCTCCCCTTTTTCACTGTCACAAGAACGACGCTCGGACAAAACTCCACTACTGTCACAAGAACGACGCTTGGACAAAACAACACTACTGTCACAAGAACGACGCTTGGACAAAACAACATTACTGTCACAAGAACGATGCTTGGACAAAACAATATTACTGTCACAAGACCGACACTTGGACAGAATATTTTAACCTAACTCATTCGTACGTCTCATTTAGTCAATTTCATTCGTTCCCAGTCACACTAACATTCATTAATTTTACTCAATCGCACTCTTTTTCAGACTTCATACTCATTCAACTAATTAAAACTTTTATTACGGGAGTCCTAATCCTACTATTTATCCTTAGAACTCTTTCGCGAAGAGTCGAAAAGATTGATAATTTTGACGAAATGCTTTACTCATTACGTACTTCTATTACTCTCTCAACCGGTGAGAGAAAATCTTGTGAAGCTACGCAGAATGAAGCCATTTGCATTGAGAGTGTACAGTTGAGATCCGCATGACGGGCAAACTCGATCCCGCCACCCTGGATTCTACCTTGACGTACATTTGTTGATTACCGATCCGTCAGCAGAGTTGCCATTTCTAAATCTGTGTGAATTTGGGAAAAATCTGTGAAAATCTGTTGAGGAACTCCAATTATCTGTGAAAATATCTGTTTCGATTTCCTTTAGTAAAAATAACATTTCAATTTTACATGTTTATTTTTTTCTTGTCTTTACCGATTTTTTCTCCTCATAATATTTATTTACAGTTCCATGACATCGTTTTTGGTGTTTCCTCTGCTATACATTTTTTTACAAAATTTTTTTGTAGAGATTTGGTTAATTTTAGTTTACTACTACCTCCAATTGATCGTATTAACCATTTTGATTTTAAAATGCAGTCTATAGATTCAATATTTAGATTGTTTCGAACTTTTGGTTTTTCGCATTATACTCTGAGAAGCATCTTTCTACAACAGCAGATGAATGCGATACGATCAAAAGATTCGGAACAAAATGTCTCATACGCGGAAACGAAAACGTTCTATCTGCTTTTTTTCAAATTTAGTATCTTTTTCCAACATTCTACTACCGGATCTGTGTCTTTTATAACGATATGTTTGCAAAGAATCTTTACTTTGATTTCACGAAATTCATTTTTAATTTCTTGATTGTTATTTTCATCTATATCACAAAAAATACGAAAATACTTCAATATCGGGCTTAAGCCCGACAATACTAAATTTTTTTGGGATTAATAATTGATGCCATTTTAAGTGTAGGATCATTTAAATTGAATCGATGCTTAATTTGTTTGATGAGCTCTATGAAAAAGTTCACACAAAAATCATAAAATGGTCGCTTTTTCTAAGATACCTTGGTCGAAAAGTTTTTGGCAGCTTCTCCAACATATACCATTTTAAAATTGGTTTCTACAGTTGCTGTGAATGTTTTCATATAATCGTCATCGCAAATGTTGTTCAAAATGATAATAGAAAAAGCATGCATCTCTTCATATATCATTGTGTATTCTGGAGATTCTGACTGAAAAATTCTGTTTAATCTATTGATAAGTGTCAAGATATAGCTTAAAAATGTAATATTGGTTTCGTCATCGGATCGTTGAGATGCATTAAAATTCTATGTGCAGTGGAATTTTTGTCATAGTTGTATTGGAACGAGAAAAAAACTTTTAGTTCATCATATCTAGCTAAGTTTCTTTTCACCACTGCTTCAAGTGATAAACATCTTGTTGCAGAAGTGTGCAACATTTTTAGTGGCCTAAGATCGACGATTTCCTGAATTATTGCGAAATGAGCAGATCGTTTGTGGCTATGCGCGAGATAGTTGTAAATATCTTTCAGCAAATTCTCTACATAGGATGGTATTTTGGCACATGCATAGCTTGCACATAGAGCCAATGAATGGCAGATACATTTGATAACAATAAGATCGGGACAATCTTTTTTCAGAAGCTTCATGACTAAGTTTTCAGATCTCATCATAACAGATGCTCCATCAGAAGAAAAACCTTTCAATTTATTTTTGTAATCAATGTCATCATTGATGAATTCGTTGACGATTGCTTGATAAATGGTTCTATGATCTCCAGCTTTCAGCTCAATAGCTTTGTAAAACATATCTTCAACCTGTAACATTGAAAAAAAATTTGAATAAATATTTGTATAAAAAAGAAATTTACCTTAAACTTCTCCTTTTTACTTTCCATTAATCGGATGACCATAGCCAAGGTTTTGTTTGTTGAGATGTCTGTTGATTCGTCAATTATTAGACTGTTTTGATTTCTCATTTTTGTTACCAATCGCTCATGCTGTTCTTGAGCCAAAACGCCTTTGACAATCACAGAAGACTTTGTTCTGCCCAATTTGAGCTTAAAGCAAATTTCCGATTTTGAATCGATTGATCTTATAACATCAGACAATTTTTCAACAGCTGCAAATGAAATATTATTCTCGGCGGTCCATGCACAAATTTTAAGTTCTGCTTCAGTAATTTGCTCAGTTATGGAAGGATTTATCAATGTATCTATAAGTTGATCTTTTGGATAAACAACTTTAATAGCTGCTTGTATGTGACGCTTAGTTTGCAAATGTGTGGAAAGATTGGATTTGCCCCCTCGGCCTACACTGAGTTTCTCAAGACAAATTTTACACCAAGCGTAATATTAATCTTTTTCGTACGACTCAAAACATGCAAATTTTTCGGAATTTATCCACGTTTTTCTAAATTTTTGCATGAATGCTGGAACTACTTGATTTACATTCTGCTCTTGTTCGCCACTTAAAGGTGAATTAATATTCGCAATAATGGTCGCAAGAGCGATTGTTGTTTTTATTAATTAACGTGCTTCTGTTACTTTCTATCGGGATGTTAGAGCCTGAAATACGATATTTAATTCCATTATATTCTATATTTTGTATACGTTTCATGTATATTTTATCTGATATAATGGTTTACTGAAAGAATAATAATTCATAATCATTTTGAAATAAGTATGTTGTATGCATTAATACACCTATGTAAAGAGGTAGCATATTGGAAATTATTTATTTCATACACACACATACACTTTCATCTATACAAATTAATAGCGTTTTTCATTGAAAAACACTGGTGGCGTAGATTGCTCTGGTTTTGTACTTTCGAGCAGAAATGACAATGAAACACCACCAGAACATTGTATTTCTGCTCGAAAGTGCAAAACCAGAGCATTCTACGCATCTACGTGTTTCTCAAAGAAAAACGGCATAATTTGTATGGTATATAACACGGCGCTTCTACCCCGGTTAGAAATTTGATATCGATATTTTGTATACGTTTCATGTATATTTTATCTGATATAATGGTTTACTGAAAGAATAATAATTCATAATCATTTTGAAATAAGTATGTTGTATGCATTAATACACCTATGTAAAGAGGTAGCATGTTGGAAATTATTTATTTCATACACACATACACTTTCATCTATACAAATTAATAGCGTTTTTCATTGAAAAACACTGGTGGCGTAGATTGCTCTGGTTTTGTACTTTCGAGCAGAAATGACAATGAAACACCACCAGAACATTGTATTTCTGTTCGAAAGTGCAAAACCAGAGCATTCTACGCATCTACGTGTTTCTCAAAGAAAAACGGCATAATTTGTATGGTATATAACACGGCGCTTCTACCCCGGTTAGAAACTAGAATCAGTGATTGTATGTACATACCTTTTTATTACATTTACGTTCTTAAACTCGCTCAGAACAGGGCCATTAGCCGAAAGCGGTAACGAGTAGTTCGTAGATGCGAGCTTATTTCTTTCTCCGATTTTCGTTCATCACATTCAGGTGAGAAAGTGCAACCACAAACGAATTTCCAGACATGACAGTCACGAGCTTTTTTTGGCACCATCTACGGTCCTCCGTGAAACTGGCACCAATGGTGATAAATTGGTTGCACTGCTGAGTTCCCATCATAAATTCCTAATGCAAATGTCAAACCGTGAGAACCCTTTCGATTCGGTAGCTCATTTGTATATATTGAGAATTTATGGCACACTTTGGTTGAAATAATAACAATGCAATTAATCTCGCGCTCCACCAAGCGGTGAGTGCGGTCATTTCAGAAGGTACCGGGAAAGAACCACATTTTTTAAAAATATTTATATGCACGTACATGTCTTTATTATTTATCTTTGGTGCAACTATCTCTAGAGGGTACAATATCCGAATCCGATTCGAAGACTTTCTCTACAATACAATCTACAAAAACAAAACATAAAATTTAATTTACTTGTAACGAGCACACCTGAACTTACCGTTCTGTGAAGTTTCCTTGCGAAAATAGCTTGAAATCGAACGTTAGGACATGTTTTGTTACATTCAATTCGTACGAAGAGGAACCGATCTTGGATTTAATGCGGCATGGTAGATACAATGGCCCGTATTTTGCGTTATAGTGTTCCGCCGAGCTAGACTGTTTCATATTTCTACGATACACTAATTGACCGTCCACGAACGAGTTAAAAAATTTTCGGTGACGCAAATTATAACGGTGTTGTGACGATTCGTGAGCTTTAATTAAATTCTTGCGAACCAGCTCGTAGATACGTTTGAACATTTTCTCTCTTCGTTCTTCCAATTCTTCGCCAGTTAAGGTTTCATCGTTGCGGACCAGAATATGATCGGTGCCGACTTCTGTGAATTCATGCCCGTGTGTGATAAAATAAGGTGTGAAACCTGTCGATGAGTGAACACTGGTATTCAGCACCATCTCAATCTCTGAGACACGGGTGTCCCAAACGCGTTGGTCCTCCCTCACGTATGTCCGGATAGCCGCATTGATAGTTCTGTTGACTCTCTCGACGGGATTCGCCTGTGAGTGATATCGTGAGTTTAACCAGTGTGTGATCTTGAATTGATCCAACAGTTTCTTAAAGTCTTTCGATACGAAACTGCTTCCGTTGTCAGTGATTATGACTTCGGGAATCGAGTTTCTCAGAAACCATTGGTCTTTCAAGATCGCACACATGGGTGCACTACTGTCATTTCTCACTGGATGAATCATAACCCATTTCGAGAAGTAGTCGCAAACTACCAATATATGTTGGCGACATACCGCGACGAGTGCGGGGGAGGGGGCCAATGAAATCTGCCGAAATAATTTGCCATGGGCGCGTAGCAACTTTCATTTTTCCCATTTCAGGAACAGTGGGGACAGATGTTGCTTTAACTTCTTTGCACATCCCACACTGTTGTACGTATCGCCTAATATCTACTGTCATCTTTGGCCAGTAGTATCGTTGTCGTATACGGGCCAGTGTCTTGTCGTAGCCCGGATGAAAACATTCGTCGTGGCATCTGTGAAGTATGATGGGTATCTCGTTTGGTGGAGAAATTAATTTCCACTCAAACCGAGCATCGCAGGGATTGTCTTTGGCGGTGACAAATTTAAACAGTCCACCATTGTCAATCCTAAAGTCCACAAACTTGTCGGGGGTGTTAGTCACTTTCCTTAGCATTGATGTGTACCATGATGAGTCATCAATGAAGGCAATGCTGCGCGAGAGTGCATCGGGAACTACATTCTCTTTCCCTTTCCTATGCTTTACAGTCATGTCATACTGCTGCAGATTCAACGCCCATCGACTGCATCTCAACCCGACTTTCCACTTGGAACTGAGAATGTGGGTCAGTGCGGAGGAGTCCATTATGAGGGTGAAGTGGTATCCCTCTATGTACCTGCGGAATGCATCGATGGCGAGCATAGCTGCCAGTGCTTCTTTTTCGGCGGCGTGGTAGTTTTTCTGGGGTGTCGTTAGTTTGTGTGAGTAGTACGAAATAACTTGTTCTATACCCTCATGTTCGTGAACAAGCACCCCCGCAACTGCCACGTCAATTGCATCCGTTTGAATGGTGAACTCTTTGCTGAAATCTGGGCTGCCTATTACAGGAGAAGAAATCAATCGCTCCTTGATTTCGCAAAAGGCCTGTTCAGCTTCATCATTCCAACGGATGGTTTTGTTTTAGTTTGCAGAAGATTTGTTAATGCAGCAGTCACCCCGCTGAAGTCTGGAATGAAGCGACGGTAGTAATTCGCCATTCCCAGAAATCTTCTGAGTTTAGTTACCGTGGTCGGCCTTTCGTATTCGACAACTGGTCGAACTTTTTCGGGGTTGGCCCGTAGTCCCTCAGTACTCAGAAGATATCCTAGGAAGAGAATCTCCGACATTCCAAACTTCGACTTCTCGAGGTTTATGCTTAGATTTGCTTCCCTCAAACGACCCGCAATCTCGATCAACAGGCGTTTGTGTTCCTCAAACGTCTCCGTCACTACGACAATATCGTCGAGATAGACGAAGACGTACGGTTCGAGTTCTCCGTGGCCGAGGACGTTGTCCATCAGTCAAGCTAGCGTAGCTGGACTGTTGACCAATCCAAACGGCATCCGGGTGTATTGGAACAACCCTTTACCTGGTACACAAAAGGCCGTGTACTTCCGCGATTCTTTTTCCAAGGGAACTTGAAGAAAGGCTTCAGACAGGTCCATTGTGGACAGGTATTTTGCCTGGGAAGTTGACCGAGAATACGACTGAGATGAGGGAGCGGGTAGGCATCTCGAACGGTTCGCTCGTTGATCTTGCGAGCGTCTAAACAAAGCCGAACTTTGTTGGGCTTGATAACCGGCACACAGTTGAGTGACCAATCTGATTGACTTCGTTCCAAAATACCGATACTCAACAATCTTTTTAGCTCGACGGCTACCAGTTCCTGCGTCTTTGGAGACATGACGTATGGAAACTGGCGTACGGGAGGTTTATTTTTCCATTCTTCTCCCAGTACGATTCGATGTTGAGCACGGTTGGTTAACGTTAATTGTCTTTCCCGAGCAGGGATGAACAAGTTTTTTTTATGTTTTAAATGGATTCCTTCTCCCTGTCGGAAAGGGTATTTACCGAATCTGGTTTTTGTTGACAGATACCGCTGCAGTGGACTCAAACTTGCCATAATTTTGAACTGCGGGACGGATTTTGAATCTTTTCCAAAAATCCATACCACAAATACAATTTATGGACAAGTTCTTAACAACCAAAGTAGGAATTACTCTTACACATCCTTGAAACTCAAATGGCAAATGAGCTTCCCCGCGAACTTGAAGCTCATCCCCACTGGCGGAACGTAAAATGACATTTTTGGACGAGTTATGTAATTTGTTAAATTTTAATTTATTAAAAAAAGTTTCGCTGACGAGCGTGTGGTTACTACCGGTATCCAGTAGAACACATAATAGATAATCGCCGTTGGCGTTTCGTTTTGGTTGGATGTTTTGCGACGGTTGGTTGTTTTTATTCTGGGTTTGACTGAGTAGAGACGTGTTAGAATAAACTCTAGTTTGGTTGGACTGAGACACTGCCGCGGTTTGGCCACTCTCTTGCTTCCCGGTTGGTTGATTTTTGGTCCCTTTCTTAGAGTTTTGTCCACCGCCTTCAACAACAAACACATTTTTTTTCCGTTCCGAAAACCTTATTGTACGCTGAGAAGTTCAAAGCATCTAACTTCTGACCAGCAGCAAGCAGTGTTTCAAGGTCAACGATCGGAATAAATATCATTTGTCGTTTATAATCTACTCGCATATTTTGCTGTAAAATTTGCACTTTTTCGTAATCAGGGATTTGGGCACTCATGGTTCGGAATAAATTTTCTATTTCAAAATAAAATTCGTGAAACGACTCATGTTTTTGTTGACGACGTTGGTAAATTTTCATTTCAATCAACGCGTCCAAATCTGGGTGCATATAGGTTCGCTTTAACTCGAACACTAGATGCTGCCAATTCATCAACCTTCCCGTAGTACGTTGAGCCATATACCACTTCAATGCTGAACCTGTGAACAAATGAATTGCTGACTCGAAAAACTCAACATCTGATACGTGTTCTGCTTGAGCTAATGCTTGTACCAGTTCTAAAAATTCATTCAACTTCAGTCCCTGGTCGTCACCGCTGTATTTTGCTATGTTCCACTTTGAGACTGGAAGTGAATGACGGCTCTGATACGGTATTGTATATGGATTAGGTTGGACTGTATTGAACATTTGTGGGTCTCTTGCAAAAAAAATATTGAACAGCTGGGGGTTGAGAATGGATGCTAGATATGGCTTCAGCTGGATTTGGTAATATTGTTGGATCGAAAAAAAAGTGTGAGACGGGTCATTGTGCAATAAATTATTGTTTTGAATTGATTGGTTTAAATTATTGCGAAAATGTGGATGACTAGACGAAGAATCGAATTGGTTGGAAGGCTTAGCAAATAGAATATTATTTAAAGGTCTTTTATTTAAACTGAGAAATAGTGTGTATGGGGTGAATTTATTTGGGTCAGAGATAGTTTGAGTCGTAGCATCTTTCATTTCCATACGTTTAGCAAACTCAGCTTCTAAATTTAAAATTCTTGCTTGCAGTGATTCGATCCATTCTAGATCATCCTCACTGAGAGCAGTCTTTCGAGCATTATTATTATTTGACGGAGTCGGGGTAATATTTAGTTCTTCGTTTTTCCTAGGCGCTAAACAATCCCCCAAGAAAAAGCCAAGAAGTTCCACCAATTCAACCACCGTATTCTGCAAATTACTATGCAAGTTTGGCGAACCTCTCGAATCACCCAGAACAAGCACAAAACGCATACCGACGTGGACTAAACGGCAACAACAAACCTTCTTGGACTCTTCATCCCCTTCTTCCAAACTCGTTTTTAGCTCAGCATACCGCTCCGAACATTTTTCAATTTCGGTAATGGGATCACCGATCATTTTACGGAAACATTTTCCCGTCGCTTCATCCTTTTCCACTTTAAGCTGATTTCTCAACCACTTACGCTTCCGCGTACGATCAAAACTAACCGAGAGACAGAACGGGAAACTAGTTCATGGTCCAGTTCGTCGTCGGCTAAGTATTCCACTTTTAAATTGTAGTACAAACCTAAAAGGAGCTGACAAGCTTCATCAAAGGTAAGGTTTGCCTTTGCCATCGTACTAAATAAACGACAAAAGCCAATCACAAACCACAAAAAACGATGGTAAATATTGCAACTGCTACAAAAATAAACAAAAATCACAAGTATCAGAATGAAATGGTATTGGTAAATGTCAAATTTAGTTTGTTGGTATTGAATCCCGCTCAAACCATAGCATTTGACGGCGTGTCCGATGGACGATTTTTCATCACTCGCTTCAATTCTAAAAAACAACAACTACAATTAATTTCAGGAACCACTTCAAAACACAATATCGACCTGATGACTACGCGAGTAATGAAATTAACGTAGTGAATTGAATTTTCTCCGGGAGACACGATGAATTAAAAGTGGTTTGATTCTGGTCTAGGAATCAAAGCACTTTTTTTGCGTTGGGCGCCAATTGTTACGTTTGGTTTTGTATATCACTACTGGTGGCTGCTTTTCAGCACCGGACCACCAGTTCAGGGTCGTTTACCTTTTTGGTCTCCGAAGAAATTTCACTTCACTACTCGGTTTTAGGCGGACTTTCTTCCCAACCTGTGGCCACTGAATAAATCGTTTCGGCGGAAAAAAGTAACAAAATATACAAAACCCAAGTAACATTTTTAATATTATTAAATACTTGTAGCTGTCTACAATGCTATATAATAAATCTTGCAATAAAACTTTAAACTCCACGAAAACCTACTGAAAACCTCTATAAGAGCATGTTCCTGCAAAGTGGACCATTCTTCATAAGATTTATAAATCAAAATGAAGAATCAGCATAAACCTGCTTTAAAACTCCAAATTCAAGAAAATTTTGAAACCAGCTTTACGATCAACATTAAATTTCTTTGAATGGAATGAATTCCGCTATGAATAAACTGTCGTTTTGATGATATTTTTCTTGACTATGTGTGTCATGTCTACTTTGAATGCAATCAGTAAGAATATATTATATTTTAATTACGAGTTTGAGACCTTTTCCGAACGTAAAAATTTTATGCGCTTTCATTTTTATCGTGAATGTAAGGATAAAAATAAGAATTATAACTAATCGCCTTGAAATAAATACGGTTTTTGCGAAAGTCTCCATGATTCATGAAAATTATTTTTTGTGATTCATCGTCATTTTTGTATAAAACTATTCTGTGGCGATAAAACTTGTGCATACGATCTGAAAATGAATCATGAAAGTCCAACATATTTCCTCGTTTTTGCATTTCGAAGTTTATTTGATGTCAATAAATGCTACGGTATAGAACATCATAATTGCGGCCATGAAATTCCTTTTAATGCAATAAATCAAATAGCCTACAACTAATGTGTCATAAATGTACTTTAGAACCCTCAAATTTACTCTGAGTGAAATTGTCATAGAATGAACACGCACACACACAAAACTAGATTTATGAAAGAATTTAACTGGCAATAATGTTTTAAAGAAAATGTTTGAAAGAAATATTAAGAGTGTTTGCATGGTTTTATTCTAGTGCAAATTGTTTTATTTTTATTTTATTTTTAGTTCAGGTAAAGGGTTTTATAGAAGCTTTGAAAACTATGATATTACTGGTTAAAAGAGACACTTATTATAGTTGGCATAAAACAGGTAGTGATTGAAAAATCAATTACAAAACTCCTATAAATTATAATCAAAACCATAAGGCATTCGAATTGTTACTTGGGAATGGACGACACAGCTTGTATAAAAAAAGACTGTACAATTTTTATCTTTTTAAACGCTATATTGTATCTATTCACTAATATTTTTACTTGCGCAAGTTTATTTGGTGAACGTCTTAGCTCAGCTCTCCGTTGCGGCCGTGATGATCGTTGGTCGACTTGATGATCTCGACGGGCGACGACGTCGTCTTCAGATGAAGCAGCAACTCGGCCTGTCTGTAGCGGAGGCCTTCGTTCCGAGGATAATACCCGGAGAGTGGTACTGCATGTACTATTTTCTTCGTTTCACCGCAAAGGCACACACGGCTAGCAGCAAACGAATTTATCCGGCAAACTTAACCGGTCTATTGCACTTGTCCCGAAAAAACGCTCGTGGGATACCTTCGGTACTAAAAACTGATCCCTTTGGATACACTTAGACAAGAATTCAAACGGAACGAAACGGATTGTCACTTTTGGGTAGGTGACACGGTGCTGCAACCAATACTCTCCCGGGCCAACAAAATACTAGCTCCCGCTTAAGGGTTTTCCCGCGGTTTTATCGGCTTGCTGTCCATTTTCCATCCCAATCCCACCGCCACCTTCAAAGCAGGCCACCCCGCATTTTATGCTATGATGATGACGATGATGACGACGATGACAGTGTGTAGACAGATGACGGTTACAATGATTTATCGTTTTTTTTTCTGGTTGGTGTCTTGGTTAGTGTCTGTACCTACTACACTTGTTTCCTTTTATTATATAAATATGTAATATGATTTGATGTATGAATGGTATTGAACAATAACAAAGATATATATAAATTGATAAATATAAATAAATGAATATCTTTGAATAAATAAAAAAATAGAATAAATAATTAAACAAGACCCAACTTTTGACACCAACCTTTGCTATTGAGCAGAACTTAAACGTGACTCAAACATGTAAACACGGAGTATGAACGCGATTGACATTTAAATTCTACTCAGACATTTACTGACAATGAAATAAACAAAAATATACAATATTTGAAAAATATATACAAGCTGGACTCAGTGACCAAAGGAACTACATTGTGACCAAAGAATAACAGGTCAGTAGGTCCGTAGAAATTCTTCGAATTCGTTAATTTTCGATTTCCGTAGATCTGACATCGCTGATGCTCAACAATGATGGCAGATGTACGGAAATCTCCGTAGATCTACGCATCCGAAGATTTTTTACGTACCTATACGGATCCGTAGACAAAAACTACGGGAATTAAGTCTTTTTTGCGGAATTCTACGGAAATTTGAATTTATCAACGGAAACTAGTTTTGAATGGCGAGCAAAAAAAGATCTTCACTGCGAGAGTGGAAATCATAAGTCAATCTTATGATCGTCAGAACAAAATTTTCATTGACCTACTTATGGATTTCATAAATCATACTTATGAAGTTCGTTAGGTAGATTAATGATTAATTTAGAAATGTAGATATGAATGTAATAAGTTATTTATGTATTGCATAACCCCAATTTATAAAATTCATTGCTACTATCTTATGGTTTTCATGACGATATAAATATGATATTTTCATGACGATATACATATATATATATATATATATATATATATATATATATATATATATATATATATATATATATATATATATATATATATATATATATATATATATATATATATATATATATATATATATATATATATATATGTGTGTAAGTTTGTATGTTTGTAACGCGATAACTTCGGAACTACTTAACGGATTGCCACCAAACTTGGCACAGATACTTGTTGTATTTCAGAGATGGTTTAGGGAGTATATTTATTTGGGATGGAGCGTGGCAAGTGTCATAAACAAGGGGGGGTCATGGAAAAATTCATATAACTTGACAAGAATCGATACGTTTTGAAGACCGCAGAACCATTTTGCATACCTTAGATATGACTATATGGGGGTGGATGAAGCAAGTCCCTTTAAATAGGGGGGCGTAATATTTAAAACGGCATAATTCCGAAACTACTGAACGGATTGCCACCAAACTTGGCACAGATATTTCAAACGGAACGTTCTTCTGAGATGATCATAAGGATATTTCAATGGGGGAGGGAGCGTAGTAAGTGTTCTTGACAGGGGAGGTCATAAAAAAATTTGTCTAATTTGACGAGAATCGATATTTTTTTAAGACCATAGAAACATTTTCCATATATTAGATAAGATTATAAGGGGGGGGGGGGTGGATGTAGCAAGTGCCTTTAAAAAGGGGGAGTGTAATGTTTGTAATGGCATAACTTCGGAATCACTGAACGGATTGCTATCAAACTTGGCACATGTACTTCTTGCTCTTCAGAGATGGTCATAATTTTTATGGGGGGAGAGAGTGTAGCAAGTGTCATAACCAAGGAGCGGTCATGAAAAAATCCGTATAACTTGATGAAAACCGATATTTGTTGAAGATCTTAGAAACATTTTGCGCTCCGTAGATATAATTTAATGGGGGATGGATGCAGCAAATGCCTTTAAAAACATGTACTTCTTGCTCTTCAGAGATGGTTATAAGAATATTTCCATGGGGGGATGGAGCGTGAGAAGTGTCCTTAACAAAGCTGGTCTTTAAAAATATTATCTAATTTGACGAGAATCGGTACTTTTTTAAGACACTTTTTGTACAACTTAGATAAGATTATAAGGATATTCTGTGGGGAGAGGGAGTAGTAAGTGCCTCTTAAAAATTTGTAACGGCATAACCCCGGAACTATTGCACGAATTGCTATAAAATTTGGTACAGTTATTTCTTGCTCTTCAGAAATAGTCATCAAGGTGTTTTTATAGGGGAGGAAGCGTAGGAAGTATCATTAACAGGAGGGGCCATGAAAAAAAGTACGGGTGTGTAATGTCAGAGACATAACTGGATGCCGTAAATACGAATATGACACGCTTTATTTATGCTTCCGAATTCGAATTGGAAGTTGATCGATTGTTTGAATTGTACAACTTTCCCCTCTTTCATTACTAGAAATTTAAACGATGCGCCTAAACTAAATTACAGATTAGTTACATTAAACATTCTGAAACGCAATTAAATATTATGAAATAAGCAGTATAGAGGGACGGGTATAGCATGATGGGTTAGTTGTTGCCTTTCATGCAACCCACCTGGGTTCGATTCCCAACCCCGTACATAGGGTCAGAAAGTTCTTCTTCTTCTTTATAATAAAATAATGGTGGCTCTGAAAAGAACTTTTTATGAAAGCGTTCACGATGGAGAGTGACGAGTTGAGTTAGTTCAGCACGCAGACTCTGAATTCTGAACTCATATTCCGGAACTAAGCTCTGAAACTTGAAGACGATTTTTCGCCATGACTACCAGAATGGGTTGTATAGAGTACAGTAAAGTAAATTTCCGCATAATTCTTTAGGAGTATGGTTCTAAAAAGAACCGAATAGAAGAAGTCTGAAATAAAGAACTGGACCCTGAGTTCAAGAACTAAATTTAGAACCAGTAACAGACTCAGAATCGAGTTTCAATTCTAGAACTGCAATTTCGAAACTCAAATCAGTTCCGAAAAACAGTTCCAGAATCCAGTTTCAGCACGCAGGCTCTGAATTCTAAACTTATATTGCGGAACTAAAATCCGAAACTTGAACTTCTCGTTACGACTACCGAATAGCAAATGAGAGTTGCGTCCTGAGCATTTGAGGTTTTAACCACACAGAAGGTTTGAGGTTTTAACCACACCGTCGCTGCTGGTTGAAGGTTTAACTCCCACGACGTCTGCTTCCATCGAACGCACGAAAAGAAATGATCGATTTTCACCACGGTTCCCCTTTTATACGCATTCAGTTGAAGATATGTGCCTGACTACCTCAAAATCGTCGTCCTTACGCGAAAAACCCAAGCTAAAGTAAAGAGTTTGCCGCATTGTTTTCAAATTTTGAGAAAACTTAATTTTTGAGTTGTTTGTGGTTATTTCACAATGTTCAATATATTATCCTAAATTCCTGATCATATTTTTGATGAAATGGCGAAAGAATTATGTTGCTACCATTTATACAAGTCGAGATATTCACGATTAATTCTGCCCATTCTTCCATATGGCTAATTTTGAAAAGGCACCCCATAGTAAAGTAAGTCGTATTCACGACAAAAATCATAAAATTTGACAAGAATCGATTATTTTTGAAAAACATTTTCCATACCTTAGATATGATAGATTTTTTTTTCATAAATACGTTTATTTCATAGGCAATATACATAAGTTTTCCTTCGCCGTGGCATCCACAATACATAGTAGTTTAAACCTAATACATTTCGAATATCATATTAGTATGTTGGTACTCATTGGTTAATCTAAACACTGTTTTTATCAAGCGAGTTGCTATTTTAAATTACATTAAATAAAATACATTTATTTTGTACATGATCTTATAACTATTTCAGGTTTGTTTGTATCAGTTCACCACTTATATTCAATATCCTATAGTTGGCTATTGGTTGAACTCATGGAAGAGAAAACAGTCTAAAATAAAATAAAATTTAAATTGGAACTCCAATGGATTTAATGAAATGATAAAGAAGTTTCATGTATGGAAGGTGTCAGACAACGATATTGAATTCGCTCTAATTTGATAATATGAGAGTTTGCAGCGGAACGAAAGCAAACGCATCCATATTCCATCACTGAAAGTATCGTTGTCTGATACAATTTTATTAGATCTTCCGGATGAGCACCCCACCAAGATCCTGTTATTGTTCGAAGAAAATTTACTCTTTGTTGGCATTTTGTTATCAGAAACCTAATGTGTCCTCCCCACGTGCATTTGGAATCAAACCACACCCCAAGGTATTTGAAAGTCAAAACCTGTTGGATCATTCTTCCCATCATATGAAGCTGAAGCTGCGCGGGATCATGCTTTCGTGAAAAGACGACCAGCTCTGTTTTCTCCGCAGAGAATTCGATACCCAGATGAACAGCCCAAACGGACAAGTTATCTAAGGTATCTTGCAATGGTTTTTGCAGATCAATAGCTTTGGGTCCAGTAACTGAAACCACGCCATCATCTGCCAATTGTCTTAGTGTACATGGGGTTACTAGACAGCTGTCAATGTCATTCACGTAAAAATTATAAAGGAGCGGCCTGAGGCATGATCCTTGCGGTAGACCCATGTAGCTAATTCTGAATGTTACCGAATCGCCATGTGAAAAATGCATGCGTTTCTCTGACAAAAGGTTGTGCAAATAATTATTTATAACCGCTGGGAGTCCATGTTGGTGGAGCTTGTCTGAAAGAACATTAATGGAAACTGAATCAAATGCTCCTTTAATGTCTAAAAATACAGATGCCATCTGTTGCTTTTGAGCGAAGGCAATTTGGATGTCAGACGAAAGCAATGCTAGGCAATCATTCGTCCCTTTATTTCTTCGGAAGCCAAATTGAGTATCTGATAACAAACCTTTCGTCTCGACCCAAGTGTCGAGACGTCGAAGAATAATTTTTTCGAACAATTTTCTGATGCAGGACAACATTGCAATAGGTCTATATGAGTTGTGATTGAAAGCTGGTTTCCCCGGCTTTTGAATGGCGATAACTTTCACTTGTCTCCAGTCAGGTGGAACAATATTTTGCTCAAGAAACTTGTTGAACAATTCCAACAAACGTCTTTTTGCGAGGTCGGGCAGATTCTTCACCAAATTGAATTTAATTCTGTCCAACCCAGGAGCGTTATTGGTACAAGACATGAGTGCTATGGAAAATTCCATCATTGAAAAGGGGCTATCAATGGAATCATCATTTGAAGAAGACTCCCTAATAATGCTATGCGTAGGAACAGAATCTGGACAAACTTTCCTCGCAAAATCAAATATCCATCGATTCGAGTACTCCTCACTCTCATTTCCTACGTTACGATTCCTCATTCGTCTGGCCGTATTCCAAAGAGTGCTCATTGAGGTTTCTCTTGACAAACCTTCGACAAAATGTCTCCAATAGCTGCATTTCTTGACCCGAAGTATGTTCTTGTACTTGGTTTATAAAACCAAGAATTTTTCAAAATTCTGAGGAGTTCCTCCTCCTCGTTTTAAAAACGTCTTGAAAGCATTTTGTTTCGCGTGTTTAGCATCTGAGCACTCTTTGTCCCACCAAGGATTTGGAGGTCTTCTGATAGACGATGGACCAAGAAATCGTTTCTTTTGTGCTTGTTCAGCGGCCTCCAGAATCGAACAAACGAGGAAGTCATATTCTTCAAGTGGGGGGACCTCTTCCATTGAAGTTAAGACACTTGAAATATTACTTTGGTATTTAATCCAGACAATATTTTTTGTCAAATCATATGGAATATTAACTGAATTAGCAATGCCTTTGTTACTGCTAATTGAGATGATGATTGGTAAATGATCGCTACCATGTAAATCAGGAAATACTTTCCAGGTGCAATCTAGTCGAATTGAAGTCGAGCACAGAGATAAATCTAATGCACTTGGACGTGCAGGAGGTCTTGGGATCCGTGTCATGCTACCCATATTCAATACTGTCATGTTGAAATTGTCGCAAATATTATATATTAGAGATGATCTGCTATCATTGTAAACGGAACCCCACATCATTCCGTGCGAATTGAAGTCTCCTAAAATCACACGTGGAGCAGGAAGGGCTTCGACAATTTCATTAAGCTG
Source organism: Malaya genurostris (assembly GCF_030247185.1). Lineage (NCBI taxonomy): Eukaryota > Metazoa > Arthropoda > Insecta > Diptera > Culicidae > Malaya > Malaya genurostris. The sequence continues at coordinate 190,111,007 of NC_080571.1, read as the reverse complement.
TCGTTGTCCAACTTGAGCTCTTGGTGGAATATATACCGAAGCAATGCAAATGTCTTTTCCTTTAATGCTTATTTGACAAGCAACAACTTCTATACTAGAAGTCGAAGGAATGTTTAATCTATAAAAGGAATAACATTTCTTAATTCCTAAAAGCACTCCACCATACGGAGAGTCTCTATCGAGACGTATAATGTAAAAGTCATTAAAATTTAAGGCTATGTTTGATGTAAGCCATGTTTCGCACAAAGCAAATACATCACATTTTTGACTATGCAACAAAACTTTAAATGAATCAAGTTTTGGCATGATGCTTCGACAATTCCACTGCAGAATAGTGATTGAATCATTTGCGGCGGATGATAAATTATCCATCAAATGATACAAAACCTGAAAGAACTGGCCATTGAGCTGATAACTGTTTCAAAAAAGTTCTAGCTATTGGAAGGAATGCCGTTATGATGGTCTTTAGAGGTTCAGAAATATTGAATGCAGCGAAAATCCATTCTACAATTTCCGAAAATTTCAGTAATCCTGTTGGTGAATGTGAAATGGAGCCCACTGGATTATTGTCTTTTCTTGAACTAGTTCCTGGATTGGTTTGTGAATTTGACAAACCAGGAGGCACAGTTTTTGGTTTTAAATTTGGCTTTTTAGCTTTAACACGGGGATCTTTTTTTGAAGGTGTAATTTTAGGTGTCTTTTTTGGTATTTTATGGTTTGGTAATCTCCTCTTAACAGACCCTTGAGGAGTGACAAACGAGGTATTTTCACTATTTCCGTCAGAGTCAGATTCCTCTGGCTCCGCAAGATTTGAAAAACCGTTTTCGGTTTCCAAAGGGGAGACATGTATGACCGTTTTAAGCATTTCTGCATATGTGCGCTTAGACCGTGCTTTTAAAGAAAGCTTCATTTTGTCTTTACGCAGCTTAAATGCAGCGCACACTGAAAGATCATCATGAGGACTTTCCCCACAATAAACACATTTTTCAACATCTTTATCGCAAAGATTATCCTTATGAGGCCCTTGACATTTGATACATTTGGACTTATTACTACAGTAAGTAGCTGTATGTCCGAATTTTTTACAGTTCGTGCAATTCATAACATGCGGTACGAAAAGCCGAACAGGAAGACGAATTTTATCGATATAGACATGGCTAGGCAATGCAGATCCGGCAAATGTTACACGAAACGAATCTGAGGGACGATAAGACTTTTTTCCATCGACAATAGATGCTGAGTACAATTGTTTGCACTCGAGTATCTTAACTCCCTCGAGCATGGAGTTTTTAAAACGGCCAACTCCATTTTTAAGTAAATCATCTGCTGTCAGACTTGCTTCAGTCACAACACCGTCAATTTCCACCTCCTTCGATGGAATGTAAACTCGATATTCAATAGCAAATAATTTTTATTTTTTTTTTTTTTTTTTTAACGTAACTTTACTTTTGCCGGTTCGGACAGTAAATGGCAAACGACCTTTGCCTTTACTTTCTGACATATCAGAGACTCGGATGACTCGTATCTTTAGATGCCTAAGTTCGACTCCTCTGGTAGAAGGTAAAAGTTTAGATACGAGAAGCCTTCTGCTTACTTAAATGACCCTTGTCACGTCTCACTTTTCCGCACTTTATTCTTCACATCCTTGCTCTTCCTTGAGTACTATGGGTCTATGATTTCATATTCTTTCTCCTCTTATAATCTCTAGTTAGTTTGATATCGTTAAAATACCGAAAAAAGTAAAAATTACTGACTGACCAGAAGTCATAAATAAAAAAGTAAAAAGTAAAAAACTTGATGGGATTCCATCACACACAGCGATGAATGGAGCGCTGTCCGTGCGCCGCTTGCACCCTGGGACGCATAGCCATACGCTACAACTCCAGGCACTCAAGCAATAGTTTCGGACAAATCTTCCATTCCGGTGTTATAACTAACTGTATAGAGATGAGAAAATGTCAACACAATGAAACACATTGTGTGAGAAACCGTCGTGGGCAGAATGTGACAACTTCTCGTAACTTTACTTTTGCCGGTTCGGACAGTAAATGGCAAACGACCTTTGCCTTTACTTTCTGACATATCAGAGACTCGGATGACTCGTATCTTTAGATGCCTAAGTTCGACTCCTCTGGTAGAAGGTAAAAGTTTAGATACGAGAAGCCTTCTGCTTACTTAAATGACCCTTGTCACGTCTCACTTTTCCGCACTTTATTCTTCACATCCTTGCTCTTCCTTGAGTACTATGGGTCTATGATTTCATATTCTTTCTCCTCTTATAATCTCTAGTTAGTTTGATATCGTTAAAATACCGAAAAAAGTAAAAATTACTGACTGACCAGAAGTCATAAATAAAAAAGTAAAAAGTAAAAAACTTGATGGGATTCCATCACACACAGCGATGAATGGAGCGCTGTCCGTGCGCCGCTTGCACCCTGGGACGCATAGCCATACGCTACAACTCCAGGCACTCAAGCAATAGTTTCGGACAAATCTTCCATTCCGGTGTTATAACTAACTGTATAGAGATGAGAAAATATCAACACAATGAAACACATTGTGTGAGAAACCGTCGTGGGCAGAATGTGACAACTTCTCGTAACTTTACTTTTGCCGGTTCGGACAGTAAATGGCAAACGACCTTTGCCTTTACTTTCTGACATATCAGAGACTCGGATGACTCGTATCTTTAGATGCCTAAGTTCGACTCCTCTGGTAGAAGGTAAAAGTTTAGATACGAGAAGCCTTCTGCTTACTTAAATGACCCTTGTCACGTCTCACTTTTCCGCACTTTATTCTTCACATCCTTGCTCTTCCTTGAGTACTATGGGTCTATGATTTCATATTCTTTCTCCTCTTATAATCTCTAGTTAGTTTGATATCGTTAAAATACCGAAAAAAGTAAAAATTACTGACTGACCAGAAGTCATAAATAAAAAAGTAAAAAGTAAAAAACTTGATGGGATTCCATCACACACAGCGATGAATGGAGCGCTGTCCGTGCGCCGCTTGCACCCTGGGACGCATAGCCATACGCTACAACTCCAGGCACTCAAGCAATAGTTTCGGACAAATCTTCCATTCCGGTGTTATAACTAACTGTATAGAGATGAGAAAATATCAACACAATGAAACACATTGTGTGAGAAACCGTCGTGGGCAGAATGTGACAACTTCTCGTAACTTTACTTTTGCCGGTTCGGACAGTAAATGGCAAACGACCTTTGCCTTTACTTTCTGACATATCAGAGACTCGGATGACTCGTATCTTTAGATGCCTAAGTTCGACTCCTCTGGTAGAAGGTAAAAGTTTAGATACGAGAAGCCTTCTGATTACTTAAATGACCCTTGTCACGTCTCACTTTTCCGCACTTTATTCTTCACATCCTTGCTCTTCCTTGAGTACTATGGGTCTATGATTTCATATTCTTTCTCCTCTTATAATCTCTAGTTAGTTTGATATCGTTAAAATACCGAAAAAATAGCAAATAATTTACAGGTTACAATATCGTTTGCCTGTTTCAAGTCGTTAACAACAACTCGAATTTTATCTCTATTAACCTTACAGATTTCTTTGACTTCAGAGAAATGTGATGTCAAATCCTTTGTAATTTGCATCAAGTTTAAAATCTTTTCTTTTTTTCGAAGATAGACTATCCATGGTCCAGTGGTACCCTGTGGATAATGTTTAGCCCTCGGAGTATTTAAACTCTTACTAGTATCCGGAATCGGATTCGGATGATCTTCCATGAGATCATCCATTACATTAAATTTTTTTGTAAATTAATAATACCAAAATAAAAACTTATGTTTAGTAAAATTTTAGATATAAGAAATAAAAAATAAATTAAATTAAATCTACCTTGTAGCTGATCTCTCTGTTCCTTTATCGTGAAGAACGACGTGAAGCTCTTCCAACGATTTCCAATTGGCAGTCTTCTGCTGTTTCCAATTGGCAGTCTTCTGTCGTTTATTGCTATCTCAGTTGCTCTGCCGTCGTTGTGAACACCACTGCACTTGCTGTGCTGCCTGTACCTGACCTCAGGTACAGTGCTTTTGCTATTGGTGGCGATCAAATGCGATGCTTGCAGTGTAGCACCTCGCGATATATGCCGTCTCTTTTGATCCTACGCAGCGTACAAATTCTGGTACCTGGTAGATCAGCACTGGGTTGCTTTAGCACCTCTGTGCCTTTGCACCCCTTCGTCTTCGCACCTTTATGCGATGGCACCTCTGTGACTCGTCACTTCTATGCTCTCGCACCTCTGTGTCTCTACACCTCTGTGCGTATGAACGGGATGGCCTTCGTTGCTAGCTTTCCAGTCGGGAAACGCCCCGAATATTGCGTTTGCTATGGGCAGTTTAACTACCTGAAGTTTAGAATTGTCTCGGTAGCAGCCGTTAACTCACGAGCCAGTACAATCGAAACACAACCTCTTCGCTTGAATGGTTTTTACTGAATGAGATATGATAGATATAGGGAGTGGATGTAGCAAGTGCATTTAAAAAAGGGGATATAACGGCATAGCTCCGACACTACTGAACGGATTGCTATCATACTTGGCATAGCTACGTTTTGCTCTTCAGAGATAATTGTACTGGTATTTTAATGGGGGAGATAGCGTAGCAACTATCCTTAACAGGGGTCATGAAAAAATTTATTCAATTTGACGAGAATCGATACTTCTTGAAGACCATAGATACTTTTTGTGCAACTTAGGGTATTCGTGTGGGGTGGATGTAGTACGTCTCTCTAAAAAGGAGATGTGAAGTTTGTAACGGCGCAACTCCGGAACTACTGAACGGATTGCTATCAAATTTGGCACAAAGAAGCTCTTCAGAAATGATCATTAGAACATTTTCAGGGGGAAAAGTGTGTAGGAAGTGTCCTTAACATGGGGAGAGAGGGTCAATGACGAAATTTGAAGAGAATCGACTTTTAGACTAGAAGGAGGGGTTTTTGAAAATAAATTTTAAACTCCCATTTTTTATAAAACAAGAGAGTGGCAAGAATTTCAAGGTCGTATTTTGCTTTAAATAATTTCAAAAGATCTGGTTCCATTTCGCCGGGGAATTCAAAGAACTAAGGGAAAATAATCTTTGTCTTTCTATGAACGTGAGTGAATTCAAGTCTCAGCATGTACCAAAGGTGGGAATCGATATTTTTTGAAAAGCACAGATACTTTCTATACTACTCAGGGTAATCATGAAGGAGATCTGTAGTAAGTTCACTGACAAAAAGGAAGTTAAATAAAAATAGATTACATGGTTATTTAGAGTGTGAGAGAGTGGAGTAAGTGCCCCGAACATGGAAAGTGAAAGGGAAAAATGATCGGGTTTTACGAAAAATTGGTACTTCTTTACGAGTACAGTATATTTCTAGCAACTAAGTGAGGTTCACAAAAATATTCACAAGAGTGAGGGGGAATAAGTATTCTCAACATTGATCTGAATTGACGAAATCATACAACCAATGTGCATTTTATTATGTAAATTGAAAAAAATTTTCGACTCAAGTTAATGGAAATAAGTTTACAACAACATTTGTATTAACTGAATCATTATTCCATAAGTTTTTCTACCCGATGAACGGCGAAAATGGTTAAAACCTTGGTAAAATAACTTATATCAAAATGTTATTCTATAGTACGAATGTAGTTGTGATGTTAAAAAACCATTCGTTATAAAATAATCATTATCAGATGGAAAATTTTGAACAATTCATGATGTCATAAAATATTTATAAAGAGGAGGGAGTAGCAAGTGATTATATCGGTGGAAGCCAAAGGTATTGTAGATCGATTGGGGCGAGGAAGTACGGAAGTACGTTACAAGCACATATAGATATGAAACTCGGAGGTTACTAAGAAGGTATTTATAGAGATGAAGGTGTTTAAAATGTTCCTAACAAAAGGGTTCAAATATAAAACTGACCCAATTTGTCGAGAATACCATGAAAATAATGATTATTGTAAGATCTGAGATGGGACACTGATCATTCGCAGTCTGAACATGAACGGAGTATTGTTCGATCGGGTTTCCGTCTAAGTTATGTTTCACTACAAGAGTATTTCATTAAGCAGGACAACTTCGAGAATTTTTTTCGACCTTCCCTTCACGAAACATTTCCGAGCAACGCCGGGTAATTCAGCTAGTATATATATATATATATATATATATATATATATATATATATATATATATATATATATATATATATATATATATATATATATATATATATATATATATATATATATATATATATATATATATATATATATATATATATATATATATATATATATATATATATATATATATATATATATATATATCTATAACTTAAAATCATTTAAAATTTTCATGACGCAGAATTTATTCTTTTCATTGTTTATTTCTTTACATAATGGTTGGTTGGTGGTAAACGACTGTACAATGCGCTATTCAGGCCCCAATGTGGTTCTTAGCCTCTTAGCCTATCCCTACCTCCCCGCGGTGCCGGCTGGGGTACGAGCAACCATAGGAAAGATCGGGTAACCAACCTCGGTGGGACCTTGGTCGTATGCTGACAGGGAAGGGGGTCCTCTTTAGAGAATGTCGGAGCGTCTGTACTCCATGTTAGGAGCGGCTTCAAACAGCGTCTGTTCTGGTATCCAGCGGCTGAGTATGAAATGCTGTATCCCGTCCAGCTAAATCCAAGGTGGCAACCCCACCAACGGGATCGTCCTAGTGCTAGTTGGGACGTTAAACAGAGTAAGCACGATGATCCTCCGGCGAGACAGGGGGTTGGCGTAGGCTTAATAAGCCACCCGTAAAACACCTATTAGGAATGATACAGAAGAGAATACGACCCGGAACAATCGGCATAGACCCACGCAACGAAATAAGGACTACGATTGGAAACTTGGAACATGGAACTGCAAGTCGCTAGGTTTCGCAGGCTGCGACAGGATAATATACGATGAACTAAATCCTCGCAGCTTCGACGTCGTAGCGCTGCAGGAGCTTTGTTGGATGGGACAGAAGATGTGGAAAAGCGGACATCGAGCGGCTACCTTCTACCAAAGCTGTAGCACAACGAACGAGCTGGGAACTGGCTTTATAGTGCTGGGCAAGATGCGTCAGCGAGTGATTGGGTGGCAGCCGATCAACGCTAGGATGTGTAAGTTGAGAATTAAAGGCCGTTTTTTCAATTACAGCATCGTCAACGTGCACTGCCCACATGAAGGGAGACCCGATGACGAGAAAGAAGCGTTCTACGTGCAGCTGGAACAAGTCTATGACGGCTGCCCACGCAGAGACTTAAAAATTGTCATCGGTGACATGAATGCCCAGGTAGGAAGGGAGGCAATGTACCGACCGGAACAGCCTGCATGCCACATCGAATAACAACGGCCAACGGTGTGTCAACTTTGCGGCCTCCCGAGGAATGGTAGTCAGAAACACCTTCTTTCCGCGCAAGGATATCCACAAAGCTACCTGGAGATCACCTGACCAACAGACCGAAAACCAAATCGACCACGTTTTGATCTACGCAAAATTTTTCTCGGATATCAACAATGTTCGCACCTACCGCAGTGCGAATATAGATTCGGACTACTACTTGGTTGCTGTATGCATGCGCTCAAAACTTTCGACGGTGGCTACCAAACGTCGAAACCGAACGTCGCGGTTTAACATCGCCCGGCTTCGGAATGCTGGAGTAGCCCAAGATTACACGCAGCAGTTGGCAGTGGAACTACCAACGGAAGAGCAGCTTAGTGCAGCTACTCTTGTAGATGGCTGGAGAGACATCCGTTTTGCCATAGGTAGCACTGCATCAGCAATGCTAGGTACGGCGGCTCCGAACGTGAGGAACGACTGGTTCGACGACGAATGTGAACAGTTAGTGGCCGAGAAGAATGCAGCTTGGGCGAGTAAGCTGCAACACCGGACGAGAGCAAACGAGGAGCGATACAGACAGGCGCGGAACAGACTAAACTCGGTATCCCGTAGAAAAAAAGGGCCAACAGGAAGACCGAGATCGCAAAGCGATGGAACAGCTGTTCCGTGCTAATGACACAAGGAAGATCTACGAGAAGGTGAACCGTTCGCGCAGAGGCCATGTGCCACAGGCCGATATGTGCAAGGACACCAACGGGGATCTTCTCACGAACGGCTGTGAGTATTTCAACGAGCACCTCAATGGCGATGTGGCGGAATACGAAAGTAGCGGCGCGGTAACGAACTTGGGAACGCGTGCGAAGGACGATAGACTGCCGGTCCCAGACCTCCAAGAAGTGGAGGAGATGGTAAGCCGACTGAAAAATAATAAGACCGCTGGCGTTGACCAACTACCAAGTGAGCTACTAAAACACGGTGGTAATGCACTAGTGAAAGCACTGCATTGGGTCGTTACCAAGATCTTGGAGGACGAGATTTTACCGGAGGAATGGATGGAAGGAATCGTGTGTCCCATCTACAAAAAGGGCGACAAGCTGGATTGCTGCAATTACCGCGCGATAACTCTGCTGAACGCCGCCTACAAGGTACTCTCCCAAGTCTTATGCTATCGACTTTCACCGATTGCAAACGAATTCGTGGGACAATATCAGGCAGGATTTATGGGCGAACGCGCTACCACGGACCAAGTGTTCGCCATCCGCCAGGTGTTGCAAAAGTGCCGCGAATACAATGTGCCCACACATCACTTATTCATCGATTTCAAATCAGCCTACGACACAATCGACCGAGAACAGCTATGGAAAATCATGCACGATTACGGATTCCCGGACAAACTGATACGATTGGTCAAGGCTACGATGGATCGAGTGATGTGCGTTGTTCGAGTATCGGGGATAAACTCGAGTCCCTTCGAAACTCGCAGAGGGCTACGGCAAGGTTATGGCCTCTCGTGTCTGCTATTCAACATTGCTTTGGAGGGTGTGATAAGAAGAGCGAGGATAGACACGAGTGGCACGATTTTCAGAAAGTTCATCCAGCTACTTGTTTTCGCTGATGATATTGATATTATAGCACGCAACTTTGAGAAGATGGAAGATACGTACATCGGACTAAAAGCTGAGGCCAAGCGGATCGGACTAGACATCAATATGTCAAAGACAAAGTACATGAAAGGCAGGGGCTCGAGAGAAGATAACGTCAGCCACCCGTTATGATGTCAACATGAGTTCTGATTGGTGGTGATGAAATCGAAATGGTCGACGAATTCGTGTACTTGGGCTCACTGGTGACTGCCGATAATGACACCAGCAGAGAAATTCAGAGACGCATATTGTCAGGAAATCGTGCTTACTTTGGACTGCGCAGGACGCTTCGATCGAGCAAAATTCGCCGTCATACGAAGTTAACTATCTACAAAACGCTGATTAGACCGGTTATCCTCTACGGGCACGAGTCCTGGACAATGCTTGAGGAGGTTCAACGCGCACTAGGTGTTTTTGAACGGAAGGTGTTGCGAACCATCTTCGGCGGTGTTCGGATGGAAGACGGTACGTGGAGAAGGCGAATGAACCATGAACTGCACCAGTTGCTGGGAGGACCAACCCTCGTCTAAACGGCCAAGGTCGGGCGGTTACGGTGGACCGTTCATGTTGTTAGAATGCCGGAGAACAACCCGGTTAAAATGATCCTCGATAATGATCCGACCGGTATAAGAAGAAGAGGCGCGCAGCGGGCAAGATGGATCGATCAAATTGAGGACGACCTGCGGACCCTTCGCAGCTACCGAGGCTGGCGGCGAACAGCCATGAACCGAGTTGAATGGAGACGCCTCCTGTATACAGCAGAGACCCGCGTGGTCTACGACTGAAAGAGTAAGTAAGTTGTTTACATAATTTATTTGTAAAAAGCACCTACCTACTACAAAAAAAATTTCATTTTGTATGAATAGATAATGGTTTCCTATTTCGTGGATAGCAAATGATGAATTTCTACATATTGCGATTTTTGTCGTGAATACGACTTACTTTACTATGGGGCGCCTTTTCTAAATTCACCCTCTGAGGGAGTGATAAGTTTTTGATCGTGAATATCTCCTGTTGTATCTAATGAATCAACATAATTCTTGCTACATACCATCGGAAATATGATCACAATTTTATGATAAATCAGTTGTGTGACATAATCTCAAATAGTTCATAATTAAACTTTTCTGAAATGTTTGGTATAAACGAGTAATTCATGAGGCGCGATTGGCTTTCTCGTATTTTGAAAGTTCATAACTCAGTGATCTGTGCAAGGATTTATATAATCTAACTACCAATAGAATCGAAAATTTTCAACTTGAACGTGTATTGCAACAACATTGAAGTTTTCAATAGTACACTATTGAAAAACCTGTTTGATTTAACCTATGACAGCACCAACCAATCAGAACGCGAGATGTCTGCATCTATACAAGAGCATCCATATCAAAGTTGAGTGGTTCATTTTTCCTACCATTTGCTGAGCAACTGTTCCCGAAACAAGACACACACGAGAACCATCTCAGATCTCAATATTTCCTACCAAAAGATTCATCAAGATGGAACTTGAAATAATTTGCACCGTCACTAACACATTCAATTACGAACGGCAATGCGAATGCGAAAGTGATGATGTTGAACATATCTATATACTAGTATACAAATATGCCGTGCGAAACAGAGTTGCCACGTATACAGATCAATATGTATTTTTGTCGTGAATATGCGGCCGAAAACAAAAATGAACAAATTGTTATAACAAAGGTTTCCACTTGACTTGCGCATTCTACTTTCCAGGCGTATCAGAACTGCACACTTAAAAAAAACCCTGTGATTTTACATCTTATTAGATGCACATAAATGGAGCGTCGCAACTCACACAAATTTACGTAGAAGAACATTTAATATTGTGTATAAAACTCCATACATGAAATTTATTGAAATAAAAAAAAAGAATACTGAGAGCAACCGTCGCGACTGGAACCGAGAATCATTGGATCGCAAATACGTCTGTTAATCGACCGAGCCACAGAAGCATACGTCTGCTTGGCTGGTAAAAGGTGCATTTAAATTCATACAGCCGCACCTGCTAGCAGAACGCAAGTTACAGTCGAAACCAGTAAAATTCAAGCTCATCTAACATTAAGTTATTACAAATGAGATTTTCCGTCATTTGACAAATTAGGTCTTTTTGAATTACATCGTATGAGGTATTAAGTCACCTGTAAAATTCAAATTTTTTTAGAGTGTGGCTAAACTTAAAGCAATCTTAAATATTTCTTTATCGCAGTGATATGGTCGTCTTGAAAAGGACGGGTTTTTTTTTCAACTCCCCGTCGTTACGGATGGCCAGCTGCAGATGGCGAGGAATGATTTTCGTTTTCTTGTTGTCACGGGCAGCGTTACCGGCCAATTCCAACACTTCAGCAGCCAAGTACTCGATCACTGCCACCAGATAGATCGGTGCACCGGCACCGACACGCTCGGCGTACTTTCCCTTCCGGATGGATTCTGCCAACTGGGAACTGCAAACCAGCACTGTTCGAGCGGGACTTTGCCTTGCCCTTCACTGTTCCTCCTGTGTGCGTGTTTTTGCGTAAAAATTTCACGAGATGCTGTTAACAGCTAGACAGTCAATTCAGTATTACTGGCTGTCGCTCTACTAAATCTCTCTTTTATGTAGTCTTACTGTTTCTCGTTCTGTGAACAGAAAAAGGAATTTTGGAAAAGGGGCTTTCCGTACACCGCTGCCAGTAGCAGGTATAAAATGAAATGTGATGTGAGAAATAGCGTCATTTAAGTTAAAGCATCTATTCTGAATGCATGACACACCGTCAGCACGATGACACCAAAAACCGGTAGAAAGGCAGCCAGAAAGTCCAGCAAGGCCCATTCAAAGCACTTTTCAGTGCTAAAGATCATCCTAAAGAACTAGCTGAATTTGTCGCTTTCCATCCATTTTCTGAGCAACTGTTACCGAAACAAGGCACACACGAGAACCATCTCAAATCTCAATATTTCCTACTAAAAGATTCATCAAGATGGAAATTAGAATAATTTGTACCGTCACTAACACATTCAATTACGAACGGCAATGGCAAAGCGAAAGTGATGATGTTGAACACATCTTTATACTGGGGCAGAGATGGCATTAATACAGATTTATCTGTATTATATAAATTTTTTACATGCTCATACAGATTTAATACAGAGTACAGATTTTCTCAATTTAATACAAATTTTTACAGATCTTACAGAAAGTAAGAAAGAAAACATGATTTTTTACTTTTTCTTTATTAACGACTAAGTATAGTCAAAGACATCATATTAACAAGACATCCAGCTTTCACATTTCCCGAACAAATCATTGGCAACAACATTTTTGCGAGCAAGGCGCCCTCAAGCGAGTTCGCATCGAATCTCGTACACAGAAGTAGGGGAGAGAAATGTCAAATTCGTGCGCGCCAAAATAGCAACACTGCGCATCCATACAATTGACATGATATGTTGCTGAACTGAAGATTGATTTCGCGCCAAGCTGACAGGGTCTGGTATAGTAGTCAATATTTAGTTTTTCGCAAAAAGAATAAATTAAACTTTTCTGTCTGAGCAATCTTTTAGTATTTGATTCCAGTGACGAGATAAAAGTCTATCAACCAACGGACAAATCACAATATGAAAATCTGTTGTGAAATCCATTAATACTAAAATAATTTTTTTATTTAAAAGATATTTTATTCAGACCTATTTGCGTACAAGCTTTACGTGGCCGATTTAGCTGAGTTTTTAAATGAAAGATTTTTTTTTGTATTGGATCTCGTTGTCACCCTTTTTCTAGGGGGAGAGGAGCTTCCATTTTCCTCCTGCGAGGATTGAGGGGCAGTTTGTTCGTGGTTCGTCTATAGCACTATCTTCCATATATACAGGAATGTTGTACTTGATACTTTCATGCTCCACATAGTGCACATTATTATTGTCTTCAGCGAATTGAATTGCATCCAACTCTTTATAGAATTTTATATAAACAACATTATTAGTCTTATTGCATTGAAGGAAATGCACACGTTTAATGTCAAGATGCATTTGCTCCTTAAGAAAACCTTCAAGTTCTCGTATCGAAGGTCGAATTTTGCACTGTCTGAAGTCAACAATAATTGTATTCTTTCGTACCGGCGTTAGCTTTTGTTCGTTTGGTTCACTCATTTTCGAGGTCTATTATTCACTACACAATACTGTACATGGTTTCTTCTGTCCCCAACGTAAGCGGTTTTGTTCGTCGACTGACTTGGATGAGATGTAAACCCGAACTGATATATTATATTAAAATTTGAAACCAATTTGAACTGATATCCAAGGAAGTAATGGCATCAAGAAACTTTACTGTCAAACTGAGAGTTGTATGACCCGACTTGACGTTGCATTTTGGGCGTTGAAATTCCATGTCAAATTATGAAGTCTACATTTTCAAACTAGATAAATATATGGAATTACAATTCAATTGTTGTGGATAAAATATATAAAAAAAACTATGAAATTTCGTCGTTGAATATTTTTGTGAGCGCGGCAATGACTGATTGAATCTACCATCCTACAAGCACAATCTATTGGAATAACATCTTTTAGAGTCATTTTGTTGTAAGAATTTTATTTTATTAGTGAATACAGATTAATACTGATTTTTTATACAAAGCAATACAGATTTTCTATGAAAATATCTGGCATCTCTGTACTGGGGTCGTGTGAAAATATCACGCGTTTTTTTTTTTTTAGAACGGCCAATAAGCCACCTGTCAACTTCCACTTGCGAAAGAAATTGCAAGCGAGCTATGAAAGACAGAGTATTAAATTTAACACCAGACGAAAGAGAAAACTTTTCTCTGCCATTTACTATTATGACTTACTCTCAGCGAGTGCCGAGTCATTCGAAATTACTCTTCAAAGTGAATGTTGACGGATGGCTTATTGGCCGTTCTCAAAAAAAAGGCGTGATATGCCAGGATATGCCATGCGAAACAGGGTTGCCATATATACAGATTAATCTGTAAAATAATAATAATAATAATTATTATTATTATTATTATTACTATTATTATTAATATTATTATTATTATTATTATTATTATTAAAATTACTCTTGCATACCGAAGATCGTCGATACATTGCAATTGTCTTGTACTGAAATTTCGATAAGAATCTGGTATCTTCGAACTTTACAGCTTCAATAGAATAAAACTACAGCAAAAGGAATTGTTTCAAGTTTGGAATATATAGTTTTAGAATAGTAGCTGTTTAATGTAACTTATCTGTACTTTAATGTTGGTGTATCGCTTCAAACTCTATTAATGGAAAAGGAGAAAGCTTGCACAATTCATACAATCAATCAACTAACTGATATTCGGAAAAGTGATGGGAGCGTGTCAGTTTTTTCGTATTCACGACATCCAGTTTTGTCTCTGACATTACCCACCCGCCTTTTTAGAAATCTATCCAGTTCCAACATATATATTTAAGTCATGTAAATATGAGTCCGGATTCACAAAAGCTTTCGATTTCTGGCTGTTATCTTCCTCCACAAACGCACTATTTTCTAATTGCTGTGTCAGGCATAAACAAGGTGTTACCAAAGATAAATAATAAAGACATGTACGTGCACATAAATACGAGGGGGACGACACTTCTGAATAGCAGCGACTTTTCACAACAAATCTCCTTGAAATTTTCTTATTCCTTCGAGTTTTTCGTCATTCTTGAGAGCTTTCTAAAAATCTAAGAAAATTCTCAATAATTGCATCAAATCCAGAATTTCCAATCTATCTTTACTCGAATTCTCATAATTCTAATTCTAATTTCGAGCGATTTGGCAACCATTGTTATGACAATCATTATTTATTTAGATTTGGCAACAATGCTTACGTGTTGTTTTTATTCTATCTAGAGTGACTATAATCAGAGTGGCGACAGCTGTTCGTTTGGAATGACAGCTACCAGTTCCAAACGAGCAAACGACCTGTCAATTCAATGTAATAGGCACTCTAATTCTATCAAGCTCTTACCAGAGCTGCCATTTGGTGCTTTAAATATTGCAAATGAATATTAAAATATTGAGAGAAGAGGTCATTGCACATATTTAACAGTTTCTCTCTTGAGAGAAAGTATTGTCGGATTGATGAGCGGTTTTAGCGGCCCTTACACGAGACAATATTATTGTCAATACAAGGAGTATTGACAATACTTTTGATCATGTAGTGGAAACTTCATCGGATTGACGAAAATATTGTCAAAAAATCAAAACTGCTCATCAATCCGACAATACTTTCTCTCCAGAGAGAAAACTGTCACATATATGCAATGAAAACATCTCTCAATATTCGCGACTACGAAGTTGAGTTTGACAGCTTATGTGTGTGAAGTGGAAGTAAACAAGCAAGAGAAAAAAGTGATAAATTTTCAAACGTACCGTTTTCCTCGATTTTAGTTTTGCTGTTTGAAATGGTAAGTACCAGTGTTTCCTAAAATCTTTGAAGATACCAATTCAGTTATTGAGTATAAAAAAATCGCTTTGAGTGATGTCTATTTTCTCATGTAAAAATCAAATGATCGGTATGTGAAAAAAAGTAAACATAATTTCAGAACAATATTCATGAGTGAAAATCTACTGCTATTTTTGAAAATTCTTCAAATTGCATTGAAACTACATGTTTTCTACGTGTGTTGTAATTTTTTCGTCGAAGTGTTCACTTTAAATGTGAAAATAATGCATTTTTCGATTCATCTTCAGGAGCCTTCAAAAGATGTTACGTACACTGTGTTGATGAACTTGTCGGAAGATTTTAGCTACGCTGCCGGAGGAAACCGTTTGGATAGTTGGAGTAGATGAGATCTACAATTATGGATTTGGCTTATTTTCGACTCCAAGTGTCGAGCCGCACACAATCAAAGTTTGTACTAGAAGTGAACGCTCTGCTTGGTTATTTGCATGTACTTGCAAAACCAGTGAAGGAAAATGCAAACATGTGATAGCTGTTTTGAATCATTTATTGAGGTTTGTTTTTTTTTAATCCGTGTTCGAGATCACAAAATTATTATTTTGATTTGTTACAGAAACTCAAAGCTCAAAAGAACGATTAACATCCAACGAGATTAAAACGAGCGGCAGTCGGATATTCCGAACTGATAACATCAAGTTTGAGGACATTTGACATTTATTTATTAATTATGTTTTATTGTCAGATGAATAAATTTAATATACATAAATATACCAGTTTACAAATTGACGACACACATGCACCCAAGCAGTTTTCGTTGACTTAACTCTGAATCGTTGAATCCATGTTATGTATTGTTCATTTTACTTGTTTGGGAAGGATTAAATCGGTATACTCAATCTGGAACATAACACACTGTTCTCATCAGTATAAGAAACACTGTCATGAAATGTTTTTGCAAGTCCATTCGAGCAACTTTTCAGATCCATGACCTACAATATTCAGAGAGAAAAAATCTTAAATGAGTCTCAATTACCTTCCTCTGTATTGTAATTCACTAGTTTACCCCATTAGAATCACCAAGAATAGTTGTTTGATCACAAAATTTCAAATATTGTCTTACCTATGTGGATTACTAGTGCCGGAAGAGGAGTTTTTTCTCGCTTTTTACTCACGAAATACGAGCAATGATGTACCGCAAAATATGTTTTAATGACTGAATAGGAGTCGTTTAATGTTTTTAGTACTTCAACGCACAAGAAAATCAATTGAGCAAACAGAGAATGAACTAATTTTACTTGAGTGAAAAAGTACCCTACTTTGTTTGCATTCACTTCACACACAGATTAAACTTTCGTAGATAGCAGCACTGTTCCTTCTAGGTCGCGAATTTCAATGTTCAGTTGCAATATTTGAAGCTCCAAACGCTTGATTTGTTTGAAAAACGCAGACTGCAGTTACCAAGCCAATTGGATTGACGGTATTGACAATTCTTTGGATTGACAATAATATTGTCACGTGTAAGGGCCGCTTTTGATTTTTTGACAATATTTTCGTCAATCCAATGAATTTTCCATTACACGATCAAAAGTATTGGCAATACTCCTTGTATTGACAATAATATTGTCTTGTGTAAGGGCCGCTAAACAGGATTATGTTTATATGGTTTATATCGATTTTTTCGTTATTTGCTGTGTCATTTTGTATATCGAAGTTTATATTCATGTTGATTTTGATCAAAGTAGTAAGTGGACTTCCTGTGATGCTCTCAACGTGTGAGCATATTGCTTTGCGAAAAATTTTTGTGTATTTCTCGGAATAGAACGATTTTTCTCGTTCTGGAGTAAATCAGTGTAGCAACGCCGCGAAACTATCATCGGGAATCTATATGAATAAAAATGAACAATAAATGTGAAAAAAATCACTATCGAAAAAATTTAAATACGAAATAAAACAATAATCAAACAATACACGGGCAAGACGTGCCATCACTGGCCTAAGCGTGTCAGCAAGTGTAGTGGATTATTCTAAAACTGAATACGTAAGTATTTCAAATAAAAGTTAACATGATTCAGCAAAGTAATAAAAGTTAGAGCGGAGAATCAATGGAATTATATCAAACTCTGATCTATACTTACTAGATTTCTCCTTTCGTCTTTTTGTTTCTCGCAGACTAATTTCAACTTCCAGTTTGGATTAATTTCTCACTTTTTCACAATCTCTCTGTCCTAGCAATGTCCAAAAACTACATTTGACTCCGCGACGACAAATTTTTACAATATTCTACGACGATTTAGCTGTTTTGAAGATGAAGTGTTCGGTAGTAATTCATCCTATATCAACCGATCTGGTGAAACGAAATCCTTCGGTAAGTACTAGTTCATTGATCTATAATCATTAAGAAAATATTCCTAAAGATTCAACTGTACAGAGATACTGAATTAGCACTACAGTGAGAAATGTACGAATTTTTATCAATGCTTTATACATACATTTCGAAAGCATTTACATTGCCATTTTTACTAAGTTTATTAAACAGCCATAGCGTTTTTCTATTTTACCTGGTGCATTTCATATAAAAATAAATCTTATTTCAGGACATCAGGTCACAATACTATTTTTACTTTGACTCGCATTGTTTCGTGGAGCTTACCACGTTGGTACTCTCCTGAAGTAATTTTCGAGAGCGAAACGAACAAAGCAAAAAGGAAAGCAGCCGATGAATGCAATATTCCAATAGAAAAAGAATAATTATGTTACAAGAAGAACAATATAGGTTTCATTCAAATCATATTTTTATTTATTGTATTAGCAGAAGTCAATAAAAGTGCACGAATGTATTTCGATGTGTTTATTTTATAAAATATGTCATAAGTGTGAGTTTCTGGCTTTTCCAAATAAAAGATATAAAATTTTATGTCTAGAGTACGTTGGTTGGATTCTTCATCTAATTCTAATACAATATCCTTTTTACAACAAACAATTGTAAAGTAACTTCCAATTACCCCAACACCTTTTGCGGTGGTACCTGTAGGTACATGTATGGAGCTTCAGTTAAAGTATACGACGTTCGGTCTCCACTCAAATATTTGAAACCATATATTTTTACTATTAACACTTCCTCGTTTGCTTTCATCGCTATCCATTCTCCGCAGCGGATAGAAGTAAATACTTTATTAACCTCACGCACAACTGCTTCATTGACTGCTGATGTTTCTCGAAATCGATAAGAGCGATCACTCGAACATCTTTGAGTGCCATTAGATAAAATCCATAGAAACGTACTTTTCTTGACATGAATCATAGTACCTTTCTTGTTTCTAATGGCGAATGTATGTCTTGTTGAGCATTTCGAATTCTTCAAATTCAACTCTCCTCCAGAATTAGGGATTAGTTCTTCCGCGTCGTTTATATCTAACGCTTCAAAGTTTCGTTCAATTGCACTATTTCCGGGACATTGTAGAGAAATGATTTCCAAATCAGTTGGTTTTGTACGCGAATGTCGTAGTGAAAGAGAATCTGTAAATTCGATGTCCAATTTATCAATTCCAAGACTGATAAGAGTATCAAATGCATATGCTCTTGGTTTCGTTGACGTACATACAATTTCTTGAGTTGATGGCATGTCGAAGTTTACAGTATTTGTATTTTGTTGCAGGAAAATTTTTCAGTCCTGCTATACATATCTTGTTTTGCTTGTATGCGATTCAGTCTGGATTGAAAACGATATATCACGTATAACTCTACCATTGTATTTTTTTAGTTAGACAATATTTGTTTTTCTATATAATAAGGCCATTCAAACATGTTCAAATTATTTCTTAATTATGGTTGTCAAACACTGCTTGAAATATTGATAGCAAATCAGTCGTATGCATTTCGAGCAGTTTCAATTTTTCAATCGCACTTATTCTACACTATTCCAAATCATTCTGCTTTTCTCAAAACATTCCAATTCAATCCGTATTATTCGAACAACATATCAAAAAATCCAATAACTAAGCTTCAAACTAAAACTATTCTTACATACAATCACGGAGTGTCGTCCCCCTCGCATAAATATGTTTAAAAAATGTGGTTCGTTCCCGGTACCTTCTGAAATGAACGCACTCACCGCTTGGTGGAGCGCGAGATTAATTGCATTGTTATCATTTCAACCAAAGTGTGCCATAAAATCTCAATATATACAAATGAGCTACCGAATCGAAAGGGTTCTCACGGTTTGACATTTGCACTATTAATGTGATGATGGGAACTCAGCAGTGCAACCAATTTATCACCATTGGTGCCAGTTTCACGGAGGACCGTAGATGTGCGCCAAAAAAGATCGTGACTGTCATGTCTGGAAATTCGTTTGTGGTGTTACTATCATGAAATAAAATATTGAATAGAGACTTACATTTCTTTTCTTTCAATCCGCAATCCAATTCCAAACAATTTCTGGAAGAACAAGATATTTTGAACGTATTTATTGGTTCATCTCCACAGGCGATTAACTCTACCAATTGTAATTTTGGTTTTTGGAAAAATGTTTTGCACGCTTCAGACGGTGCGCTTTGCACAAAGTTTTGAAGCAAACCTACGGTGTCTTCGTTTCCATTTTTATGGTTTGACTGTTCTTATAAGGAATGACATTTTCACAAGGTAGACTGTTATAAAAAATTATAAAGTGTTTTAAGGAATGCATATGTCAATGAGATGATTTTAATAAGTCATGCTTATAAAGTTCATATGTGTGCATACTGAATGCATACACACTTAAAACTTAATTTTGATCTCGGCGAAAAAAAAATGCTGAAAACGAACGGCAAAGCGATATTTTACTGAAATTTCGGCAAATATAGCTTTTTCCAATATTTTCGGTTTATTACTTCCAATTTCTCGGCAATTCAAAATGTTATACTGATATTCGGTTTTGTAAATTACCGTGTTTACCAGCAATTGGTTGTTTTGCCGAAATCATCAAATTAATGATATCAACTTACCGACATCTCGGTAAACAACTTTTAGACAACCGAAATTCGGGGAATCATCAAAGTAGCCATTTTTCTTCAGTGCAAAACTGAGTGATGTAAATAAGTGCATGTGTTCAAATGTGGAATCAGTTGCAAATAAAAATTGAATCCGAATATAGAGATATGTTTCGTGATATTAGAAACAAATTTGTTCAATGTTCGACGATTATTCGTGACAAGAAATCCCCCAGAGCATTCTTCCGGGATAAAGATCCTCGCAACGCTAATCTACTGCATGAAATTGATTGGACTCCGGTATGATTTATTTCTTTAAATATACAATGCTTTATTGAGCCATTACTTTCGTTGTAGCCGGAATCTAATTTTCGGCGAAAAATCGAATTGTGTTATCTACTGTAAATAACATGGAAGTGCATCCATTCTACGGCGCATATGTTTGGCAAAACATTATGGGAAATATTTATTCTTATTTTACATTTCATAGCCTATTAGCTCAACAGCCAACATAATGTTTAAATAAATAAATCAAGGATAACGAGTTTAATTGCTTAAAATATCGGCATTAGCTCACATGCTTGAACACCGATAATGTCGGTAATTTGTTTCCATAAGCGACGAAGATCTCGGTAATTTATAGTTTTATCGAAACCGAAAATCTCGGTAAAGGCAAATTATCTGTCAAATGAAAAACACCGAAAATTTCAGTTGTTTTAATGTTTGCCGAGATAATTGCCGAGCACTCGGCTGTTCAAATCTCGGCAAAGTTTTGCCGAGATTCGGGAAAAAAATCTAAGTGTGTAAGTCTTCAATGAAATCAATATTGTGCTGGTTCGTAGGTCACAACTTATTAAATTATTAAGTTTTTTTATGAACTTCATAAGAAATGCTTATGAAGTTTATGAGTGTGCTTACTAAATGCATAATTCTTCAATGAAATCAAAATTGTGCTGGTTCATAAGTCACAATTTATGAAATTATTAATGTCGTTTTCGCTTGATGCCAAACCTATCCCAGTTTCCACTCTAACTGCTGTCAAACCGTTTGTTTGAAGCCAGTTTCGAACCTAGTTTCAACGTTGTTGCACTGAAAATTGAGTCAGTTTCGAACCTGGTTTTTATATCAGGTTTGCTCAAACCCTGGTTGCTAGGTGGGAAATCAACACAGTTTCGTAAAAAGCGTTTGTTTGATGAAACTACCCTGGATTAGTATCAGTTTTATCAAGCGAAAACGACATAAGTTTCAGAGTTACCATATTCACAGATTTTTCTGTAAAGCCACAGATTTTTTTGCCAATTTTGCCACACAGATTCTGTGTCACAGAACACAGATTTCATCAAAATTCACAGATTTCCTCAGATTTTTATGAATACTTTATAAAAAGGGCAAATTTTCAAAATATTATTCAAAGATTTTCACAGAATATGATCGAAAATATGTAACACAAATTGTACACAGATTTTTTTAAGTTTAAACACAGATTTTAAAATGGCAACTCTGATAAGTTTATTTTCTTTGAACAGAGATGCCAGATTTGTGTGTTAAACTGCAGATTTCGTACATACACATTTTTGTTGTGTAGACTTTTGAAAATCTAGTTTTTCGCAGACTTTTGTCAACATTTTTAGATTTTTGAATTTTTTTTTGGCTCGCCAGATCAGTTTAGTGTATCATACTTTATACAGAAATAAAGACATATTTGCCAACTGCAGATTTTTTTCGGATATATGTACTGACGTTTGCAACCCTGTCAATAGATATTATAATTTCTACCTGGCATCTCTGCGGGTGAGAGTTTTAGTTCTTGTTCATATTGGTCGGCAACTTCACCCTGATCGTCAAAACAGAGTTGCAATTTTAAAATTTGTGTTTTAACATGAAAAATCTGTGGTATATTCTCGATAATAATTTGAGATAATCTGTAAAAAAAGATTTCGCAAGACTGCGATTTTTACGAAATATCCATAAAAATCCATAGAAATCTGGGAATTTTGAGAAAATCTGTGTTCTGTGACATAGAATCTGCGGAAAATAGGCAAAAAAATGCTTGCTGACTGCAGATTTTTACAGACTTTTGAAACCCTGTCTGCAAATATTTGAAATTTTTAACTGGCATCTCTAGCAATCAGAGCGCTCAGAGCAGGAATGCCAGTTTTTCTGTTTATCACAAATTTTCAATTTTCTGCACAGATTTTATAAATGACACAGATTTTCACAGATCTCTGAAAATGATCACAGATTTTGGAATAAATCACAGATTTTTGAAATTGAGCACAGTTTAGCATCAAAAAGTACAGAGCGGTTGAAGAAAACGGTACTGAGCGTGTTGGTAGTGAGACCTTTTTATTTGCTCACCAAATTGATTTCGATCTGGTATTAGAGCAAATTCAGCAGCTAGAAGTTCTATATGGTAGATTTATAATAGAACAGAAACTGGAACAAACGAATCCCCAGCAAGCCGTTCTAGTTTTATTTATTCGACCAGTTCTTCTGTCAAATTTAGAACTGGTTTACGATGCCGTTCTATTTTTTGTATATTTGTAACACGAGTAAAACATTGCTGGGGCTGCCAGTTTTTCTTGTTATAAAATCCAGATTTGAATTTTGTAACTGGCATAAATTATGCATCTAGAACTAAAACACTACTGAATATGCCCTTATGGTACGGGGGAACCGGGCACAGATTTTCACAGACAGGTTTTTGGTTTGATCACCGATTTTTGAAAAAATGACCTGGCATCCCTGGCATCAGAGTATGGTAAACAAACATTCGGGCATTTAACATCGAGTAAAACTTGGTTTCCTTATCGTAGTGTAATATTCTGATCGTTGATTGTGGGGAAGTGCGGTAAAGTAGTTTGTATTATAAATTTTTTTGTTAGCCATTCTTCTTCATTGTTTTGGTTTTTTGCAGAATG
Source organism: Malaya genurostris (assembly GCF_030247185.1). Taxonomy (NCBI): domain Eukaryota; kingdom Metazoa; phylum Arthropoda; class Insecta; order Diptera; family Culicidae; genus Malaya; species Malaya genurostris. Next base: position 190,087,662 of record NC_080571.1, on the reverse strand, counting down.
ATGCTGGCCACAGTTACATGACGTCATAGCAGGCGGCTGATTAAAATATCAATAAAATCACGAAGTCAATATTTTAACTATCGATATCTGAGCAAAATAAGTATTGAAAAGGTAAATAACTAAGCAAGTTGTGTTTTTCATGTATAGAGTGAAAGCTAAGCTTTGCGTTCTACCATGTATTCTTTGAAGCACAAGCAATACTCTCACAAAATATAATTGTCAAAATACGTCATGTCCTAATAAATGATTGTTACCAAGTTAAGATAATGTCAATTAAGCACAATGCAATACAATAATAAATTAATGCAAAATATTTATTTGAAAACAATAATTTCGCAAAATGAAATTATTTGCTAATGTTGTTTTCGTTTTTAAATTGCACTACACTGATGTAGCGAAAGCTGCACTGGAACCGTTCGTTTTTATCAATTGCACTACACTAGTGCTGCACTTTTTCTGCACCGATACCACTGGAGTAAAGTTCGGTGTAGCTCTGTGCAATGAAATCGTTTATTGTAGTCGAGGGTTACTGTTTATGTTTTCATCATTTTTGTTCGTTTATTCATGTCATAGTGTAGCACTGCACCGGTGTAGTGCAGTTTTAAAACGAAAACGACAAGAGCGAGGGGGACGACATTAAAAAACTGCACTTCGCTTCGATTAGGTTTTTTTAAGCTGCATACGATCATGCACACTTTCCTTCTCTTTGCTAAACATAGTAACGGTTGAATATGGATCGATCGTCTTTTCTTGGGTTTTTGCTGGTTAAATACATAACCATGGACATATGATGTATCGTAATAAGCAATGAAACCTGAAAGTTGCAAATGTCACATGAAGAAAAATATAATTTCAAAGACAAGTTTTTTATTTTTCAAGGAACAATAGTAATAAATTTAAATAAAATGATGATATTTTTTAAATCATTAGTTTTCAGGAACAGTCAAACATGTGAAGCGATTTTTAGAGATGCTCGCTCTTTCACTTCGATCGAATCAATAGCGGCCCTTACACGATCATTAAAAGTGTCATTACTAAAAAGTAATGGCACTTTTAATGATCGTGTAAGGTCTACGAGTTCAGTAATGACACGAGTAATGATGGAATTCCGGATTTTCCATCATTACTGTAATACTCGCTTGTGGCCGTAATAATAACACAGTTTTTATGGTTTAATGATCGTCTTTTATTAACTCCCGCGCAACTGATATCAACTCAACTCAACCGACTCAACTTAACAATCAGCCGCGGCAACTATGGGGGGGGCAAAGCACTTTTCGCCCCCCCAAAAGATTTATTGGAGGGGCCATGCCCCCCAATATTTTGGCAACTGGAATAAATATTAGAAAATTTGCTACAAATATCTTATGATATAACACTTTTTTCTGTTATCCCTGTAGGTTGTCTCCGTAATCCTTCATATTTCTTAACTAAGTTACTAAAATTTTTAAACTAATTTTATACAATGTGAAATGTGTTATACTTTACCACTTTCGAATATTGGTTATTACTGGAATAGCAGAAAAAATGTTTGTGATTTTTACTTGGTTGTTTTTTATTTGCGCTCCTTTTCCTTTATAAAAATGCGTTATATATGGCAAAGTTCAATGATCTGTAGTAATAATTTTTTGTGCCCCCCCCAATATTTCATGGAACTTTCCGCCCCTGTTAACAATAACCTCGTTCTGCCCTCTGTGCAGGTACCACATCTCCCTTTTTCTATTTACTGATGCTTATGGTACGTAATCTTCATATCTAGATGTTTTTTTTTGTAACACGTCGTTGTCGACTTAACGGATTCAATTCAGACCTTTCGTTGTCCTTCTGCTCAAGGTCAAATCCGTAGAAATCACCTTCTGAGTTAGTAGGCTCTGGAAACTGATTATGCCCGTCGCTGTTTTCTTCTCCAGTTGTAGGTATAGCATCGATTTGTTCTACTTCATTTCCGGACTGCCTTTTCAAATGTGCAACGTTGCGATCATACAATCTACCTGTAGCTGTGTCCTCAACAGTAACACGGGGCCCCGAGCGCTGCGTAACTACGTACTCATTCGGGCTGAACGTCGTTGATAACTTGTTTCCTGGTAATAGGTTCTGCATTAATACTGTATCACCTACCACAATTGAGGATTTTCTTGCCCTACGCCTGAGGTCTTCTGTCTGTTTCCCTTTATCTTTGAAAGCTTGATCTCTGTCGCGAGCCTCAGTACTGGTAGGAGCTGTCTCAATATCATTTAATGCTGGTATTTAAGATCTAATAGTTCGTCCATACAGTAATTCAGTTGGTGTTTTCCCAGTGATTGTATGAGGTGTGGTGTAGTACATCAGCAAATATTCACGAAGATCCCGCCGCCAGTCTCTACCGAGAGTGTGACTGATCTGGAGGCGTTTCAAAAGGGAGCGGTTTTGGCGCTCTACTAAACCGTTTTCTTGTGGCCAGTATGGGGTTGAATGTCGAAGAGTGATTCCTTTCATTTTACTGTATTGTTCGAGCTCTGTTCCTACAAACTGTTTCGCATTATCTAAAGTGATTGTTTGCGGGTAGCCGAGGCGGCTAAATATTCGGTCAAGCCTTTCTACAGTTTCTCTCGCAGTTATTTTGGTCATCGTCTCCACTTCCTTGTAACGACTGAAGTAGTCGATTATTACAAGTAGGTATGTTCCGCAAGGTAAAGGTCCGAGAAAATCAATAGCCACCTCAATCCATGGCTTCGAAGGCATTTCACGGCGGTTCATGGGCTCCGGTTTATTGGGTAAGCTCACTAATCTACACCCGTCACATTGCTTTACCCTCTTCTCGGCATCCCGGTCCATACCGGACCACCAAACCCGATCCCGCAACCGACGCTTCATCACAGATTCGCCCGGATGGCCCTCATGAGCTAAATCTAGCATACGTGATCGTAAACAATCAGGGATCACTAACTTGTTCCCTCTGACAACCAGGTCACCGACGAACCCTAATTCGTTCTTGAAAGGAACGAATAGCCTAACTTGTTGTGCATCCCAGTTCATGGTATGCATGGTCTAGATGTAGGTTTGAAAATCGCCTCCAAGGGTTTGTGGTCTGTTTCTAGCTCAAATTTGCGTCCTAGGAGATAAATGGAAAATCGCTCCACTGCCCAGACTAGAGCTAATGCTTCTTTTTCCGTTTGACAGTAACGTTTCTCTGTCTCTGTCAGGCTTTTGCTAGCGTAAGAAATTGGTCGTGGAGACTCGTCGGTGGGTCCTTCAAACTGTATAAGAACTGCCCCGAGAGCAACAGGAGAGGCGTCAGCAATTACCCTTGTCCGCAGCGTGTTGTCGAAGAACCGCAGATATTTGACGTTTCCAATCATCTCCTTAAGTTTAGCGAAAGATGCTTCTTGCTCTCTGTCCCAAGTAAATTTAACACCAGAATGAGTTAACTCGCGAAGCGGAGCAGTTATTGTCGCTAGGTTTGGCAAAAACCGACCGATGTACGTCACCAAACCCAGGAAACTGCGGACTTCCTCCGAGGTTTCAGGAGCTCGAAACCTTTGAAGTGCTTCAATTTTACTGTTCGAAGGGTAGATGCCGTTGGGAGATATGATGTGTCCCAAAAATTCCAATTCAGATACCTTAAACACACATTTACTGTGATTCAGAAGTATTCCGTATTCTTTCAGCGTTGACAACACACATTTGATCATGTTTTTCTTCCGTGCTGGCAAAAATCAGAATATCGTCAATGAAGTTAACTGCATTCTTGCTGTAGGGGCTGATGATTTGCTCTAGAATTCGTTGGAATGACTCAGGGGCACAAGCAATACCGTACATTAGCCGTTTGTATCGAAAGAGGCCCATGTGTGTTATGAACGTAGTTATGTAACGACTCTCGCTATCAAGTTCTACTTGATGAAAAGCTTCTTTGACATCGAGACGGCTGAACCATTTTGCAAATGTGAACCGCGGTAGGAAATCTTCCATTGTTGGCATGATGTGTCGTTCTCGCACAATTGCCGCATTCGCTCTGCGCATATCTACGCATATACGTAAATCCCCATTATCTTTTACGACTATTACCAGCGGCGAAACCCAAGGACACCCACCTTCAACAGGTTCTATGATGTCAGTAGCTAGCAGTGAATTAATTTTCTCCTCGATCTTCGTAAGGAGTGCAATAGGCGGCCGCCTAGGTTGTTGGCAAACTGGTAGCACAGATTTATCAATCGGTATCTTCATTTGAATACCCTTTATCTTAGGAAACGGCTGAATTCCTGTTGTATTAACTGCATTTACCCCATGAGTACTTGGAAATCCGATAAACAAAACTCCTAAATCTGTAGCTGTGACCCGACCTAATAAGCATTGTTGTCCACCCTTGACTACGTAAAATGTGGCGACCTTTTCAATAATCCTGCCGCCGTCGTCTATTGATACGGTTGTGTCAAACTTGCCCATAAGTGTTAATGGCTTCGCATTTTCTCCATAAGGTAGGAATAATTCATTGCGGTTCTTCGTTTGGTTCCATATCTTTACTCGATTCGCTTTGATGTAGTTCCAAGATCGCTCATCGACAATGTTTTTCTGGCACCCGGAGTCTACGAGCACCTGAAACACTACTCCATCGAGCTTTATCGGAATTAGTTCGCCCCCATCGCTAATGCTGAACAGAAAATCGCCTTCCGTGTTTTCTGAAGTGTCAATCTCGTTTACTTGGTGCGATTTGAATCGTTTGTTTGCCCATGGCATTTCTTTCTTTGGAAACTGCTTGCGTTTTTGTACAGCAATTGATCGACATTTGGCAGCGAAATGCCCGATACGTTTACATTTCATGCATTCTTTGGATCTTGCTGGACAAGCGGGATCGCTCGCGACATGGCCACTCCGACCACATCGTGTGCATACCTTACTCGGAAGTTGTTTGATTTTGTTTATATTCGACGATAAGGTGCTGTCCAGCTCGCTGGAACAACCAGTCCCCGGGAGGCTAATCAACTGTGCCTGCTGCTTTACTGATTTAGACGAACTGACAATTTTTGTTACGTCATCCAGCTTCAGAACGTCTTTCTGAAGCAGCTGCTCTTTAAGGTCGCTCGGTGCATATAGAATCACCTTATCAACCACACTAATGGCTCGGCTTTCTTCCGCATTGCTACCAAAGTTGCATTGCGCTGCTTGATCCTGACAGCGAAGAAGGAACTTTTCTAATGTTTCTTCCGTATCGGGTTTCAGTGTCCAAAAAATGTTTCGCTCGAACGTTTCATGCTGTTTCGGTGAAAAATATTCATCCAACTTGCGTATTGCTACTGCAAATGGATCGATTGTTTTCGCCTCATCTTGCTGAACATCTGCACCGGGAATGGAAGCAAAAATCTCCTTCAGATCTGGCCCAGCTTTTGCCAAAAACATATTCTTAATGCGTGTGCGATCAGTATCTCCTGTCGCCGCGATTATGTAATCAAGATTTCTTCTATATTTGATCCATTCGTTCCGAATTATATTACGAGGAAGCGATTCGAACTTAAATTGGGGAATATCCCACTTCTCCATAGTCGCTTTCCTGAAAAAAAAAACAACCCTCATCGGGTTATGGCGAGGTTATGTGCATTCAAAGACTCTCTTGCTTGTTAACACATACCTTCTCAGTTCTGTATTGATTTTGCTAAATGACCTCTGTCTTTCCTTCTGTGGGAAATTCACTGCTTTTCAGCAGCCGCTACCAGCTGTAGCCTGTCGACGTTGCGACTTTTCCACGTCCTGTTATTAGTAACGTGGCCGCCTCTGCGGTGTTTTGATTCCACCTCTGTGGTCTTTATTTTCCGTAGTTAAAAGAAACGGATATCGATCTTGTTATAACCTCAATCATATGTATCTAAATTCAATATTGGTATCATTCGTTTTTTTTCGTTACCTGTTTTTTCACCTCGTCGCCAATGTAATACTCGCTTGTGGCCGTAATAATAACACAGTTTTTTATGGTTTAATGATCGTCTTTTATTAACTCCCGCGCAACTGATATCAACTCAACTCAACCGACTCAACTTAACAATAACCTCTTTCTGCCCTCTGTACAGGCCCGCAATCAGGTACCACAATTACCAAACTTATTTCTTCTTCTTATTTTTTTTTGTGGAAGTGCTGAATATCTTTAGAACTATACGCGAAAAAATGACAAAGTGTAGATTTAAATTGTAAATATTTAATTAATTTTAACGTTTCAATAGCAAATCAAATTTATTTTCAGCTAAACGAAAATAAAAATATTGCTATTGCTATTGCTGGAGTAGTTACAAATACTCATCATTAATAATGAACGTGTAATGCTAAAAAGTAATGATGTACAGTAATGCAGTAATGACGAGCGTTTGAGCAGAAGTGTCATTACTTAGTAATGACACTTTTAATGATCGTGTAAGGGCCGCTAATGATTGTGAATTTTACAATTCAAGGATTCGAATTAAAACAAAACGAGATATAATGCACAGCCAAAAAAACACGCTAAGATTCCCACGACTGAATTCCCCATGCATAGGGAACAGGGTAGTTCTATCCAGTGATTGTGAAATTTCTGATGCAGTAGAAAAAGCGAAAGTTGCTGCAAGAAAACTCTCCAAATGTTAGGTTTTGATTGTTCGAAGGTGTCTTTTAAAGAAAGCATTATTTGAAAACAACCAAAACAAAACCTTCCAGAGATTGTGCAAATTTCGAGTTTCTTGCAGTTCCCGAGGAAATTCAAAACGATGTTGAAAATTATGTATATGACGCAACAGGAATATTTGAATGTTGGTGGAGAGTTACAACTGAAAAATTCGCCTATATATAATTATTCGATGAATTACTATCCTATACACAATAAAAAGCAGTTTTTTATGTGAAAATTGTTGATGAAATAGCATAATAGGTAAAAAATAATCCTATGTAGTAATTTTCTCAAACAATTTCGTTATGTGAAATGTATAGTTTACTTTTAATATGTATTGAAGTAAAAAAATGAACTGTTACCATTTCTATAAGATTTTTAATAACATATTTAATATTAAAAAAAGCTTTTTTTCGGGTTTTGCTTCAGTATGAATGGAAAACGTTTCTAAACATAAAAATGGCCAGTCTTTGTATCTGACAAATTATAAAACCGGTTTAATATCACATACAGAGGTATCTTTGGGTAAACCTTCAAAGGGCTACAATAAATTGAAATATATTCCATCTTCATGCTCCCAGTTACTAAGAAAACAAATTTTCAATGTTGTTTAACCCAAATTTCATTTTACCAATCAGCTGACGAATCCATATGAACACTTAGTGAATGTCAAAACCAGTAACAGAAACTTTTTAAGAGATTCTGTGTTTTTTGACTTTATTTTACACGTTTAGAAACACTTTCAAACGGATCGATCTAAATGTTTGGAAAGATGTAGTTTTTTCGCTTTCCATTGACTTTTTATATTTGATTTGAAAAAACCAGATCTGTCGTCCCCCTCTCGCATAAGAGCGGAAAAATTATATTTGGCCTACTACAATACCTGTTTTAATTTACCTAGTGGTGTATGGTGCCTTCTCATTTGGGCACATTTCACGAGAAATCGATGCAAGTTTCATATTATAGATTTTGACTAACCGTTTCCGTAAGCAGAATCCGGAGACTGTTACAGTTTCAGTAAACTTTTACGACCATCACGGGTGGCAAGTGACCGGGAAAAAGTTGGGAATTTTAGTGAAAAATCGGGAGCAATATTACTAGCTCATATACGAGTAACATATGTTAGCATAATGATTTTTTCCAATAAGTGAAAAGTAGGAGACAATACCCAATTTTGCGTTTGAGCGAGATGTTCAGTAAAAGTGTTCAAACAACTTATTGTCCCATACAGGTTCTATGTTGAACTTTCCATTGGGAATTGGGCCAACACCCATGTCTCGTCCAACTATTTTAAGGGCTTGCAAACAGTTTTAAATCAATCAAGAAACATCAGTCATTCGTAACCGAATGTTCGAAGTAAACACACGCGTTTTTCTTACAATCGACATCGGCAAAACGAAGGTGCCTATCACAGGCTAGTCTGTAGTATAGGCATTACACCGTAGTGATAAAAATCAACATCCCCGCAAGTGATTTCTGCCTGTGCACCGACTTCGCATCGATATCGGCAGTGGACGCTATTGTGTTATACTCGTGTAGCAGCGGACAGTACCATACATCCATTGTTTGCTACCCGCATCGCAGCCGTACAATGCTGAATCAAGGTCACACTGAGCCACAACGGAGAAGTGAATGATCAGCTCATCTAACAGATTGCCGGCTTATACTGTTAAGTACTTTTTCTATATACTTTAACGATTTATGTATTTTATTTTTCACTTTTATGTTTCTTTCTTATTTCAAGTGCGGGAGACTCCTGTACTCCCGTACTAAAAATATGAATATTGATGTCTCGGAAGAAGGCGAAGCTTCAATGAACGAAGAACATTTAGGAGCTGAATCTGATTCCGAGATACTGCCATCTCTCCCTCCGTTGCCTCCATCTCCCTCTGAGATATTGCCTTCTCGTCAAAAAGTTTACCAAGACGATGGTTCGAGGGGTCCGTGGGTGGTATACTTTCGGGCCAAAGCCAAGACCAAGTTTCTCAGAGTCCTGAATATTGCACGGGACCTGGCAAAATATTTTTCGGCAATAAAATCAATTGACAAGGTTCCACCGAACAAGTTACGCGTTGTTATGTCCGATCTGAAGCAAACAAACGAGTTTGCAGCCGGCGAGTTGTTCACGAGGGAGTACCGCGTGGGACATCTCATGTGGTGAAGATCGACGGTGTGGTCCGTGACAAAAGTCTGACGTTCGAAGATCTGATGAAGGACGGGGTAGGCTGTTTCACAAACCCCGACCTTCAGCCAGTGAAAATTTTGGAGTGCAAGTAATTGCACTATTCTCTGATATCGTGGACTGGATATTAACAGCCTTCAATATTACTGACCCTCTAAAAAACCTTCTAACTGCTCTACTGCCAACAGTAAGGACATTTTTAAAAAAGGTGACTGAACAATGGCCTCTCCTGGCAGCGATCGTATCTTTTGATGGATAATTTACCAATGAGAATCGAAGATATGAGCATTGTGTTTCAGTGGAATTTCAGAAGTATCATACCAAAACTTGATTCTTTCAAACACTTAATACACACACGTAACTGCGATGTATTCTCCTTGAGCGAAACTTGGCTGACCTCTAACATCATCCTCGACTTCCATAATTTCAACATAATCCGCCTAGATCGAGAAGACTCATATGGAGAGGTACTTTTAGGGATCAAAAAGGGCTATTCATTTTATCGTATAAACCTCCCCTCGACACCGGGAATTGAAGTTGTTGCTTGCCAAATTAATATTAAAGGCAAAGAAATGTATAGCTTCCATCTACATTCCTCCCAGAGTCTCGATAGAGCATCGTCGGCTTGCAGACATCATAGAACTTCTTCCTTCGTCGCGGCTGGTTTTAGGAGACTTTAACTCGCATGGTACAGGATGGGGCTGCTTATGTGATGATAACCGTTCTTCGTTAATCCAATATCTGTGTGACAACTTGAATTTGACAAGAATGGGAGAAATGACACGGAACCCTAGACCACCAGCACAACCAAATGCGTTGGATTTATCCCTTTGCTCGACTTCGCTACAGCTAGATTGCAAGTGGAAGGTAATCTGTGATCCTCACGGTAACGATCACTTGCCGATCATAGTTTCAATCACCAACCATGTAAGACCATCGGAAACAATCAATGTTTCGTACGAATTCACACGAAACATTGTTTGGAAAAGTTATGCGAGCTCGATATCTGAGGAACTAGAAACATCACATTAGCTTTCTCCGGAGGAAGAGTATACATTTTTGGCTTGCTTGATTCTCGACACCGCAATTCTAGCTCAGACGAAACGAGTACCCAGTGTGCAAACTAGTATGCGTTTTCCCAACCCATGATGGGACAAAGAGTGCTCAAAGCTGAAAACGAAAAAACTTCAGCCTTCATCTCGTTCAGAAGAAAAGGAACCCCAGATAATTATCGGAAATACGCGGCGCTAGAATTTCAAATGAAAAGTCCGATTAAAGCTAAGAAACGCGGTTACTGACGAAGGTTTGTTGACGGATTAACGAGAGAAATAGCAATGAGCACTCTTTGGAATACGGCCCGTCGCATGCGCAATCGTAATCACGCGAGCGAAAGCGAGGAATATTCTAACCGCTGGATATTCGATTTCGCTAAAAAAGTATGTCTCAATTCTGTTCCGGAACAGAAGATATCCGGCGTCGCGACTTCGAATACAAACGAATCACCGTTTTCGATGGTAGAGCTCTCACTTGCGCTCTTGTCGTGTAACAATAAAGCCCCGGAGTTATACAGAATTAAATTCAACTTATTGAAAAATCTGCCTGACTCTGCCAAAACGAATGGCCACACGAATGGAGAGAAGTGAAAATTATTACCATTCAAAAACCTGGGAAACCAGCTTCCGATCATAATTCGTATCGGTCGATTGCTATGCTTTCCTGTGTTCGGAAGTTGTTGGAGAAAATGATTTTCTTCCGTTAAGAAAATTGGGTCGAGATAAATATATTGCTTTCAGGTACACAATTTTGGTTCCGCAGGGGCAAACGAACGAACGATTGTCTAGCGTTGCTCTCAACAGAAATTCAAATGGCATTGGTCGTAAAGAACAAATGGCATCAGTGTTCCTCGACATCAAGGAGGCATTCAATTCAGTTTCCATTAACGTTCTATCTGAGAAGTTGCATCAGCATGGTCTTTCACCAGTTTTGAACAACTTTTTTTTATAATCTGTTGTCCAAGAGACACATGCATTTTGCGCATGGTGATTTGTCGACAAAACGATTCAGCTATATGGGTCTTCCTCAGGGCTTATGCTTAAGTCCCTTTTTATACGATTTTTACGTAAGCAACATTGATGAATGTATCAACACATGCCGGCGACAGCGTTGTGTCTATTATAGGACCCAAAGCTGCCGATCTCCAAGGACCATTATAAGATACCATCGACAACTTATCAACATGGGCTCTTCAAATGGGTATCGCTGGTTGTATTTTCAAGGAAACGAGAACCAGTACAACTACAGCTTCAACTAAGGGGTGAAACCATAGCTCAGACCTTCACATTTAAATATCTCGGGGTCTGGTTCGACTCCAAAGGTACCTGAGGATGTCACATTAGGTATCTGAAACGAAAATGCCTACAGAGAATCAATTTCCTTCGTACAATAATCGGAACTTGGTGGGGCTCTGGGATATCAATTGCTTATCCGATGCGAGATCTTGAATCCGATGGTGATTGAAAACTTTGAAAAGCTTGTCGAGCTTCATTCACAGACCCGTTTTATGTCCTTGTATTTTGAGTACATGGCTCAGTGTATAAATCCTTCTTCGTTTGTTCCCAACTCTGTTCATTTTGTGGGTACTTCTAATTCTACTGTGTTTTTCGACACATTCATGAAAGAAGAACTTCGTGGAATTCCGGATCCTGTACGCCTTCAAGAGATCCCAAAATATTTTAATAATAAATTTAAAGAAGTCGACTGTAATAAAATGTTTTACACTGACGTATCACATCTCGTTGGGGCCACCAGATTACCTTGGCTTGGTTCCCCTCACATTGTTCCATACGGGGCAATGAGAGGGCGGACTCGTTAGCCAAGGTGGGCGCACTAGAAGGTGATATCTATGAAAGACCAATCTGCTTCAATGAATTTTTCAGTTGCTGTCGTCAGAAAACTAGCTAGCTGGCAAGATACATGGAATAGTGGAACTCTGGGACGATGGTTACACTCAATAATTCCACAGGTATCGATCAAAGCTTGGTTCCGGGGGTTAGACGTGAGCCGAGACTTTATTCGTCTAATGTCAAGGCTTATGTCTAATCATTATATGTTCAGCGCGCATCTTCGTCGTGTGGGGCTCGCCGAGAGTGGTGTCTACCTTTGCGGTGAGGGTTATCATGACATCAAGCATATTGTTTGGATGTGTGTCGAGTATTGTGATGCCAGGTCCCAACTCATAGGTTCCCTTCGGGCCCGAGGTATACCACTATTCGTACCAGTCCGCGACGTCTTGGCAACTAGAAATCTTCCTTATATGACTTTCATCTATCACTTCTTAAAAACTATCAATGCTCAAATTCAGTGCTCTCCCTATCTTTTTCTCGTCTACAGCTCTATCGCACTCTTCTTTACGTTGCTGGAAGTATGGCCTGTGTAAACGATGCTTCGGAGCATGCACCTGCTTTGAAATGATTGAGTTACTGAAAACTACACAAAAACGCCTCATCAACGTCAGAGCACACCAACAAAGCATCCCAGCCAAGGATAATCTCTCTCGTTACAATCTGAAGAACGTGAGGATCCAGAAAACTCTAAAAAAATTGTGCCACAAACGAATGATGTATTTTAATTCAAAATCAATATTTTGTAAATCCCATCCTCCTTACATTCCTTTACTAACTCTAGGGGAGTATGCCGTCCCCTTAATACGGCATCTCTTCTTCTTCTACAACAACAAGACAATCGGCCACGTTAAGCTAAAGCAAATGAGCCAAATAAAAAAATTATAAAAAAAATATGTGGAAACTTCCAAACTTTTCGAGTAAAATTAGTCCGACGGGGCTTTAGCCCAACATATTAAAAAAATTTCAACAATGAACCTCTGCCGGGTTTGTTGAACAAAAACATGGCGCCTTGTTCAATGAACTGTTTTTAAAATTGCAGCGTTCAACCGTGTCTACTAGTAGTCAATAACTTATGTCGTTTTCGCTTGGGAAAACAGATGTCGTTTTCGTTTGATGCCAAACCTAACCCATTTTCCACCCTAACTGCTTGTAGAAACCAGTAATATAATATCAATGGTAATATTAATGTAAATCGGAAATGATAGTGAATGAATTAACATATAGTCTTGAGTGCGATTTTAATTCTATGTCTCTTGATACGTCCCTCTCATAATCCGGAAAATAGTTCTTTAATAGTATGAGATATCGCTTATTCCCCTCGTCGATATGATGTACCCCGATCATATATAAAACGGTTGTTAAACTAAACTAATGATAGTGCTTCACCTCGAATGCACGCACCTAAGCACTTATAAATACGAGATGCAGACAATTTCTTGTTGATTCTTGACACGAACTTAGAAGGCAACGGATCTCAAAAAAAGGCACCAAAAGCAACAGCAGCATTCCATCAAAGAAAAGGCAGCGATATCCGAACGAAGATGAAAGCCGTTAAGCAGGAACAGGACGACGACGCTGTTGTGAAACCGTTTGTTTGAAGCTAGCTTCGAAAACGACATGAAACTGACCCAAGGTAGTTTCTAGAAACAAACATTTTAACGAAACTGCGTTGTTTTCGCACTTAGCAACGGGGCAAACCTGACATATAAACTAGGTTCGAAACTGACTCGATTCTCAGCTCAAAAATGTCAAAACTAGGTTCGAAACAGGCTTTAAAAGAATGGTTTGACAGCAGTTAGAGTGGAAACTGGGTTAAGTTTGGCATCAATTGAAAAAGACATTATTAATCATGTATTACCAAAGAGATATTCTTGTCCTACTTGATCATTATATATTTATGCTACATCTCTTTCTCCTGTTAACTATAAAACTGAAATAATTATTTTTACTTTTGAATAATCATTTAAATAACTAGGTATTTTAGTTTTTCTTCGTTTTTCATGATCCTTTATTGACCCTACCATATCGTTTTCTTCTTTTCTCTCATCAACATTTTCGAATGGATTTGCTAATACACATTTCTTTGTAAGATTCACATGCCTATCTATTTTAGCTCCGGTTGCCAAGATCTTTACTGTCAGTCTTGATCCTGTTCTTTTTAGCACGATACTGCCCATACTTGCATTTCAGTCCCATATTGAAAATCCGCAAGTTGAGAAAAAGTTAGTTATTCGTGATACTATTGATACATACACATACATGGATTACATGATAAACTTTTTATCTGGAATGAAATACTGTATTTTTGTCATTCGTTACTAAAAACCTACAAGGATCAAACCCATGGGGTTGTTCGAGCCAATGATGTGGAACAAGGCAACCAATGCTAATGATCGACATTTTCAATCAAACAGTTCAATCAATCGTCTCACTTTTGAATCCGCAACTGCACGAGAGTATGCTTAGATTGATTATTAGGAACCAACACCGAACACGCAAAACCAGATTATAGAATATGTTTTTCTTGGTTTGTATTTGTCGACGAAATTACATCAATATCTCAAATGTATGCAATTATATCTTTGTACATACTTGCGATTCGGAAATCGATATTTAAGCTTCTCTTCGCCAAGCTTGTGTTCAAGATTTGTATGCACGCAATTATTTTTATAGCGTTAAGTTTCTCTACCATTACCATTCTACCGTTGAAGTGGTAAACTTTTTTCCATTATTAATCGAATTTATCTTATATAAATTAGAAAATAATCTTAAGCACTCAAGATTTACCCTGGGTTAGTTGTCAATTTCTCAGACGAAAACGACATAACATGGAATTTCATCTGAACTCGCATGACACAAAATCAGAGCATATCAATTAAAGCTTCAAATAGTTTTATGGCAATTTTTGTCTTGCTGTCTAGTAACAATGTACCTCTAGCATGCTACACATAGGACTGAAACGTTAGCTATTTTTTGCATAAAGATCTGTTTATCAATATTATTTTTGTGTATTACATCAACGTTTTACAGTACAAGTGCTTTGGCCCTTTGGCCTTTCATCTTTGTTGTTCATACGATTCGTTATTAATAATAGGTGTTTTAGTTACACTTGTTTTACATACTAATGTATAATCATAATATTTATTTTAATTATTAATCAAATATCTTCCTACTTATAACTATCCCTAACCTAATACGTACAAATTTTGAATTATTTGTATTTCAGAGATTGAGTACCTCTCTTCAAATTTCGTGCAGTATTGTTCGAATTTTTCGTTCTAGTATATCCAGGGAGGCCATCTCATGCACTTCACTAGTCCTTGTCCAAGGGGGTAGATTTAGAAACATCTTCAAGATCTTACTTTGAATGCGCTGAAGCCTAAGTTTGTGCGTTCGAGCACAGCTCCCCCAAACAGGGACTGCGTATTTTTTTTAAATAACTATTTGTTGGAATATGAGTTAAAATTAAATTATTAAGATTTAAATTGGGTGTTCAGCCACAAGTGGTGACTTTTCAGTAATAATATATATATATATATATATATATATATATATATATATATATATATATATATATATATATATATATATATATATATATATATATATATATATATATATATATATATATATATATGATTTGTTTATTACCATGAGGACATCATTTGCTTCCGCAATTCTGAGATTTTTGTGTAGGGTAAATTTTAAACCTACTTGTATTGTGTAATGGGGAAAAGGAACTTATATACTAACTTACTAATTAATACAGAGAGCGAATCGATTCAATTGAAGATTGCATCGATTTTTGTCGGAATTTGCTTATAATATTGTGTGACATTACATCTAATGGTTCTATATTTGTGAGTCTGTGTAACTCATTTGTACTAAACCAGGGAGGACGCTTCAAAATCATTTTCCGAATTTTATTCAGAATCCTTTGAAGCGTTATCTTTCTGGTGGAACAACAACTTGACCAAATTGGTACTGCATAAAGCATGGCTGGTCTGAAAATTTGTTTATAAATTAACAATTTTTTTCTTAGACACAGCTTACAATTTCTGTTTATAAGAGGATATAAACATTTAATATATTTATTACACTTTGTCTGGATTCCTTCAATGTGATCCTTGAAAGTGAGTTTTTTGTCATACGTTAAACCTAAGTATTTAGCTTGATCAGACCATGTCAATTCCAAGCCATTCAAGTTGAGAATGTGATTATTGTTTGGTTTAAGAAAAGAAGCTTTTGGCTTATGAGGAAAGATAATTAATTGCGTTTTTGCTGCACTTGGTTTAATTTTCAATTTTGACAGATAATCACTGAAAATATTTAAACTTCTTTGTAGGCGACTGCAGATCAATCTTAGATTTCTACCTGTGGCTAACAGACTTGTGTCATCACAGAATAGCGATTTCTGACAACCAACGGGTAGATTTGGAAGATCAGAACCCTGCGGAACACCGGCTCGAACGGGTAGCAATTCAGATTCACAATTCTGATAGCTAACCTGAAGAGTACGATCAATTGAATAATTTTGAATCATTTTGATCAAATAAATAGGAAACTGGAAATCAGACATTTTTGCCATTAAACCTTTGTGCCAAACACTGTCGAATGCTTTTTCTATGTCTAGAAGAGCAATTCCAGTGGACAACCCAGAAGATTTATTTGCTTTGATCATGTTCGTAACTCTTACAAGTTGATGAGTAGTTGAATGTTCATGACGAAATCCAAACTGCTCTGGTAAAAAAATTGAATTCTCATTTATATGAGACATCATTCTCAACAAGATATTTTTTTCAAAAAGTTTACTGATAGAAGAAATAAGTTAATTGGTCGATAACTTGATGTTTCTGCTGGGTTTTTATCAGGTTTGAGGATAGGAAATACTTTAGCGTTTTTCCATCTTTTTGGGAAGTAAGCTAATGAAAAACACTTGCTGAAAATTTTAACAACATCGGAAGATTTTTAATAAGAATAATAAAAATTCCATCATTACCAGGAGCCTTCATGTTTTTAAGTTTCCTAATAATTGATTTAATTTCATCAAAATTCGTCTCAATAATGTCATCTTGTGATAACACTTGGGTTGAAATATGCTCATATTTCAGTGAGACTTCATTTTCAATAGGACTCACAACGTTCAAATTAAAATTGTGTACACTATCGAACTGCTGAGCAAGTTTTTGAGCTTTTTCGCCATTTGTAAAAAGTATTTGAGTTCCTTCCTTCAGGGCAGGAATTGGTTTCTAATGGTTTCTTAAGAACCTTAGAAAGTTTCCAGAGTGGTTTAATTTGTTCAACTTCTTTAGCGAAATATTCATTTCGCGAAAGAATAAATCTATGTTCAATTTCTTTTTGTAAATCCTTAACTATGTTTTTCATAGCAGGATCACGAGAACGTTGATATTGTCGTCGACGAACATTCTTCAACCGAATGAGCAGTTGAAGATTGTCATCGATGATAAGAGAATTTGATTTAGTTTGAGCTTTGGGAACTGAAAGATTTCTAGCTTCGATAATATAATGATTCAAATTATCAATTGCTGTGTCGATGTCTGCAGAATTTTCTAAAATAGTTTCATGATCCACATGATTTTCAATGTGAGATCTGTAATCCAACCAATTAGCTCTATGATAGTTGAATATAGAACTAATTGGATTAATTATAGCTTCGTTGGAAAGTCTGAATGTTACTGAAAGATGATCTAAGTCAAAGTCAGCATGTGTAATCGGTTCACTACAATTGTGACTTTGATCAGTTAGAATCAGATCAATTGTAGACGGGTTTTTCACGGAAGAGAAACAAGTCGGATTACTGGGATGAAGAACTGTGAAGTAACCAGCTGAGAGTTGATTACTGTTATTATGCCTACAATTCCACTGGACATGCTTAGCATTGAAGTCCCCTATTACAAAAAATTTTGATCGATATCTTGTGAGTTTTTGCAAATCGCCTTTAAAGAAATTTAATTGTTCGCCGGTGCATTAGAATGGCAAATATTCTCTAAGGTGCCATTTAGAATCATAATTTTATACCCAAAGAATTATGCGAAATTTTACTCCCCTAGACTGTATACGGCTCAATTTTTATCCAGTTGTAGTTTGTAATAAACTTTCTGCAGATTTGCTATATAAAATGCATAACACCGACTCAGAACAGTAATTTTAAATTTGGCTGTCGTTGTCATCATGTTGATTATGGTGCGATCGAGGAATCTCCAAGCGAAATACAAAGTTTGTTATCGCAAGCGGAAGAAGCAGGAAGCTCCAACAGAACACATCAGTATCGCATTCACGGACAACAGGTCATCCTGGAAATAGATAATAGATAATGAATATAAAAAGATGAGGAAGTGTTATGCATGCTGGAGAGAGAGATTGTAAATTTCAGCTCCAGTGGGCTTTTCCCTGCTCCCAAATAAATAAAAAATAAATAGATGACGGATGTCAGCGGTATTCATCGGAAGTCAAAGGCATCTATCGGAAGTCAAAGGCATCCATCGGAATTTCAACGCAACTCATCACTCTTCATCACGAACACTTTCATAAAAAGTTCTTTCCAGAACCACCATTATTTTGTCATAAAGAACTATACTGGTTATTGCGTATTGTTTGTGTGTCAGAATGTTTCATGTAACTAATCTTTACTGTAGTTTAGGTGCATCGTTTTAAATTCTAGTAGTGTAAAAGGGCAAAACTTGCACAATTCAAAGAATCAATCAACTAATTGATATTCGGAAGTATGAGTATTGACCCAATGTAGCTTGGCCCAATAGTAGCTTGCAAACGAGCCTAAGCGTATTGAAATCGATTCAGCCATCTCCGAGAAACTTGCGCTGTCAAAAACGGTTCTGTCCGTTACGTCACTAATATCATCATATCTCCGGAACCAAAAATCACAGCCATTTGAACTTGACTAATGGCCTAACAATCGCTTTCAAACGGGCCTAGGCTTGTTAAAATCGGTTCAGCCATCTTCGAGAAATTGCGCGGTAAAAAACAGCGCGTTTCGTCGGTTATGTCATTTATATCATCATATCTCCGGAACCAGAAGTCACAGCCATTTGATTTTTTAACTTAATCGAACCATAGCTTTTAAACGAGCCTAAGTTTGTTAATATCGGTTCAGTCACATCTAATAAAATTGAGCGATAAAATTATATTCGAAAAGTGCACACACACCCATATACACAGACATTTTTCCATCTCGTCGAGCTGAGTCGAATGGTATAGCACTATGTGTCTCCTAGGTTCCGTTCGATAGTCAGGTTTTCCTGCAATTCTAATTCCTTTTTATGGAAAAAGGTAAGACATTCAAGCAAAGAGGTTTCTACCGATACGAAGACAACTCTACCTGCAACCGATACGAAGACAACTCTACCAACCAACCTGGTGTCAATCGCAATCGTTGCGACCTGCAAGTAAAGGCTGGTGCACAGCCAATATTCGGGGCGTTCCTGACTTAAAAGCAGACATAGAAGACCATCCCATTCATACGCGCATAGGTGAAAACACACAGAAGTGCGAACACAAAGAAATGCTACACGCTGAGAAAAAAATTGCAAAAATAACTAAATTTGGGTTTCACACAACGATTTTTTTATATAGAAATAGTGACAAAATAATATCTGGGTTAATATAGCAAATATTGCTACTTGAAACTACAAAACATGATAATTAATTTTTCTCGATTGATTAGTTTTTTTTTCAATGGATACTTTGATAAAAATAACAAATATTTTACTTGTGCATTCCTGTCAATTTCTTGACAAAAAGTTTCACAGTAAATTAAATTCGAAAAATCAGTTTCAAATGAATGAACTCTAGGTTGAGGTCATAATTGTAGCGCTTTAAATTTACAAACATTTTAGTTGGAATAAATGAACTTAAGTTCAACTATTTCAACTAACGCTTTTGTTTAATTTAAATTTTAATTTGTTTTAAGAATAAAATTATTTATTTCAAAATAATTTGCAATGTTATTTTTTATACTGTGGCAACATAACTAAAAGCTAGTGCAGTGTGCCTTATTGCATATATCGTTAAATAAAGAATAAAAAAGATCACAGAATTTTAGAGAGCAAGACTCTTTTCAAGCGTATGAGTACGCTGAGTATGTTGAAAAATAAACCAATCGGTTCATACTGCTTAAAATTGCAATTAAAGAAAATCGAAAAATGCTCGAGAAAAATTATTTCAGTTTCAGCTTACTTCCACTGACACATTTGATTAGCAACAAACGCATTCCTATATGGATTTCTTCTTGCAGAAATTATTGCGATATAAAGATTTACGTACCTTCTATAAGTAAACCCGTAAAAAGGAACCTTTAAATTAACACGCGAAAGGCAATGGATATGGAATGTCGTAAAACTATTTATTTTTCCGGCAAACTGCTTTTGTAACAAAAAATATTTAATTTTGTTTATTTTGTGTAGCGCAATCTAATACGAATGCATTGAAGCAGTGTTACTAACTTTTTTTATTAGAGAATTAAAATCTACATTCATAAAATGTAAGCGATTTTCCGTTAAACGTTGGTGAAAAATTGATCAAAAGCGATATTTCATCCAAGATGTCAGGCTTTACATTCATTTGAGAATAAATTATTGTTAAAAAAGATTGTTTGAAACTCAATCGTGCTATCCACTTTGAAAAACTCGGTGCACTGCATATATGAATACATCTATGGCATACGTACCAAATAAAATGTTACGTACATTTACCAACACAAGTTAACTTGGTATACTTTTGTTCCTTAAACAATCCTTCCATTGTGTACATATTGTGACTTTCCTGGGCAACCTAGTGGTAAATGCGCATCCTTACATTATATAATTTAACAAGCTCACTAACACCTGAGCTCACCTGAAAAAAACCTTAGAATGTTTCAAAAAAATGAAGAAAAATAGGTATTTAACTAAGGTAGCTAACTTTTTGTAAGTTACGATATGGTAAAAAAATGTAAATGCACTACTATTTTCACTATCAATTTTATTATTATTATTAATAATAATATTATTATTATTATTATTATTATTATTATTCCTTTATTTTTGATAATCTCTCAGCTTGAGATATTAGCAGGTTTCTGCGGCATAGTAAAAAAATGCAATGGGGAAAAGGAAACGTAACGTAACATCGACAAAGATAGAATCAATTAGATGGATAGTGTTAGTAGACCAAACTTATCTACACCTATTTAGGAACTTTAGAGTAATAATCGTAACTACCGCTTCAGACATAAAAGACATATATAGGAAAGCAGGGCCAAGACCGAAGCGGATGCAATGCGAAATTTTCCTAGGTTTAATCGACGAAGACATTTAAGACACAGAAGCAGTTGGTAGGATGACAAAATACCAATACGATACGGACGCACGATTCAATGATTGACTGGTTACCGGATGATGCACACACTTCTTGCCGAAGTGACAAACTCTCTGGCGAACTTGCAATAGAAGATATTCGTATCTTTCGTTGCAAATTGATAGCCGTAAAGGAATCGTTTGGGTTACATGCTGGAGGGAACCTATTAATGATAAGTCGGCTTCCTCCTTCGTTACTAGTGTTCATTTGGGCTAGCCTAGTTCGTCTGCATTATTTTTTTTTGTGAAAAAATGTGTTACGCAATGTTATACAATTTTCAACAATATTATTAATTATCAATACATACTTTTGAATTGTTTAAATCCCATTACGAAATAGAAGAAGCAGATTGTACTCTTAAGACTTGCACAAACATTTTCCGCGGGAAAAAATGTTCTGCTTTTTTCGCGCGAGAAAAACTTCTCCGGTGTATAAGAAATAAAACTAATACGATTGATTTAAACAGTGAACTTAGTTGTGTAATTACTCGAATAAGATCCTAAATAAATTGAATCAAATAGTGTTACATCCTGCCTAATATTATATAACCTTGCTACCTTTACATATATCATCATACTATTACTTGCCTTGTATACTTGAAATGTGTCCACCAGACAGTAAGATAATTTTGAAATGTTGCTATCAAAACACGCGCACAAGTCGCGGAAGAAATTAATCAAAAGTGTTGAATAAAGAGTATTAAAACCAATTTAGCTGTTGTGAGCACTTTCTTCTCGGCCGTCACAACAGTGCTGGCGACGATGATGCAGATTTCAGATCAAGTTCTTGGCGAGGGCAGCAGTCCAAATGCTGGTACAGTTGCGGTAGTTCCACCACCATCTTTTGCTATTGATCCATTCGACAAGAGTAAGTTGAAGTGGATGCGGTGGGTGGGGCGGCTCGAAACCGCTTTCCACATCTACGGAATTGCGGATGAGCAAATGAGAAAAAACTTTCTGCTACATTACATGGGGTCCGATACTTACGATGTCATTTGCGACAAGGTTGCTCCGGAATCCCCTAGAGCGAAAACGTACCAGCAAATTGTTTCGACGTTGTAGGATTACTTAAGCCCTCAGCCACTCGAAGTCAGTGAAAATTTCTGTTTCTGCCAACGAAACTATCGACGAACTATGTTTACAATTGCGGCGAAAGCCAAAGTTCCGGGAGAAAAAAAACTCGGGAAGTTTGTACGGTCGAATCGTTGTCGCGTTGCAAAAAGTTTTTACTGGACGTATCGGTGAACGGAAAGAATATTCGATTCGAAGTTGATACGGGTTCGCCGGTTGCTAGTATCAATTCGGAAAATCTGAAAAGATTGTTTCCAAGAGTGCGGTTGCGTAAATGCGATACGAATTTAGTTAGCTATTGCAATACCAGTATTAATGTACTCGGTATTTTCTACGCGAGTGTTAATTACGGAGGAAAAACAATGAATTTGCCATTGTATGTTGTGCATTCTGAAAAGCATCCCTTGCTCGGCCGGGAATGGCTGAAAGAGATGCCGGTGGATTGAAACAAAGTTTTCCAGAACTCGAACGTGATTAATACTATTGCTGCTACTGCCCCTCCGTGTCGCGATGCTGCTTTGAAGGTGTTACTGGACAAGTACCCGGAAGTATTTGATGCCTCTATAGGGAGGATTTCAAATATTCAAGCTAACCTACCCTTGAAGAAAAACGCTCGACCAGTGTTTCTTAAGGCACGGAAGATACCGTTCAATATGATTAAATCAGTTGAGGATAAATTAGACAAGCTGATTGCCGAAAGTGTGCTAACTAAAGTCAATTCTAGTAATTGGGCGACACCTATCGTTCCGGTGAAAAAGTCGCACAATAGAGTGAGAATTTGTGGTGACTATAAACAAACCGTTAACCCAAACCTTGTAATAGACAGACATCCCTTGCCTACTGTGGATGAATTGTATGCTTCACTTGCTGGTGGGAAAAGTTCAACAACAAAGATCTTGTTCAAGCATACCTGCAGCTTGAAGTTGCTCCGCACGGAAAACCCTCCGATCATAAAATTGCGATATCGCAGTTTTTGATTTCTGCGATAGTTGATTCAACTAATTTCTTTTTGATTCAACCAGTATGGTTTTTGATTTGCATATATTCAATTAGTTGAAAAATCTGTTGATTTAAATGCTGTCAAATGCCGGAGACAGCTGAAAGCAAAACAATAATCGCAATGCAAAATCAACAATTTATTTAGTTGAAATCTGTTCGCGTCGCTTCAAAATGTCAATAAAAACAACATCGATGGTTAAAGCGTTTGAGAAAATTGTGTTCATTCGTTTTGAAGAAATTTATGATTCCATAACAAGTGTTTATCGAACAGAGGTGTTGTGATAAAGTTTACCTTTTTTTTTATTCAATAATATAATATAATATTAAGGCACACTGCTTAAGCTCTAAGATGCCAAGGGTATTTACTAATCTTAATTATCGTCTAACTTAAAACTAGAGTAGTATCATTATGTAATATAGTATCTGGCGAACGGTAGTGGCCGGTGAATTGAATTTAGGATGAGATGATTCCAGATGGCGATGGTAATTTTCTATGTTGGCCACATTCTTCGGTCCGTGAGGGTCCGTGGGAAACACCCCCAGGCTACGAAGGCCCGGCGGGTGGCCCGCATGCTGGTCATTGACTGGAGCGGTCTTCCGGTGATGGTGATGTTACGGAAGAGAATGAAAAAAAGAAGTAAATATTGTGGGAAACGGGGTAAAAAAGGGGTGTGGGAACAAAATGTTTGAAAACGACAGAGATCTAATTAGTTGCCATCGAGATGGTGAAAAAACAGGGAAAGGGGAACGAAAAAGTTAGTGACAAAAAAAAAGATCTTGTTAATTCCAATGAAGATGGTGGACAGGGACGGGGATCGAGAGAATCGGGCGGATGTTAGTGTCGAACCTGTAGGTGGAGATTATACTTTCTGAGCGAAGAATAACACATTACATTTGTATATCAATGTGTTTAAGGTACTGGTATATGAGAAGCATATATGAACTATCCCGACTCGCCAACACATCCCGAACCGGAACCTCAGGCGGTCTACCTCGGGCCCTGAGGGATTCCAGTAGCTTTGACCTGGCGTCACGATACTCTACGCACGACCACACGACATGCTCGATGTCCTGATAACCGTCGCCACAGGTGCAGAGCCCGTTCTCCACGATCCCGATACGCCGGAGATGTGCGTTGAATGTATAGTGATTTGACATGAGCCATGACATAACGCGAATGAAATCACGACTCACGTTCATCCCCTTGAACCAAGGTTTCGTCGATACCTTAGGGATAATGGAGTGTAGCCATCGTCCGAGTTCGTCATTCGTCCATGAAGTTTGCCAACTTTCGAGAGTTTTCTGACGAGAAATACTGAAATATTCATTGAAGCAGATTGGTCTTTCATAAATATCACCTTCCAATGCGCCCACTTTAGCCAATAAGTCTGCCTTTTCATTGCCCGGAATGGAACAATGCGAAGGGACCCAGACTAACGATATTAAATAAGACCGTTCAGATAAAGTTCTCAAATGTTCCCGTATTTTCCCCAGGAAATATGGGGGATACTTTCCTGGCTTCATTGCCCGGAGAGCTTCTATTGAACTTAGACTGTCCGTGACAATGAAGTAATGGTCTTTGGGCATGGTTTCAATGATCTCGAGGGTGTACTGAATAGCAGCTAATTCTGCGACGTAAACTGAAGCCGGATCACTGAGTTTGTAAGAAGCGGTGATGTTTTGATTGAAGATGCCGAAGCCTGTGGACTCGTTGATGTTTGATCCGTCAGTGTAAAACACCTTTTCACAGTTGACTGTTCTAAATTTATTATAAAAATATTTGGGGCCACTTGAGGGCGCACGTGATCCGGAATTCCACGAATTTCTTCTCTCATGGATGTGTCGAAAAACACAGTAGAATCAGAAGTATCCAAGAAATGAGCACGGTTGGAAACAAACGAAGAAGGATTATTATTCTGAGCCATGTAATCAAAATACAAGGACATAAAATGGGTTTGAGAGTTAAGCTCATCTAACCTTTCGAAGTTTTCAATCACCAGAGTATTCAAAATGTCGCATCGAATGAGCAAACGATATGAGAGATCCCAGAACCGGTTTTTCAGTGGAAGAACGCCCGCCAGCACTTCGAGGCTCATCGTATGAGTCGATTGCATGCAACCCAAGGCAATACGCAAACAACGATACTGAATTCTTTCCAGCTTGATGAAATGAGTGTTCGCCACTGATCGGAAGCAGAAGCATCCGTATTCCATCACGGACAATATCGTTGTTTGATACAACCTGATCAGGTCTCCTGGGTGGGCACCCCACCATGATCCGGTTATTGTACGAAGAAAGTTGATTCTCTGCTGGCATTTTTGTTTCAGATACCTAATGTGACATCCCCAGGTACCTTTGGAATCGAACCAGACCCCGAGATATTTAAATGTGAAGGCCTGAGCTATGGTTTCACCCCCTAGTTGAAGCTGTAATTGTGCTGGTTCTCGCTTCCTCGAAAATACAACCAGCTCAGTTTTCTCCGTAGAGAACTCGATACCCATTTGAAGAGCCCATGATGATAAGTTGTCGAGAGTATCTTGTAATGGTCCTTGGAGATCGGCAGCTTTGGGTCCTATAATAGACACAACGCTGTCGTCGGCAAGTTGTCTTAGCGTGCAAGATGTGTTGATACATTCATCGATATTACTTACGTAAAAATTGTATAAAAGGGGGCTTAAGCATGAGCCCTGAGGAAGACCCATGTAGCTGAATCGTATTGTCGACAAATCACCATGCGCAAAGTACATGTGTTTCTCAGACAATAGATTATGTAAAAAGTTGTTCAAAACTGGCGAAAGACCATGCTGATGCAACTTCTCAGATAGGATATTTATAGAAACTGAGTCAAAAGCCCCCTTAATGTCTAGGAAAACTGACGCCATTTGTTCTTTACGAGCAAATGCCATTTGAATTTCTGTTGAGAGCAACGCAAGACAATCGTTCATTCCTTTGCCCCTGCGGAAACCAAATTGTGTATCTGAAAGTAAACCATTAGTTTCGACCCAATTGTCTAGACGAAACAGAATCATTTTTTCGAACAATTTCCGGATACAGGAAAGCATAGCAATCGGCCGATACGAATTGTGATCGGAGGCTGGTTTCCCTGGTTTTTGAATGGCGATAACTCTGACTTGTCTCCAGTCATGTGGGACAATATTACCCGTGAGGAACTTGTTGAATAAATTCAGCAAGCGCCTTTTGGCGGGGTCAGGCAGATTGTTCAACAAGTTGAATTTTATTCTGTCTAATCCCGGGGCTTTATTGTTACATGACAAAAGTGCAAGTGAGAGCTCTACCATCGAAAACGGTGATTCGTTTGTATTTGGTGTCGCGGCGCGGGTGATCTTCTGTTCCGGAACAGAGTCTGGGCATACTTTTTTAGCGAAATCGAATATCCAGCGGTTGGAGTATTCCTCGCTTTCATTCGTGGTGTTATGATTGTGCATTCGTCGGGCTGTGTTCCAAAGAGTGCTCATAGATGTTTCTTTCGTTAAGCCGTCTATAAACCGACGCCAGTAACCGCGTTTCTTGGCTCTAATCAAGTTCTTAGTTTTAACGTCTAACGCCGCGTAATTCCGGTAATTATCAGGTGTTCCATTTTTTCTGAATTTTTTATACGCGGAGGCTCTCTCCGCGTTTAAATTTGTGCACTCTTTGTCCCACCACGGGTTGGGAGGACGGATGTTAGTTTTTGCGCCGGGTACACGTTTCGTCTGAGCTTGAATCGCAGTATCGAGAATCAAGCCAGCCAAAAACGTGTACTCTTCCTCCGGAGGAAGTTGTTGAGTTCTTTCAAGTTTCTCAGATATCGAGGTCGCATAGCTATTCCAATCAATATTTCGTGTGAGGTCATACGAAACATTGATTGTCTTCGATGGTTTTAGCCGCTGGTGATTGATATTACGATCGGTAGATGATCACTACCGTGGGGATCAGGAATTACCTCCCACGTGCAATCCAACCGTAGCGATGTCGAGCAAAGGGATAAATCCAGCGCACTTGGTCTTGCTGGTGGTGCAGGAATCCGTGTCATTTCTCCCGTATTCAAGATTGTCATATTGAAGTTGTCGCAAATATCATGGATCATAGCTGATCTGTTATCGTCGTGAAGACAGCCCCATCCCGTACCGTGTGAGTTAAAGTCTCCTAAAACCAACGTCGGTGCGGGAAGGAGCTCTATGGTATTACTGAGCCGCCGATGCCCAACCAAGGCTCTAGGGGGAATGTAGATGGAAGCAATACAAAGGTCCTTACCTTTGATTGTAACATGACATGCGACAACTTCAATACCTGGTATCGAGGGGAGGTTAATTCGATAAAAAGAATAGCACTTTTTTATCTCTAAAAGTACTCCTCCATAGGGATCATCTCGATCCAGGCGAATAATGTTACAATCGTGGAAGCTTAAGGATATTTCAGAAGTTAGCCAAGTTTCGCCCAATGCAAATGCGTCACATTTCAGATTATTTACTAGAAATTTAAAAGAATCTATTTTTGGGATGATACTTCTGCAATTCCACTGTAAAACAGTGATTAGATCCGTGACCTCGGTGGATGATTTAGCCATCGAAGGATACAATCGCTGAGAGAAGGGGCCAATTACCAGTCAACTGCTTCAAATATGTTTTTACTGTTGGCATGAAAGCAATTAAAATGCTTCTAAGAGGGTCTGAAATATTGAAAGTTGTAAAAATCCAGTCCACAGCATCAGAGAACTTGATAAGTCCAGCACCTAGTTGGTTCTCTGGTAGATTTTCTGGGACGCTTGGGGATTTTGTAGTCCCGGGAAGTCGTGGGAATTCCATCTCGGAATTGAGTTTTCCGAGACCAGGAGCTTTTTGCTTCGGTGTTGTGTCCCGATTCCCGTTAGCTATAACTTTTCGAAGCCCTTCGGAAGACACCTTCGAACCCTTACTAGGTAGCTTATGAGAGGATTTATTTATTCTTTTCCTACAGCTATGAGGGACCGCCGAAGATGGAACTTCCAAAGGGTCGTCAGAATCGCTCTCGTCAGTTGACAAGCAGGCATATGGGTTCGTTGTCTGTTTAGGAGGGGTGGCACTTTTAAGCATCTCTGCGAAAGAACGCTTGGAGTGCTCCTTTAGGGAACGCTTCATTCGATCACCTCGCAGTTTGTAAGCGGGACAATCTGAGAGGTCATGCGGACCCTCCTTACAGTAGAGACACTTTTCAGCATCCTTACCGCAAGAGCCGTCCGCATGAGCTTCCCCACAGTTAGCACAACGTGGCTTATTGCTGCAATGGGTAGCTGTATGCCCCAGTTGTTTGCAGTTAGTACAGTTCATTACTCGGGGTACGAATAGGCGAACAGGCAAACGAACCCGGTCCAAGAGGATGTAGTTGGGCAAAGCAAAACCGGCGAAGGTCACACGATAAGAGTCTGATTGGGGATAGGACTTTGTTCCATCCCCGGCGATCGATACTGAATGCAATCGCTTGCAATCCAGTATCTTGACATTCTTAAGTGCGGGGTCTTTAAAACAACCCGCCCCGTACTTAAGAACGTCCTCGCAAGTCAAACTCGAATCGGTGACCACACCGTCGATTTCTACTTCGCGAGCTGGCACGTAGACGCGGTACTCCCGCGTAGAAGGATCATTTTGAACGAGCTCATTAGCCTGTTTTGAGCTGGTAAACAGGACCCTGAGCTTGTCTGGACGTATCTTATCAAAACTTTTTATAGTATTGTATCGCGAGGACAGGTCCCGCGATATTTTTAAAATATTTAATTTTTTTTCTTTCGATTTGGTCCGGAAATAGACCGCATAAGGACCGGCCGGTAGTGCGAGCCCATCCGGATAGCTCTTTATGCGAGACTTTTTATAGTCAAGGGAAGTCTCCATTTGATCATCGGGAACGGGGGGGTCAGAACTTAGACTAGACATGTTGCGGAGCTACCTCCGCACAGAAATAAGTGAATCGGGGAGAAATAGAACAGTCGAATGCAGGAAGGAAAAAAAACTAAATAATGATACTTAACTTAAATCCAACGGGGGCCACCAAGGCCTAGCCCTCGTCGATCGGCGTATCGCCGCTGCGATGGTGTGCAAAAAACCTCCGAGAGGAAAAAGCACACTCTTTTTTAATCCGCACAGTGATATCACGTACACCGCTGGGCCTGTTTTGATCGATCGAACAATCACCGGCTAACGGTACTGTTTCGATCGTCCGCTCACAACAATACACTGCTTCAGTATATAATGTGCATAAAACCTCTCACAGGAAAAAGCACTATTGTCTATTACACAGTAGCGATCTAGTTTTGATCGTCCGGTCACTTTATCACACACGGCACTGGTTTTCAACGCTTTCGCAGTAAACACAAAGCACGTCCGTTCACTCGGAAGGTTGAAACGGCAATGGAAGTTTACCTTGTTTCAGATTAAAAAAAGTTGGTGACAAATTGGAAAACGTTTACTGAATTGGTGTGATATGGTAATTAATTATATATTGAGATATTGTAATTGCTAATAATGAAATGTCCTCAATCAAATGTATATGCGTTCGTCTATACTTAATCGTTAAATCCATGTTAATGAATGATCATCTCGTAATCTTTCAGGGATGCGCAAAAGTTTTATGCTTCATTCGATTGGTTTAATGTTAAAAGAAAAATGTCCATCTTCTTTCATAAATAAAAAAAAACAGTTACTTTGGCCCAAAAAATGAAAACAAAGATTGCAATGCGTAGAAGCTCTACGCGCAGAATTAGATATAAGCGCACGTTAACATAGGGTTGATAACAGTTAAGAATACATTTATTTATAACCTGGGCTGGAAGATGAAGATTAAAAAATCGTCCAATCGAGATCACTGCCAAAGAAGATCACTTGTGATTTCTACCAATAAATATCACTACTGATCTGATCTATTTAAGATCAGTGATCTTCAAATTACATCGATCAAAACCGGTACTGATATTTTGTCACACAAAATCGGTAGTGATTTTGAGCTAAAATCATTATTGACTTATGAAAGATCAATCATTGGATGATTCGATCAGCTTTGATCTTTGTGGATGAGAATCACATATGATCAAGTTCAGCAATGAGTGCCGATTGATCTTACAGGAATTAATAACTAAGAATAATGCGTGTCGTGTTTCAAAATCATGGAAAATCGGCAATTTTGTATCTTTGGGGGATGCTCCTCTAACACTCTTTATCACCAGAGTTGGGGGAAAAATACAGCTTTCGTTACGGCCCGGCTTATGTAGTTTCAACATATGTTCTCATTTGATGCAACCGATTGTTTAATTCGCAATAAAAAGAATGCTAGATTAGGAGAAATGAATGCTAGATGAAGGTTCACTTTGCAATAGCAATACGCAATGCGAAATTAGTAAAAAAAAACCTGTCTTAATCCACCTAGTGGTGTAATGATGCCTTTCTCATGTACATATAATATTGTGGTATTCTATTCAAAAATTTTCTCTTCGATTTTTGAAAGAAACCAGGTGATTGTTTATGCATAACATACAGAATAAAACAGTGCTTTGATTGCGTAAGCCATCCTTAAGAGAACGAAATGGGTTCACTATTATATGCACTTCCGGCACCGGAACCCAAGAACCGGTATAGTCAAAGTCGGTTCGTACGGCCACCAACTAACATGACACACAAACTCTTCTAGTACTCACTCTATAACTCCGGATTCGGAAGTCGGAACCGGATGAAACTCAGGAATTCCGTATGGGACCAGAAGACCTTTCATTTGCATATTAGTTTGTGGAAATCGGTCTAACCATCGCTGAGAAAAGTGAGTGAGAACCATTTTGGTATATATGACCACTATTTCCGGTACTTCCGGAACCGGATACCGGGAACCAGGATAGCCGGAATCGATTTGTTTAGTTGCCAACTGATAAAGACTATCAATTTGTGTAGTTTTGAGACCAGTTTAGAAAAATTTTCACGTTTTTTGTTTCGCCGGTTTAAGTGACGGTGTACAATATTGAACACACTTTACCCTATAATTTCGGAACCGGAAGTCGGATCCCGATGAAATTCAGGAATTCCGTATGGGACCGGGAGACCTTTCATTTGAATCTAAGTTTGTGGAAATCGGTCAAACCATCGCTGAGAAAAGTGAGTGAGAACCATTTTGGTATATATGACCACTATTTCCGGTACTTCCGGAACCGGATACCGGGAACCAGGATAGCCGGAATCGGTTTGTTTAGTTGCCTACTGATAATGACTATCGATTTGTGTAGTTTTGAGACCAGTTTAGAAAAATTTTCACGTTTTTTGCTGCACCGGTTTAAGTGACGGTGTACAATATTGAACACACTTTACCCTATAATTCCAGAACCGGAAGTCGGATCCGGATGAAATTCAGGAATTCCGTATGGGACCGGGAGACCTTTCACTTGAATCTAAGTTTGTGGAAATCGGTCAAACCATCGCTGAGAAAAGTGAGTGAGAACCATTTTGGTATATATGACCACTATTTCCAGTACTTCCGGAACTGGATACCGGGAACCAGGATAGCCGAAATCGGTTTGTTTAGTTGCCTACTGATAATGACTATCGATTTGTGTAGTTTTGAGACCAGTTTAGAAAAATTTTCACGTTTTTTGCTTCGCCGGTTTAAGTGACGGTGTACAATATTGAACACACTTTACCCTATAATTCCGGAACCGGAAATCGGATCCGGACGAAATTCAGGAATTCCGTATGGGACCGGGAGATCTTTCATTTGAATCTATGTTTGTGGAAATCGGTCAAACCATCGCTGAGAAAAGTGAGTGAGATCCATTTTGGTATATATGACTACTATTTCCGGTACTTCCGGAACCGGATACCGGGAACCAGGATAGCCGGAATCGGTTTGTTTAGTTGCCTACTGATAATGACTATCGATTTGTGTAGTTTTGAGACCAGTTTAGAAAAATTTTCACGTTTTTTGCTTCGCCGGTTTAAGTGACGGTGTACAATATTGAGCACACTTTACCCTATAATTCCGGAACCGGAAGTCGGATCCGGATGAAATTCAGGAATTCCGTATGGGACCGGGAGACCTTTCACTTGAATCTAAGTTTGTGGAAATCGGTCAAACCATCGCTGAGAAAAGTGAGTGAGATCCATTTTGGTATATATGACCACTATTTCCGGTACTTCCGGAACCGGATACCGGGAACCAGGATAGCCGGAATCGGTTTGTTTAGTTGCCTACTGATAATGACTATCGATTTGTGTAGTTTTGAGACCAGTTTAGAAATTTTTTTACGTTTTTTGTTTCGCCGGTTTAAGTGACGGTGTACAATATTGAACACACTTTACCCTATAATTCCGGAACCGGAAGTCGGATCCGGATGAAATTCAGGAATTCCGTATGGGACCACGAGACCTTTCATTTGAATCCTAGTTTGTCAAAATCGGTTCAGCCATCTCCGAGAAAACCTAGTGAGATTATTTGACACATACACACACACACACATACATACACACACACACACACACACACACACACACACACACACACACACAGACATTGCTCAGCTCGATGAACTGAGTCGAATGGTATATGACACTTGGCCCTCCGGGCCATTTTTCACTAGTCGGTTTTTCAAGTGATTGCATAACCTTTCTATATGAGAAAGGCAAAAATATTTCACCCCACATATAGTGATTAGAGAGGCAAAAGACTGTTTTACTTGCAGCTGTTTGATGCTGATGATGATGTTCATGCACTAACAATAAAACGCCTTTTGACATGAATTTAATTTTTAGAAGTAACAGGAGCGAAGGGTTTCAAACAAACAGCACGCGATGTGTAAAAACACTTCGTAAGAAGCAGCAAAAGAAAATTTATGGAAATACCCAACTTAGATAAACAAAAAATATCCAAAGGGAGAATTTTTCAACAATCCCTCCCCATTATACATGTGAATACTGGTGTCTACGGTAAATCTAGTTTTAGTGCTTTTTTATAGATTAGTCGATGGGTTGAAATACTCACTGTTTCCTTGTAAATATTTTCCCCTTCTTCAAAATAGCTCGTTTTCCATATTTAAAATATTTTTCCTCTGGGTTCATTTCAATAATATTCAGTTTTCTTCAGCAAATTTTCCATATTTTGTTTCAACTTTTTCCAGTAAAATATATTTGTTCCATAACAGATCCATTTTATCAATCATTTTCCAGTTCAGATGTTCGATTCTTCGCACATAGCTATCACACCTGAAAATAAAATTGAACAAAAAACCGTCGTCCCTGGAAATCAAATTCTTATCAACAACCGATAAAACGATACATTATAATATACTTCCCTTGAATTGTTTGTTGTTGTTATATTTTATTGTTTTTGGTTAGAAGATCGTAGCCTCATATCCGCCACTGTCTCCTTGAATTGATTGAATCAAGTTCAAAAGAATTGTAGACATCGAGTAAACCCCTCGGCGACGCACCAGAGTTGTCAGGTCGTTTTTCCAAAAATCTGTACACAACGTTTGTATCAGAAAATGGTGAATGGAGTTAATTTCAATCAGCAGAAAGGTCCCACAGCTACAATTTGTTGTTCCTAAATAAGCCAAACCCGAAAATCAGTATTTATTTGTATCAATTGTGAATAATCGGTATTCTCGGAGAACGTATCGATATTATTGTATAGACATTAGAGGTCTAAAATAGGAAAAACACCGATAAATCGGTATACCTGGCAACAATCCGTTGGTCAAATATCATTTCTGTATAAAATGTTCGAAACGACGAATGTAACAATGAGAAATTCTCTTTGTCTACCTTCTCTTTCGATTATTACGGTACTCCTAGGAATCCTTCTCTCCAATTATGTACCGATAAAAATAACTAAAGCGATCATCTTTTAATCTGCATTGAAGAAATTACCGAAAAAAGCAGGAATATTTCGCAATAATCGAAAGAGAAAGTAAACAAAGAGAATCCCTTATTGTTACATTCGTCGTTTTGAACATTTTATACAGATTTTTTGTTGGCAACGTGATAGAGTATGTATGGATAAAAGCGTCGCAGTGACCACTCCCGGTGGATGTTGTCGACCCGCATCGGTCCGATCATCGGGCCGATTATCGGACCGATTGAGCACGATATAGGGCCGATTGTAACGCTTCGATCGGCCCGTCATCGGACAATTCTGCACCATTTGCATCAATCGCGTCGACCTAAAAAAGCTTTATGTTTACATTATGTATCGCTAGAGAAACAGAGCGAAGGAATATCAAACAAGGCATTTTCGAGCCGACGTTTCCCCGATAGGGTGTGCAAGAGTGTTAAACATTCTTTTGTCTCGATCATGGAGGCTTTAACCTTTAGGTCATTCGCCTCTTAGGGCCAGAAAAACTCTGGTCCTATGTTTGAGGTTGGAAATCCAACCCCGATATATCTCATCACCTGAGTATTGGATATCCGCTCTCTGCTTTGGTATATCTTCACTCTTTTGCTCTACCGATACACTATGTAAGCTCGAAACGCAATCAAAAGCTTTCGTGCACGATGCGTCCGATGTTCGAATTTACTGGGCTGTGACGCAAGTGTGAACGAGGGATTTTTGGGTGAGTTCTGTTTTCTTGCAATATTTCAAATGAAATATTGCAGGCGGAAAAAAATTAATTTCGTGTATTATTTTTTTGTGGAAGAATTTATCACGTTGGTGGAGTGATGGATCAGTGAACAGTGCTGTATTTAATAATGAAAGTAAAATCGATCGAAGGATCGGGATTTATTCTGGGTGATTATCAAAATAAATCCCAAGTCTTCGATCGAATTTACTTTTCATATTAAATACAGCATCAGTTTTCTAAACCAACCAACATCTCCAACGTGATAACTTGTTCCATAAAAAAATACACGATATTAATTTTTTTCCGTCGAGAATATTTCATTTGAAATATTGCAAAAAAACATAACTCACTCAAACATCCCTCGATCACACTTGCATCACAGTTTGTCATTGTGACGCTTTCATCCATACATACTCTAACACGTTGCCAACTTTAGAAACGAACAAAAACTAGAAATTGTCAAAACAAAAAATTGTATTTCACCAGCGAATCGTTGCCAGATAAACCGATTTATCGGTGTTTATTCCGATTTATGACCTTTATACAACAATATCGATACGCTCTCCGAAAATACCGATTATTCACAATTGATACAAATAGATACTGATTTTCGGTTTTGACTTGTTTAGAAATAGCAAATTGAGGTTGTGGGGCCTTTTTTCTGATTAAAATTAACCGCGTTCACCATTTTCTGATACAAATGTTGTGTACAGATTTTTGGAAAAACGACCTGGCAACTCTGGTGCGTTGCCGAGAGGTTAATTCGATGTCAATATAATTGTTTTTTTCTTTTATGGTGTCACTATAAGGACGGCTAAGACCACTCACGGTCTATCTTGTCAGGATACAGTTCTTTTGGACTCGATTACATCAATTCAAGGGAAGTATTTTATAATGTATCGTTTTATCGGTTGTTGATAAGAATTTTCTTTACAGGGACGACGTTTTTCTATTTTTATTTTCAGGTGTTAGATATGTGCGAAGAATCAAGAATCTGAACTGGAAAATGATTGAAAACATGGATCTGTTATGTAACAAATACATTTTACTGGAAGATGTTGAAACAAAATATGGAAAATTTGCAGAAGAAAATTGAATATTATTGAAATGAAACTGAAGCAAAAATAATTTTAAATATGGAAAACGAGCTATTTTGAAGAGGGAGAGTACAAAATAGGAAAATATTTACAAGGAAACAGAGTATTTTAACCTATCGACTAATCTAGACGTAAGTACTAAAACTTAACGATTTACCGTAGGATGTTAACCGCGAACTAACCTAACCAGTATTTACATGTTTGTTCATCTTAGTTGGGTATTTCCATAAATTTTCTTTTGTTGCTTCTTACGAAGTGTTTATATCGTCAGTTGTTCATTATTTTGCTCTATTGCTATGTAAGGTTGGACCTCCATGTCGGTGATCAATTCCTGAAATAGGATGTTTTCCTGGAGACAAGTCAGGCTAAAGAATCGTAGTCATTCTCACTCTAATAGAAACCATCGTACGAATGGTGTGCGATGTCATCGCCTAAATACCTTCAAACTTTCGTGTTGACACTACTGATAATAGGTCATTGTTTTGTCTCATTCATATGCTTCATGGTTTCTACTACTTTTTAGAAAAATCACCGCACCGCAAAATATGTGACTGTGTAACAATGTGTTGCGATATGTGCATATTTAATTATCTTAACTAATGTAAAAATACGGTAAAATCATAGTGAAAAGTGTTTTTTATTAAAAATTTATGCGCAATTGATATGATTGTAAAAAATAATGATTTTACGCGGAACATGTCAATATTGAAATACTGTTTATATTGGAACAACGATATTTATTTAATTTATCTCATACCGAACTTTTTTTCAAATAGATCATAACGTATATCAGTAAGATTTTTTTTTTGATTATTATTGATTTTCGATTATTGTTCTTGTTGATTCAACTAATTGCAATGTCAAAAACAACTA
The DNA here is from genome assembly GCF_030247185.1 of Malaya genurostris. Taxonomy (NCBI): domain Eukaryota; kingdom Metazoa; phylum Arthropoda; class Insecta; order Diptera; family Culicidae; genus Malaya; species Malaya genurostris. The sequence goes on along the minus strand of NC_080571.1, from coordinate 190,050,999 downwards.
AAACCGATTTACTTTTCAACTAACAGAATTTTGTTTCAATAACAACGCCAGTTATTTCAACTAAAATATTTATTGAATTTGAATGGTATGTGTCCTCACTAATTGACAGCATTTTTTTTCAACCAATTAAATTAGTTGTTTCAACCATCGTTTCTGCTAATCGAAAAACAAAAATGACAGTTTAGTTAAAACAACAATCGATTAGTTGTACCAAATTTTAAACAATCGAATTCAGAAATTCAACTAATATTCTAGTTGAAATGGGATCGCGAGTGGTTCCGTGCGAAGGATCGTGAAATCCTCACACTGTCTACTCATCGTGGCCTTTACCGGCCAAACCGTTTGATGTACGGTGTTGCGTCGGCTCCAGCTATCTGGCAGGGACAAATGGAATCCACATTGCAAGGAATTGAAGGCGTGAGTGTATTCCTGGATGATATTGAAATTACGGGTGAGAACGATGAAGTTCACCTACGTCGATTGGAAGAAGTACTTCGACGACTGCACGAATGCGGAATACGAGTGAACAAGGACAAATGCAAGTTCTTTGCCGATAAGATTGAATACTGCGGATACTTGATCGATAAAGACGGTATCCACAAAATACGGAAAAAGGTGGAGGCGATTCAACAAATGCCCAGACCGAAGAACAGAGATGGGATTGAGAGAATGGGATGGGACCGAAGAACAGAGATGGGATTTGTGAATTATTACGGGCGGTTCTTTCAGAACCTGAGTACGGTACTATATCCGTGGATAGTGGACGAAACAATGCGAAGGTTCCTTCAAGAAGGTGAAAGATCAGATGTAGTCTGACAGTTGCCTTGTTCATTACTCACCTGAGTTACCACTGTTGCTCGCTATGGATGCTACGCCCTACGGATTAGGAGCTGTACTTAGTCATGTGTATCCTGATGGTTCGGAACGACCAATTCAATTTGCGTCAGACTCTTAATCGTGTACAACAGAACTACATGCAAGTGAACAACGAGGCGTATGGTGTTATCTTCGGGGTGAAGAAATTCTTCCAATACATTTACGGACGGAAGTTTACATTGCTTACCGATAATTAAGCGATTTCAAAAATCTTCGGAGAGCAAAAAAGGATTGCCGGTCATGTCTGCACTAAGAATGCAACATTATGCTACGTACTTGCAAAGTTTTGATTACGAAATTCGATTTCGGAAGTCAACCAATCATGCGAATGCCGATGCCATGTCAAGAATATCATTGACAGTAACCGATCCCGAAAACGAGATTGAAGAATCAGATGCGATTGAGTTGAGCCAAATTGATACCTCACCCTTAACTGCTGCTGAGTTGGGTCAAGCCACTGCTGAGGACCAACTAGTTCAAAAATTGATTCACGGCCAACTGGTGGAATCCAAGGATCGTTTTGGATTAGAGCAGAACGAGTTCTCCCTGCAAAAAGGATGCTTGATACGGGGAATTCGAGTGTACGTGCCTGCTAGTCTTCGGAAACGTGTTCTGGAAGAATTACATTCTACTTATTTCGGGGCAACCCGCACTAAGTCACTAGCACGAGGATACGGCTGATGGCCGGGGTTAGACCAAGATATAGCGGAAATTGTTGCAAACTGCACCGACTGTCAGTCGGTACGTGCTGAACCTGCTAGAATGAACTTGCATTGCTGGGAAACACCTAGTAAACTGTTTCAAAGAGTTGATGTCGACTTTGCTGGTCCATTCATGGATACTTATTTCTTCATTTACGTCGACGCGTTCAGTAAGTGGCCGGAAGTTCAAACATGCAGATCCATTACAGCTGAAAACACCGTCAATATGTGTCGTGAGATCTTCAGTAAATTCGCTATTCCGTCAGTGCTGGTCAGCGACCATGGTGTGTAATTTACGTCGGAGGTTTTTCAGCGATTCCTCAAGATGAATGGTATAGTACACAAAATGGGTGCACCATACCATCCGGCCACGAACGGCCAAGCCGAGCGTTACGTTCAAACCATCAAGCAGAAGTTGAAGACATTAAAGTGCTCTAGGTCTCAACTAAACTTGGAATTGTGTAACATTCTTCTTACATACCGAAAAATCCGATATGCTGTTCGTTTGGATTATGGGCGAATCTGGGAGCGTCACATTGATCACATAGTAGGTGTGGGCGCTAATCTACAAGGAGATTCGGTGGACACTCCAGATGCGGAGGAGTTCATTGAACGCTACGAGCCAACTGCTTCTGTTGCGGTTGTTCCGGTGACTGCGTGTTCAAACGAGACTACTGGTACGACACCGGTGGTTGCTTGCGATGATACTACAGAGACGAACTTAGATGCCCCAAGTCCAGAGCGTTCTTCTACTACGGAGATCAGACGATCTACAGCGATAGAGAAGTTGCCGTTACCTCGGCGGTCCGGTCGTATAATTAAACCTCCCCAAAGATTGAATTTGTATTTTTTTTCGTGCGATGTAGAATTTCTTTTTACGAAGGGGAGAGGTGTTACATCCTGCCTAATATTATATAACCTTGCTACCTTTACATATACCATCATACTATTACTTGCCTTGTATACTTGAAATGTGTCCACCAGACAGTAAGATAATCTTGAAATGTTGCTATCAAACCACGCGCACAAGAAATCTATAGCTTCTACAAAAAATATGTCTAAGTAGAAGTTGTATGTATTGAATTGAGCTTTCTAAAAAAATATACACTGAAAAAATTATCGTCTGATTTTTCGTGAAATCGAAAATAAAATTTACTTTTCGAAACTCTCAGTTATTTTACCGTACGATTTTTTGAAATTTTATAAAAAATGTTACAAGGAAACTAATGAATGTTTTAGAAAGTTGGAGAGATGATAAGTAAAAAAGTATCCCAAAAAAAAATTTTTTTTAAATTTTCGAAAAATTATGTCTTCATAGGAATTAACGTATCTGCGCAATGAAATATTATTCTCCAAGCTACTTTCAGGGAAAAAGATCGTAGGAATATACTTCCTAAATTCAGTCATTTTCGAGATATATGAGGAACTAAATCGAGAAAATTGATATTCCATCAGAATACGCCTTTTTGTCTTTCTTATATAGAAAGGTGTTTGATATTATGTAACAGGATGAAAAGAAGGTCGAACCCACTTTAGAATTTTCATGCAGTTCTGATAACTCACACATACTAATTTGAAGACTACTGTAATAAGGGCAATCAGCAATATACCATTGCTGCCTTCACTTGTTGGGTAGCGAGAAAATACAATTCGTTCTAAACCGCTACAAATATAGTTTGGTCTTTAAAATTAACACGAGTGTTTAAAATATTGATCATCGTCTTCCTACAAGTTGATTCTCTATAAGGGTTGATTACAACATCTTTTGGTGCCGTGACCAGGTTCATCGTGCACGCAAACTTTGGAGCAATTTTCCATTACAGTCGCTATAGACGCGATCAAGACGGCTCATCTGAACACGCCATCTTACAGGCGCCAGTTGCAAGACAATAGTGATTTGTTCGTGCGGATAATTGACATTGATTTATTCAAGTCCTATTTCAGTAGGCGAGCGATAAGTAGCACTCTAACGCCTTGCCATCAGCTCATGGGTACGCTTTAGGTTTTTTTTCTTCATTTACCCAAAAACCTCGAGTAAGTTTGGCAGGAACTATGCGAAATTCAGAACGAAACTAGCAATGAAGGTATGGTTCTGAATCTTCGCTATCGCTCATCCTTAATACTTAAAATAAAAGATGAGATCTAAACTTACTCTTCAAATTTCTTCATCTGGCAACCTCCTTCCCATTAACCCTCAACCAACCAACACGATCGAAGGGCTGAAACTACCAACTATTTCTCTACCTGATTTCGCTAATGATTACATGGATTTGTTAGCATTCCATGATACCTTTCTTGCATTAATCTACTCGAATCCTGATTTGCCTGAAATCCAAAAATTTAATTTTTACGAGCTGCAATCAAAGGCGAAGCAAGTCAAATCATGAATCAATCGGAATAAGTGCAGCGAACTATCATTTAGCTTGTCAGGCATTGGTTAATCGCAACGCAAACGAATACCTGCTAAAGAAGTGTCATTTACAAGCTTTAATTGACATCCCTGGAATGAAAGGAGAAACTTCCTCTTCATTGCATGCATTGGTTGATGAGTTTGAAAGACGTTAAAGCAGTTAAGAGCCCACCGATTCGTGGAGTACAATGCTGGAGCACCTTCTATGTATTCGATTGCACGAGGACACACTTAAAGCCTGGGAGGATCATGCGTCTACCATATATGATCCATCAAACGAGAATCTAGGGGAATTTCTGCAACGAAGAATACGCGTCTTGGAATCTATTTCAGTCACCAACCTGTTCAATCTGATGTCCTCGAGTTCACTGACTCGCGAAAGGTCATCCATATTTCATCGAATGAAACCGCCGCTGTGAACAAATCATCTGATATGTGCCCGATATGCGATTAACAACACCCCTTACTGAAATGTTTCAAACTTTCAAACTTTTCACTACAGGACCGACTCAATTTCGTCAACACTCGTCGTTTGTGCTCAAACTGCCTACGAAACAATCATTTGATGCGAAGGTGCCTTCAAAATTCAAATGTCGAATGTGCCACAAGCGGCATCACACTATGCTACAATCAGGTTTTATAGATCATGATCCAGTTAATACGCGTATAGCTACCACCAATCAGGCACCACACGAGAGCACAAATCCCGTGCTGTCACATCTCTGGAATCATTAAAGGTTAGCTGGTCTTTCTTCAGCGTGGCAGGCAAAAAGGGGTTCATGTTAACAACCCTAGTAATTGTCATCGATAAGTTCGTCGAACAACATTTAGCTCGAGTGCTACTGGATATCGCATCTCAACCTAATTTAATAACAGAACGCTTAGCAAAGCAATTAGGTTTGCAACGATCACGAACAAATGTGATTATTAATGTAGTGGGAGGACAACCTCTGCGGGCCAAAGAATCTGTTATGTTTCACATACAATCTAGAAAAGCCGATTTTACGTTAGACGTTGACAGTCTCATCGACGACACGACCAGGTACTCCGAAGGAAAATCACAATAAAAAGTGTTTGTGAGAGATTCACGTCCAGTTACCACAAATCGGATATCCCCTTGTAAATCAGTAAAAATATCTTCTTAGGCAACACTGTTCTAGTTCCTACAAGTTAGTTACCTAGGCGCCCTAGTAATATAAATAAACAAATTGAAAAAGTTATTCGGATTTCTAGTATCGATCGATTACTTCTGGGTATGTTTAATAATAATATTTCATTATTTTCGTTAAAGTCTTGCATCTAGTAGGATATCTCATCATGAGTAAACCCGAAACTTGGTAACAATATTTGTAAGCACCAACAATCTCTCCAATTTTGTAGGACACAAAACCGGTTCATAATACACGCTTCTGTTTTCAGCATCTGTAGATTTGTATTCTGCTCTTAGAATCGAAGTTTCGAGTAGGTACCATCTCAGAGTTTTGAAATCTGAATGCCCAAGATTTTGCACGAAGTACGATGTTTTTGTGCAACTATGACGTATACCAGGCTTCGCATGAGAAGCTAAAATTTAAATGTTCTTAAGTATGGATATAATAGTCCTAGAATACAGTCAGTTACTAGACCTGAACGTGTTCATTCCATAAGGTAAATATTGATCTTACCATGCACGAAATGCAGCATGGAAATGTTTATTTTATCCATTTCTACTGCTTTCAGAAAATCATAAGCTGATCATATTTAATATATATGAACCAGTTTAGGTATGACTCTCGGCACTCGTAAAACGCTGTGAAGCTATAAGAAGACATGGGGGCGCGCGTACAGATGCATACTATTAAACAGCAGGCCCGGTACTAGTTTTCTGGAAGGACTAAAAAATCTAAGAGATTGATTATTAATTTTTTTGTCTCCTAATTAATTTTTTTGTCTCCTAGAAATTATAACAACAGATGGCCAAAGAAAAACAGCATTATATAAAAAAATACTTTTTATTTTACAGAAAATTTACTCCATTAATCAATCTTTGTGAAATTAGATAGTTTTTGGTTTGAACCAAAATTTTCCTTATTTTATCCTAACCATTTTCAATTCAATACGATTTCGTCTTATTTTCCTCCTACGAGTTTTTATCCACGAATCGTTTTATCAAATCGTCAACCATATTCGATACAGTTAGTCAATTTTCAATTTCATGAACTCTGATGGCTTATTTGAAAACATTTGTTTTAATTTCCATTGTTTCTATGTTTTTTTGAACCGCATTCTGATTTACTTTATTTAGAGGATCTTATTGTATATTTATATTTTTCAATTGAACCAAACAAGTAGCCATGGTTCTCGTAATTGTTATTCTAAAAACAACATTTTATCAACCTGGGTTGCCAGTTTAAAATATATTTTCAAAGCTTTCATTATGACGTTTCGAGTTACTGAGGGGTAGTTAAATTTACGATACAGTTTTGAACAGCGAGTGGCAGGTCGTGTCGTCGGTCTCATAATCAACAAAATTACGTCTCCATTACCGTCTAATGACATACCGATTGATGAACAGAAATTGCCATCCAATCCGACCTTAAACAAGTGCGGAGATATCGATATGATTATCGGGAACGACACAGAGATTAGTACTGTTTTAGTCATTTCACCAACCTTTAGAAGAGAGCATTGAAAGATTTTGGGAAATCGAGGAACTATCGAAGCAACCCAATTATTCCGTCGATGAAAAGCAATGTGAGCAGTTGTATTCCACTACGACCATCCGAGATTCAATAGGTAGATACATGGTACGCATTCCTAGCCGTTTCAATTTCGATGTTTTTTTCTCTTTCTTTTTGACGACTAAGTCAATATTTCTTTTTTCTTTTTATGCGGTATTCACCTAACCAGAGACCATTTTTGTAGAAACAGAAAATGAGAATTATAGAATGATAGTACTCAAGAGAGTGCAAGGATGTGAATATATAGAACGGAAAAGGAGAGACGTGACAGAGGGTCATTTTAAGCAAGCAGAAATCTTTTAGTAACTTAACGTTTACCTTCTGCCAGAGGAGTCGGGCTTAGGCATCTGAACAATGCGAATCGCCCAAGTCTCTGGTATGTCGGAAAGTAGTGATAAAGGTCTTTTACCATTTACTATCCGAACCGACCCATTCGGCCGGTTCAGCCACAAACATGCATACACATACATACACACATACACATACATACACACACATTCACAGACATTTTGTGATCTCGACGAACTGAGTCGAAAGTTATATAACACTCAGCCCTCCGGGCCTCGGTTGTAAAGTCGCTTTTCACAGCGATCACATAGCCTTTCTATATGTTATGAGAAAGGCGAAAATTATGTTGTTGGGTTAAGTACATCAAGAGATACTCGCGATAAAGTTCTGCCCATTCTAAAACAGAGTGAATTTTGAAAAGGCGACTCATAGTAAAGTAAGTCGTATTCACGTCAAAAGTTTTTTAAATTACTCTGGGTTCTCCATCACCAATTTTTTTTTTGTGATGAAATTTTGAATAAATTATTCTTTCACATCAAGACAATGAGAGCAGCTGTTTTCGAGATATTTTGAAAACAAAATAGAAGAAAAATCACATGTTCAACAAAGGAGTAACCGCCACGTTAACAACATCTACTTGAAGGTATTAAAATTTACCTATGATACAAAAGATTACCAACACCCAACCATAAAAGCACATTTTTTAAATACAAATCGTCCGTGTGAAAAAAAAAATACAAATCTGTCCCGTGTTGGCGGTTCAATGCACAGGACGCTGGTCTTACAAGCCAGTTGTCGTATGTTCGAGCCCCGACCTGGAAGGATTCTTAGTGTCAGTAGGATCCATAGTACTTGCCATGCAATGATTCTGTACACTAAGAATCGGCTGCGAAGTCTGTTGAAACAGAAAGGCCAAATTCCACAAAAGGAATATAATACCAGGACTTTGCTTTGCTTTTGCCGTGTTAAAACTAGCATCAACAAGCTATAGTATTCAGTGAGTGTGATTTAATTATGGGAAAATATAATTGTAGACCTTTTCGTGGTAATGAAAAATCTTGTTCGTCTAAGCGTCGTAAAGTAACAGATAGTATGATTGAACACTTTGCTTTCAAGCAGTGCGCAATTATTGTGAATACTACAATGCATATTTGTGACTCATATCGATTATACTCATATCGACTTGTGTCTGTTGATTGTGCAAAGCAACTAGCTTCCAGTGACTACGAGATGCCAGATTAAACGACAGCTTCACCAGCAACATCGGAAAATAATTTAGAAGAAATGCCGCTAGATACATTTAGATATGATTTAGAAGAAATGTCAGCAGCTTTACTCGTTTCAACATCCTCCCAACACAGTGATCTAGCGGATGATTTTTAGGAATCAAAATGTTGAGGTAATGTAGTCGCTAAAAAGGCGCGCAAAATTTTAACAGCTTGAGTTGACCGAATCGTCGCACAAAGCATAACAAGAAAAACCGACACATAGAAACCAGGATTATTTTCAGTGACTGAGGGCAGTGGATTTACCACTTGTTTTGTTGGCTTGTGAAAAAGATTCCTTGATTCTTAATGGATTTTTGAATAAATCCTAATTCAATCGTTATTGTTAGTGATTATTATTACACTAGAATTATGAATCATGAGTAATTATGATTGACTAACATGAGGTTATATGTATATGTATTGACTAACTTGCTTACCATGTATATGCCTGAGTTTAGTAGCAAGCATGGATTCTTCTTCAAAATAACGATTGAAAACAAGAAAACATTCAAGTATTTTCAGTATCTTTGACAGTAGTTCACCAGACCCCTCACGCCGTTGAGATGGAATTTATGTAAAAGTATTCGCTTGACACGCATGATAGAGCGCGGCCGAATTTCCTTATCGAATAAAACACTGCTAAAATAAATTACTGGACTGGAATCACTGCCAATATATTCCATTCTAATTGACTTTCATTGGTGCAAAAATTCGTATCCTTATTTGATATGTAATTTTTGCTCACGAAAAAATGCCACCGTGCTCACCGTGTATTTCTCACACCGTCTCAATACGAATTAGCAGCGCGCAAGCAAAAAAAAAGGCGGAAAAGTTTATGTAAACTTTTCCAAATTTCGGTTGTTTTGGCTAAAGTTTTATAATTTTGAGTAGCATTTTCAGATGCTCTGTGAATTTCTGCTACAAACACTTTTCAGTTCTAAAACCATCTACGTGGAACGGAACAGTATCCGTTTATACATTTCAAATACCAATTACAGCTCGGCAGTACAAAATTTCAAAATTCTAAGAATTGATTAGTTGTGACCAATTCAATTGCGAAAATTTAAGTGTTTTTAGTTTTTCGAAAATCGGTCTAGTTTTTGAATAATTGATCAAAAAACGCGACGCGCGCATTTCGCTACATTTCACCTTAATGTATCTCCTATAGCAGTTCGAAACCTCAGATCTGACAACTATCGTCAAGAAAAGTGTTCCAAAATTGTTGAACGCATCAGGAAACAACTATTCGACCATCCACCACAAAATGAATCCGAAGAATTTCAGACAGTGAAAACTAAGCCTGAAGCAGTTCGTTCTTCAAGATGCTGTTCAAAGTCAGCATTGGAACTATGATCAAGCAACAATTCATCCATTTGTAATATATTATAAAGAATCAAACAAAATTTAAGTTTCGTTTAAATATCAGAAATCTTGAAGCACTATTGCTGTAATTTTCATTTCCAAAATAATAAAGTTTCTAAAACAACGAATGAATATAAAAAAGAAACTAAATTTCTGTTTGAGTTGTTAGTAGAATATTTTCACTAATAGTACTGTTGTTGTATTGTTGAATTCCACTATGTCACGTAATTACACTCTCACAAAGTCACTATTTTCACAGTCACTATTTTTCCGAAAGTGTATCAAACGTTATAATACGATGCGTATTTCGGAATGTTATTTACATCCTCCTTCAGTGTATCGGTTTTATAAGTTTATAAAACCGATACACTGAAGAAGGATATAAATAAAATTCCGAAATACGTATCGTATTATAAACTTATAAAACCGATACAATGAAGAAGAATGTAAATAACATTCCGAAATACGTATCGTTTTATAACGTTTGGTACACTTTCGGAAAAATAGTGACTTTGTAAGAGTGTAATAACGTGACATAGTGGAATTCAACGGTACAACAACAGTACTATTAGTGATAAAAAAAAGGTAATTTTGGTATCGGACGGGACAGCTTCTCAATATAAAAAATGGAAAAAAATCGTTAGCCGCTGTAAATTTGAAACAAAGTACAAAATTGATTCGGAGTGGCATTTCTTCGCAACCTCGCACGGTAAGAGACCAGGTGATACAATCGGTGGAACTTTGAAACGAATGGCAACAAGAGCTGGCTTGGCAAGAGAACATGAACCCTCAATAACGCTTTATACGATTAGGCTTTTAAAAGAATCAAGATAATTTCACAGCAATCTCGGTTTGTTATATGTCACAAAAGGAATATTATGATGCTGTTATAGAATGAAAATATATTTATCAGCAAACAAAAATGATTCAAGGTACACAAAAAGTTCATTGCTTCATTATAGTAACAGAAAATAAAATTTCTGCCAAATACAGAAATGAGCTATCATATTATATATTAATCTGCACAAAATACAGCCTGGGAAATAATAAAGTTGGTTTGTTCGTTCCGCATGTTAAGAATTGCACGAACTGTAGAAACTCGGGCATACAACTACTTATTGTGGTAATACGCCTAAATATATCCGATGTGAAGGGCACCATAAAGATAATCTTTGCGATAAAGACATTGAAAAATGTGTTTATTATGGGGGGCGAGTCCTCATGATCTCTCAGCATGCGCTGCATTTAAGTTGCGTAAAGACAAAACTAAGCTCTATATAAAAGCACGGTCTAAGCGAACATATGCAGAAATGCTTAAAACTGTCACTGATGTTCCCCCTCTTGAAACAGATAACTCTTTTTCAAATCTAGAGCCAGAGGAATCTGACTCTGATCAAAATAGTGAAGGTACGTCGTTTGTCACTCCCCAAGGGTCTGTTAAGAGGAAAAGGTCTTCTCCCAAAATACCAAAAAGGCACCTAAAATGACAGCTTCGAAAAAAATCCCCATGTCAAATTTAAGAAAGCCAAATTTAAGACCAAAGACTGTGCCTCCAGGTTTCCAATCCAGGAACTATCAAAAAGAAAGACAATAATCCAGTGGCCTCCGTTCAATATTTCTGAACCCCTAAAGACCCTCATAGTGACATTTCTTCTAATAGCTATAACTTTTCTGAAACAGTTATCAGTTCAATTACCAATTCTCTCAGGGTTTGTATCATTTGATGGATAATTTATCATCCGCCGCAAATGATTCAATCACTGTTTTGCAGTGGAATTAGTAACGTACCAAGGAAATTTGGCGCCCGGGGCAAAATAGGAGATTTTCGCCCCCATCGGTGATTTAGTGAGCGAAAAAATCTCCAGCTCCGGAAAGATGAACTTGAATTGTCGAAACCATGCCAAAACTTGATTCATTCAAAGTTTTATTGCATAGTAAAAAATGTGATGTATTTGCTTTGTGCAAAACATGGCTTACATCAAACGTAGTTTTGAATTTTAATAACTTTAACATTATACATCTCGATACAGACTCTCCGTATGACAGAGTGCTTCCAGGAATTAAGAATTGTTATTCTTTTTATAGATTAAACATTCCTTTGACTTTTAGTACAGAAGTTGTTACTTGTCAAATAAACATTAAAGGAAAATATATTTTTATAGCTTCGGTTCATATTCCTCCAAGAGCGTTTTACAGCGACAGTTCAATGAAATGGCTCCTGCTCCACGAATGATTCTGAGAGATTTCAATTCGCACGGAATTATGTGGGGATCCGTTTATAATGATAACAGATCATCTTTAATATATAATACTTAGCATGATAGTATTAAGTATGGGTAGTATGACACGGACCCTAAGACATCCTGCACGACTTCAATTCGACTAGATTGCTCCTGAAAATACTTCCTGATTTAAATGGTAGCGGTCATTTACCAATCATCGTCTCAATTAGCAGTTACAAATGCATTACTAATTCAGTTAATATTCCATATGATTCGACAAAAAATATTGACTGGATTAAATATCAAAGTAATTTTTCAAGTGTCTTAAATTCAATGGAAGAATTCCCTCTGCTGGAAGAACATGACTTACTCGTTTGTTCGATTCTGGAGGTCGCAGAGCAAGCCCAAACCAAACGATTTCTTGGTCCAACGACTAAAAGAAGGCCTCCCAATCATTAGTGGGACAAAGAGTGCTCTGATGCTAAAAACGCGAAACAAAATGCTTCCAAAATTTGAAAAATTCGTGGTTGTAAAAACCAAGTACAAGAGCATACGGGCCAAAAAATGAAGCTATTAAAGACATTTTGTAGAATGTTTGTTAAGAGAAACCTTAATGAGCACTCTTTGGAACACGGCCAGAAGAATGAGGAATCGTAACGTAAGAAATGAATGTGAGGAATACTCGAACCGATGAATATTTGACTTTGCTAGGAAAATTTGCCTAGATTCTGTTCCTACGCAGAGCATTATTCGGAAGTGTACCTCAAATAATAGTTCCATTGATAGCCTCTTTTCAATGATGGAATTTTCTATAGCACTCTCGTCTTGTAACAATAACGCGCCGGGGTTGGACGGAATAAAATTCAACTTGGTGCAGAATCAGCTTGGACAGAATAAAATTCAACTTGGTGAAGATCTCGCAAAAGAGATATTTGTTGGAATTGTTCAACAAAGTTCTTGAGATAAACAGTGTTTCACTAGAAGCAAGTGAAAGTTATCGCCATTCAAAAGCCGGGGAAACCAAGAAATGGCCATTGAACTGATAACATTCCAATCGCAACTCACATAGACCCATTGCAATGTTGTCATGCATTAGAAAATTGTTCGAAAAAATTATCTTCGACGTCTCGACATTTGGGTCGAGACGAACGGCTTGTTATGAGATACTCAGTTTGGTTCAGTAGAAATAAAGGGACTAATGACTGTCTTGCATCGCTTTCGTCTGACACCGTTCAAAAACAACAAATGGCATCTGTATTTTTAGACATTAAAGGAGCATTTGATTCAGTTTCCATTGATGTTCTTTCAGACAAGCTCTACCAACATGGACTTCCAGCGGTTTTAAATAATTATTTGCACAACCTTTTGTCAGAGAAGCGCATGGCTTTATTGTTTTTCAAAGTATTCTCTATGATGACTGATATACTTTTGCATGCGTTCGAACCAATCAGAAAAGCATTTTTGACACAGTGAATAAGGTACCTAAAACATGGTTTTTAAATGCTACGACAGTATCTTCTGTCGTCGAAAATCGTTGCAATTATTTCTTGATATGCGGGAATAAAAAGAAATCATTTGGGTGCCAAGTCAGGACTGTTCACGATAAAATTCACTACACCAGCGGTATACATGAGTACGTTTATGTTAAAAAATATCAAATTTTATTTCGGTGTTGCCAGATTTTAGCTATTGAAACTAGTGTGGCCAATTCCCGAAATATTAGTAGCGGCCTACGTACATGGGTCTCCCGCAAGGCTCATGCCTCAGTCCGCTCCTCTATAACTTTTAAGTGAACGACATTGATAGCTGTCTAGCAACCCCATGCACACTAAGACAATTGGTAGATGATGGCGTGGTTTCAGTTACTGGACCTAAAGCTGTTAACCTGCCAAAACCATTGCAAGATACTTAGATAACTTGTCCGTTTGGGCTGTTCATCTGGGTATCGAATTCTCTGTGAAGAAAACAGAACTTTTCAAGAAAGCATGATCCCGCGCAGCTTCAGCTTCATATGATGGAAAGAATGGTCGCGCAGGTTTTGACTTTCAAATACCTCGGGGTGTGGATTGATTTCAAATGCGCGTGGGGTAGACATATTAGGTATCTGATAACGAAATGTCAACCAAGAGTAAATTTTCTTCGAACAATAACAGGAACTTGGTGGGGTGCTCATCCGGAAGATCTTATAAAATAATATTAGAGAAAGATACTTTCAGTGATGGAATATAGATGCGTTTGCTTTCGTTCCGCTGCAAACTCTTATATTATCAAACTTGAGCGAATTCAGTACCGTTGTTTATGATTTGCCTTAGACTGCATGCATTCGACACATGCAATGAGTCTTGAAGTTGTGGCGGGAGTTCTTCCATTGAAAGATCGCTTTTGGGAGCTTTCATCACGATTGCTAATAAGATGTGAGGTACTGCATCCTTTGGTTCTTAGTAACATGGAAAGGCTAGTTGAGCTTCAATCTCAAACAAGATTCATGACAGTATATTTTAACCATATGTCACAGGAAATCATCCCTTCAAGATATACTCCTATCCGTGTCAGCCTTCTAAATTTCCCTGACTCAACTTTATTTTTCGACACATCCATGCAGCGTTATGTGCGATAAATCCCGGATCACCTACGCTCGATGGAAATCCCAAATATATTTTCAAGTAAGTTCAGGCTTATTGACTCTGAGAAAATGTTTTACACGGACGGATCACGAATTGAAGAGACTACTGGATTTGGTATGTTCGGAAATGAAGATTCGGTCTCATTTAGGCTTCAAGAAACTGCATCTGTTTATATAGCAGAGTTATCAGCAGTTCGTTATAGCTCGAGTGTAATCGTCACTGTCATCGATGATCTGGGTCGATGGATTCATCCAATGATTCGATAAAGGCATGGTTCAGGAGGCTGAGTGTGATTCGTGTACCCTAAACGACGATTTATATTTTTGTTGTATCCGAAAATATGCAGTAAATTTTGGTAGGATCATAAGACCTTTCATTTGACTCTGTAAGATTGGGAATAATGGCTTTGAGTCCAGTTTATAAATTTTTTTCCGGTGCTTCCGGAACCGAAGAGCAGGAACAAGGATAGCTGGAATTTATTTGTTCAGTTGCCTACTGATAATGACTATCGATTTGTGTAGTTTTGAGACCAGCTTAGAAAATTTTTAACCGTTTTTGTTTCGCCGGTTCAAGTGACGGTGTACAATATTTAACACACTTTACCCTATAACTCCGGAACCGGAAGTTCCGAAAATACCCTTTTTGCATGTACTCTGCAGGATTTCAACGAACCGGAATCCGACATCTAGTATTTCAAAGTTTCTTCTAACAGTAATATTAGATACCATTCATTAATCCTGTCCCGAAAATACCCATATTGCATTTTTTTAGATTTTTATTAAACCGGAAGCCATCATCTCTGATTTCAAAATTCTGACTTCTGACATCAATTTTCGACACCCATTCATAATTTCCCTTCCAAAAATTACTATATTACATGTAGTTTGAAGATTATCGACCAACTGAATTCCGCCATCTTGGATTACAAGATAACTTTTGACATGAACATTCAACACCCTTATATTTTACTCGTTCCGAAAACATCCATATTGACAGTAATTTGAAGAATTTCGACGAATCGAAAGCCGCCATCTTGGATTTCAAAATGACTTCTGACATCTATATTCGGCACCCATTCATCAATCCCGATCATGGATTTCAAGATGACTTCTAACATCAATATTAACCTCCTGAAAATACCCATATTGCATGTAATTTGAAGAATTTCGACGAACCGGAAGCCGGCATCTTGAATTTCAAAATGACTTCTGGCATCAGTATTCGACACCCATTCATCAATTCTGTTCAGAAGACGCTCATATACCGCTTCAAATTTTGGTCAATATTCGTTTTAAAAAACTCTCTTACCTCACTGAATGTCATCAAATTTAAATAAAATCGTTGCATTAGTGATAATCGTGAGAATGAATGACTATCTTTCCTTTATCATGTGTGAGTCTACGGCGATTGTGGTAATACGGCGATCCCTTTAGCTACCAAATACTGGGACACGTTGACAATGGTGTGGCACGGATAGTTGTCGTGATGATGGGCGCTTTAGTTTCGTTACGAACACCACCAACACACTTCTACTCGACACGACTATACATGCTAGAGTGACGGTAAATATATCAATGGAGTAGCGAAGAGGAAAAAAATTTCAAGATTACAGGTTTACTACAAGTGCGACAATAAAATCAGTATCCCATCCCATCAGTATATACACCTCTTTTTTTTTATTCAATATTATAATATAATTTTTAAGCACACTGCTTAAGCTCTAAGATGCCAAGGGTATTTACTAATCTTAATTACGACTAACTTAAATCTAGAATAGTATCATTATGTAATGTAGTATCGGGGTAGCGGATTCTCGAGTATTCAGCTTTCAGCAGGCGACTATCCATGTTGGCCGCATCCTTCGGTCTATATACACCTCTTAAAAAATCTCCCTTTAATATCTGTTGTCGACCAGAACGCTGTTTTTAAGTTTCTTCAAAGACACCATATTAACAAGATAGCCAGCTCTCACATTTCCCGAACAAATCATTGGCAACATCCTTTTTTGCGAACATGGCGCCCTCAGGCGAGTCCGCATCGAATCTAGTACATAGAAGTAGGTAAGAGAAATGTCAAATTCATGCGCGCCAAAATAGCAGCACTGCGCACCCTTACAACTGACACGATATATTGAATGTGATGCCGTGCGATGGCGTTGCTGAACTGAAGATTGATATCGCTCAAAGCTGACAGGGTCTGGTTTCTTTCTTTTAGCATTTTAGAAAAGACATGGCGCTTTGGTGTAAAAAGCAATAACCTAACGGTTAACGGTTTATGTTGAGCCGTTAAGTAGGGTTAGCAGTTCAACATAAGCATGTTGATAGGTTTAAACATCCGCGAGAGAATTGAGTGTATAGAAAAATCTTTCAAATATGCATACACAAACTTACACTGACATGACATAAACCGGGTTTTGCTGCCATTCCATATCTTTTGAAAAGAGAAATCTGTATGTCCAGATTGAAATCTGAAAGGGTGCTGTTTACATTTGTTCAAATTGACATAAGATTCATCTATACTGAATGTAACACAATAACGAAAATATTCATTAATTAATAATGTATTGTTTTTGATTTATTTAAGGGTTTTATCGATAGTCTCTGTGGACGATCAATCATGTTAAGGATTCATCTAAAAATGGGACCGTCATTAAGAAGCAAGGAATGGACTTGTTGTTTCGGACTTCATGTTCGCACAGCGACGATTATAATTGGACTGTGGCATTTGGTAAGTTACACTTTGATTTTCATACCTTAGACCAAAATATTCACCCCGATTCTGTATTTCGTTCGAATCGGATTGTTTCGATCGAATATGAAATTTTGCATTCTGTAGCTCGATCGAGTTCGAGTTTTCTATACAAAAGCATCACTCGATCGAATTACAGAAAGCAAATTTTCACATTCGTTCGAAAGAATCCGATTCGATCGAAATGCAGAATAGGGGTGATTGTTGGTAAATATTTGAGATTTGAGACAACACTTATACGAAAGGAGTTGTTGGTGTGTGAACACAAGAAAAAACCTGCTTGTAGTGGTGCTATGATGCCTTTATATAACTCAAGTTTTCATTGATATTACTAAGAAATGCTTCAAAAATCTTTTCTTTGAATATTGAATAAGAACAAAAAAGTTTGTACAACCTTTTCAAATTTTAACAGTTTTGACAGGAATTCTTCGTTTGCTCTAAATGACGGTTTAAAACTTTAAACACATCTCATCCTATCGTTCCGGAACGCAACTCAGAATCAAACAGAAATCAAAAGTAGTCTTTTTTATTTGAGTCTAAGTTTGTTAAAATCGATTCTGCAGTCTCTGAATTAGAAGAATTTGCCCGTAACTAGCAGAAACTATAATTTAAAACAATTTTTAGACAAATTGAGAAGATTTTTTCCGGTTTTTGCATTATCGCTCTATCATAATTGGCAATTTCATACACACTACCAGTTGGATCTGGATAAAATTCTACATTAATTTTTAGAAACATAATTATTTAAACCTGAGTAATTATGTAAACGTCCGTTTCGATCATACGACGAACGGGAATTTTTGAACGAATACGAAAACTTCGAATGAATTCGAACGCGACTCGTTTGCCACAAAACATTCAAATATCAGTGAACCTCTTTAAATAAATGCTAAGCCTTGATGAAAGTAGTCCAATTCTTCTGATTAATCA
Source organism: Malaya genurostris (assembly GCF_030247185.1). NCBI lineage: Eukaryota > Metazoa > Arthropoda > Insecta > Diptera > Culicidae > Malaya > Malaya genurostris. The sequence continues at coordinate 190,032,850 of NC_080571.1, read as the reverse complement.
TATTCAAAACGCTAGAATGTATGCCAGTTTATCTTCAAACGATACGTGTATTCGAACATCATTCGTACGAACGAAAAGTCTCCTTCTCGTTTACGAAATGCCGTGGTTTCGATTCGTCAGTTTAATGTTGCGAATCAACCGTTCGAACACATTGAAAAAAGTTTAACCGATTTCCAACAAATTTATTTTTGAATCTAGAGGTGATTTGCAATCTAATCATAAATTTGTGTTTTGCATAGAATATTTAGAAAGCATAGCAGTCATAGTAAAATGCTGTTTTCTCTGGCGAACCTACGAATATATGCGCGGTTCCAAGTTTTTGCGGATCAAATTTTACATCTATTAGGTACTTTATGGAAAATACACCATGGGTTAGAATGCTTTTTATTTATATTAAATGCACGATTTTACCAATGTAATAAATATGTCTAGCGGAAACATTGAAAAAATTGCAAGAAAAATGCAACATATTCTTCGCAGATACCACTGATCAGACTGCTATTTTAAATGCTTATTTTTACCCCCAACTATCATCGGCGTATTTTTACGAGAATACAAAATTGCCAGCAACAGCGAATTAATTTTTCAATACAAAATATAACCGAGAAAAAAATTTGAAATTTTTCTGATTAGAATCTATCTGACTGTAGATCTACACTAAACTGATTATATTCACTTCCGATTTACATATTTGACCATTATTAGTTTTAGGTTTCGTCTTTGACTCATCAGCGCAGAGCAGTTTAAATTGAACTGCTTAGTGCTAAACTCGGCAGTTCAATTTGAATCGCTAAACAGACGTAAAGTTTCTGCTACTTACAGAACACTTTTTGTTTTACAACGGAGTGCAATGTCTTTTCTGACGTGCCGAACGAAAACGTGTTTTTGTTTTGCAACGGAGAAATAGTCGAAAACACGTTTTCGTTCGGCACGTCAGAAAAGACTCCGTTGCAAAACAAAAAGTGTTCTGTAAGTAGCACAAAGTTTACGTCTGCTTAGCGGTTCAAATTGAACTGCCGAGTTTAGCACTAAGCAGTTCAATTTGAACTGCTCTGCACTGATGAGTCAAAGACGAATCGTAGTCAAATTGAAACTGCCGAGTTATGCACTAAGCAGTTCAATTTGAACTGCTCTGCACTGATGAGTCAAAGACGAAACGTAAAAATAATAATAAAAACGGTTATGTGCCCTAGCATAAAATTTGGCTAACCCCTAAATGACCTAACCTGCATCGGCCAGAAATAGTCGAAAACACGTTTTCGTTCGGCACGCCAGAAAAGATATTGCACTCCGTTGCAAAACAAAAAGTGTTCTGTAAGTAGCAGAAACTTTACGTCTGCTTAGCGGTTCAAATTGAACTGCCGAGTTTAGCACTAAGCAGTTCAATTTGAACTGCTCTGCACTGATGAGTCAAAGACGAAACGTAAAACTAATAAAAACGGTTATGTGCCCTAGCACAAAATTTGGCTAACCCCTAAATGATATTTTACCCGATAAGTAATTCTAATAGTTTTTTACAAAACATTTGGAGCCATTAGAAGGGCTGATTTTGCTAATGTTTCCCAAGGTTGTTCCCTTTTTGTTGTATTTTACTCCAATGCAAACGACCAGCAGCTCTTGTTTGAAGTGAAACTGGCTTTGTGAACGAACCGCGAGACATCCGCTCGCAGTGTCGAATGTTGCCAAACTGAATCAATTTTGCTCAAGGGTCTAACACTTTTGAAAAATCATTTACTATTTTCTTTATATCTTCTTATAGTAAAACATTTCAAAAATATTTTGTGAAATTTTCAAGTCTATTGGAACGAAACTCTGGAAGTTATGGACCGTTATCTATGGATGTCTCATTCTGAGAAGAAGCAAGAGCTCGGCGCACAGGCTCAAGATTTCTACTTCGATTGGCTTAAAAACTTGGCAAAACTCTCTTGAAATGTTTCATTATAACAAATTATAAAAGAAAAAATATGATTTTTTTTTAAATATTTTTTTTTGCCTATTTTGCCACACAGATTCTGAGCACAGAATACAGATTTTATCAAAATTCGAAGATTTTTACAGATTTTTATGAATATTTGGATTATTCTCCTTTGTTTCAGTTCTTGACAAATTCAAAGCTTTTCCTGAGCGCTTGCATATGTACCAAGCTTGGGAGCGTATGCCTGTTATGTCGTTTAACACTTTCGTATCGTTCAGGCAGAATACTAGTTTCGTTGATACAAATACTTTCCCCAGTACTGTGGGAGAAAGCTCTGCAATTTCTGCATTTACTTTGTCCACTTCCTGCTGTTATTTCCGTGTTTTCCTTTTGAAAGATTATTATTCTGGGCAGCAAAGGGGAACAGATGAAGGATAATTGTTGTTCCAAATTATCCAGCCTTCTTGCTCAACAATCAATCGCAAGGGAATAAAACAGATAGCAAATAATGTACAGTAAGGAAGCGCAAGAGAGTCGAATTCGCAAGTATAGGCAGTTCCATCCGCAGAACTTCAATCGTTTAGTGAATCTAGAGGATGTATTCAAACGATTTCTTTGAACGTCTGATCCTGTAATAGCATTATCGAATAGAGTAACAACCAACGTGAATGTACTCCATCTTCCCGATTATGCAGCTGAATTAACATTTTTAATTTTAACACGCTAGGAGACAGCAATACCTTATTTTAGTATGTATAGCTAATAAATGTCTTACATGAAAGAGCATTTTTCAATGAAAAAACCCAATGTTTGAACACAATTTAAAAAATTAAAAAAATATCTCCTCCGCCATTTTTTCTATAAACATGCTCGAAAGTATTTTCTATCAAATGAAAGAAACCGATTTTTTTTCGTTTGCTCCAATGTTAGATATAGCAGTTTAAAAATGATCTGTTTTTGAACTAGTTTTGCTCATAACTTCGGTTCAGAAAACGCTACCTGAATGCGCTAGTCATGAAAAAATTGGTTTCAATAAACTCTAAAAGATATTCAAAGACACCAAAATCGAGAAGTGAATATTAAGAAAGCTAGAGCAAAAAATCTGATTTTTTTAGGAACACCCTAAGTTGATCTATTAAAATAGCTGTAACCCTAAAACCGTTAGAGATACTACAATAGGTTTTTCGGCAAAGTTGCTTGACATAAGTTTTCCTACAATTTTGCCGAAGAATGCAGTCCTCTATCTCAACACATACGGAAAATATTTTTTCTATCACCCTAATAATTAGAATCACCCTAATACCATATGCTTCAAAATATGGCTTATCTTTCACTGATCATTTGTTCCGAAGACATCATAGCTCTAAAGTATAAGGCTAAGCCACAAATGTTTTTGTCCCCCTAAATTGTGGATCCGGACCACTGTGCAATGCACAAGAAGAAATGATCGATTTTCGACCACGGTTCCCCTTTTATAACGTTCAGTTGAAGATATGTGCCTGACTACCTCAAAATCGTCGTCCTTGCGCAAAAACCCAAGCAAATGTAGAGTTTTTCGCGTTGTTTTAAAATTTTCAGAAAACTTAATTTTTGAGTTGTTTGTGGTTATCTCACACTGTTCAAAATATTATCCTAAATTCCTGATCATATTTTTGATGAAACAGTGAAAGAATTATGTTGCTGCCATTAATAAAAGTCGAGATATTCACGATTAAGTTCTGCCCATTCTTCCATATGGCTAATTTTGAAAAGGCGCCCCATAGTAAAGTAAGTCGTATTCACGACAAAATGTTGAAACTGGCAACACATACTGATAAATTATTGATTTTTAATGATAGCTACCATGGTTACGATTTATGGAAGACATGTAGAATGTAAATAAATGTAAAAATTATTTGGTTAATGTTTGCATAGAATTAATTCGAAGTATTTCCGTCCGACCGAAATTAGCTTTCTATTAAGGGAGTCAAGCAAGGCCACAGCTGAATTAGAATGCACACTGAAGGTGCCAATCCTGAAACTGATAGCGAATATGACAAAATTGATATTGTACTGTTGCAGAGAAATCCTAGTGCTTGATTCGGATAAAGATTATGTAGAAAACGGAACTATTCTGAACAAGATTAAAATGAATAAAATGAAAAAAATGAACAAGATTACATAAATAGTATAGCCATATTATCAGTGCAATCTGAACGTGGATGTAAATCATGAAATAAATTTAACTTTGTTACTAACATGAATGGGTATACATTCCCAATTCCATATTTATTCGTAGCTCTCCAAAAACTTTGAATCTTTTTGGTATGATGATACCAAAAAATAGTTATTTTATGTTTAGTATTGAAACAAAAGATTATATTTTATTACATGTTATTTTAGTACTTTTGAGAAACATATTTTCTGCTCACCTAAGCTGTTTATTGAGTTGCGTCATGCTTATGACTACAGTGTCATCTACTTGGTAGTTCGAAAGCGTAAGAAGTAAAATGGCGGTACTTGGTTGAAACAAGATTGTTCTTGTTTTTTTGCGAATATATACATATTTGAAAACATCTCTCGCCAGGGCCAATGGAGAACTTTTCAGATTCGCTTCGTTGACTCCATACACTCTACCGATAGAAATAAGTTGCATTTTTTATTTATTCTCGATCCAATCAGACTTTACGTACCTGATATACAAACCCATTTCCATATTCCGGGATCTCTTTTTCAAATTGTTTGTTTATTTATTCTGGGGCAAGGGGCAAATCACTCTAAACTCTAGACAATCTCATACTAATAAACTCATGTAATTCCAAAATCATCTTCTCTAATCTCATTCAATCCCAACTACCCACTTGTACTCGGCGGGCAGATTCCCTCCAGACGGTTGGCTATGTCTGCCAGCCATTTTTGCCGGAATTCTGCCAGCAGAAGTGTAAACGGGGCAATACGGCGAGATAATGAGGCAATTTCGCCTGAACAATTTTGACAGCAACCGGAATGCAGCCAGTCTTCTGACGGTTGCCAGAATTCCTCACAAGCGGGTAGTCTAGATAAGTTTGGGTAATTTAAAACCAATCCAACCTAGTTTTGCCTAATCTTGTTTGAAGTGTATCTGTCATTCGAGCTCCCACGCAGAGATGCCATTTATACAGATTTATCTGTATTATACAGATTTTTACATACGCAGGCAGATTTAATACAGAGTACAGATTTTATACAGATTTTTCAAATTAAATACAAATTTATACAGATACCATAAAAAGTCAGAAAGAAATAATGAAACTTTTCCGTCTGAGCGTGTTTGATTGCCCATATTAAAACGAAAAATTTTTCGTGCAGTTGTTTAATGATGAACGCCGAAATACATTTATATCATAATTTGAAACCAATTTGAACTGATGTTCAAGGAAGTCATGGCGTCATGGAACTTTATTGTCAGACTGAAAAGTTGTATGACCTGACTTGACGTTGCGTATTGGGCGTTTGAATTCCATGCTTGAATTCCAAGTCATCATTTTCAAACTAAAAAAGTATATGGACTTAAAATTCAATTGTGGTTGATAACAAAAACAATGAAATTTCGTCGTTGAATGTTCTTGTCAGTGCGGTAAGGACTTACGATATAAAGGAATGCTCCTTGCATCTGCCATTCTATAACAATAATCTAATGGAATAACATCTTTAAAAATCATTTTATATCCGAAATTTCCTTTCATTAGTGAATACAGATAAATACAGATTATTATACAAAGCAATACAAATTTTCTATGAAAATATCTGGCATCTCTGCTCCCACGTTTACAGCTTTTTATGTCAAAATAATGCTTTTCCAGATCTCGGCTAAACTTCTCTAATCCCATTCTAATCCAGCGAGATCCCTGCTAAACTTGTTTACTCCCGGTAAAACTTGTTTGAGTTCAGACAAAGTTTAGAGTGATTTGCCCCTTGTTCTGGGGTCATGGTAACTAGCTCGAAGCAACTTAAACAGTGTTGCTCGATAAGATTATTTTTATCGTTATCAAGGGGTCGCTGAATTTATGGTAACTGGTGTTAATCGTGGTACTCCCGGTAAAACTTGTTTGAGTTCAGACAAAGTTTAGAGTGATTTGCCCCTTGTTCTGGGGTCATGGTAACGAGCTCGAAGCAACTTAAACAGTGTTGCTCGATAAGATTATTTTTATCGTTATCAAGGGGTCGCTGAATTTATGGTAACTGGTGGTAAATCGGCAACGGACAATTTTAATGCTAATTTTCCTTCGCAGTGCCTGGTCGTGTCGTCGGCCGTACCATCAAGAAAAGGTAGAATCAAGTAAAGCAAAATTTGTTTCTACCTGTACCGTTCTGATCGTTGCTGGTACTCTCTCTGCGGTAAATGTACCATCAAGCAGTTGTAGCAGGCTATAGAATTTTGAATGTGTAGAACGTACAAGGATAAATGTATTCTACCGCTACCGTTTGCATTTCTGGGTGATAAATGCCCAGTACCGGAGCAGTTGAAACAACGCAAAACGGAATCGGAAGGATTGCTGGGAATTGCTACGGTTTTTGAAGTTTTATTAACACTTGTAGCTTCTTAAAACGGATCAGAGAACATCTCTCGAAATTGTGTATACGAGCCAATTGTTTAAGTTGAGAAATCGTTGTAGACGAGTACATCACGGCAATATTTGCGGAACGATTACGGGAACCATCGATAAATACAGGGTCCGCCATGTAACTTTTTTTTAAACATGCAATAAAACACAAACGGTTCATCCGATTTCAAAATTTATTTTTTCATATTAAAGTACAATCCTTCCGGTTAATTGTGGAATATAATTTTATTCAAATGGCTGCCTCGACTGGCCTTGCAGTACACCATACGGTCGGTCCAGTTTTTTAGTTTAGCTTTATATCAGCTATGGCTGCACGAATGTTGTCCTTCAAGGCTTGAATTGTCTCTGGCTTGTCCACATAACACTTATCTTTGACAGCCCTCTAAAGATGATAGTCTAACGGCGTTGAATCACAGCTCCGAGGCGGCCAAACGACATCCGAATTTCGACTGATAATTCGATCTTCGAAGACTGTGCGCAGAAGATCGATCGTAGCGTTGGCTGTGTGGCATGGAGCGCCGTCTTGTTGGAACCAAATGGTGTCCAAGTCTTTCTTTTCAAGTAACGGGAAGAATGCTAATCATGTCGCGGTAGCGCTCGCCATTGATCATGGCGGCGGCACTTACCTCATTTTTGAAGAAAAATGACTCAATGATGCCGCCAGACCAAAATTAGCACCAAACCGTCACTCTCTGAGGATGCATCGGCTTCTCCATGATAACGTGCGGGTTTTCCGTCCCCCAGATGCGACAATATTGCTTATTAACAGACCCGCCGAGATGAAAATGTGCCTCATCCGAGAAGATGATTTTTTGGCAAAAATCGGCGTCTTCTTCAAGCTGATCGCAAGCCCAGTTGGCACTATTTTCACGCGTTTCTCAACCGTATACACAACAATTTTCGTTAAGCGGAAGGATAAAATTTCTGTCAAATCAGAAGTGAAATTTAGGTTACCAATGTCGAAATAACCGCTAGTTCAAAAAAATGTTAGATGGCGGACCCTCTAGATGTACTATCAGCGCTTCGTCGATATTTGCTCTCGAAACTATTTCTTCCATTTTCAGAATGTAACCCATCACTGATGTTTTCGACATCTGAAATGCTGTTTTACGAAGCTTGTCGATAAGTTCAGCTACTCATTGCCGTTTCAACCTTCTGAGCGAACGGACGTGATTTGGATTTACTGCGAAAGCATTGAAAACCAGTGCCGTGTGTGATAAAGTAATCGGACGATCGAAACGATATTGTGTAATAGACAATCGTGCTTTTTCCTTGAGAGGTTTTTTTGCACATTATACACTGGAGCAGTGCATTACAAGGTGAGATGAAAAAACTGCAACAAAGTAAAACGCCATAATTTTTTCATTTTTTTTTTTAAATTTTATTGAATGAAAGCAAAAAATGTCGGAAATAACATCAAATTTGAGAATCGGTTTAGATTTGTTCGAATTGGCCACCTTTGGCACGAACTATGGCCTTCAAACGGCCAATGAAACCATCACACGCTGCCCGAAAGTGGCTCTGCGGTATTTTGTCCCATTCTCGGCGAAGCGCTTGCTTGAGATGATCGACACTTTGGTATTTTTTAGTGCCAACCTTGCTTTCCAAAATACCCCAGGCACAATAGTCCAACGGATTGGCATCCGGAGATTTTGGTGGCCATTGTGCGGTGGAAATGAAGCGAGGAACCTCATTTCTTAACCATTCTTGGGTGGCGCGTGCTGAGTGCGATGGTGCTGAGTCCTGTTGGAATGTCCAAGGTCTGCGGCCGAAATGTTTGCGTGCCCAGGGCTTCAGAACTCCCTCCAAAATATTTTCGCGATAGATTTGCGCATTTATTTTGACCCCACGGTCGATGAATACGAGCGGCGAGCGACCATCGGCTGTTATGGCGGCCCACACCATCACCATGGCCGGCTTTTGAGTTCTGGTGGCCAACCGAAGTTGCAAATTTTCAGCTGACCTCTCTGGCAAGTAAACACGATCATTTTGTTTGTTTACAAACTGCTGGATAACGAATGGTTTCTCATCGGAGAAAACCAAATTCGGCAGTTCACCACTTTCGGCCAAGCGAAGCAACTCCTTAGCTTTTTCGAGTCTAACTTTTTTTTGCGCATCAGTAAGATCTTGCACTTTTTGGAACTTCAATGGCTTTAGTCCAAGCTCATTTTTCAATATTTGCCGAATGGCATATTGCGATATGTTCAGCTCACGAGCCATTTTTCGGCCACTGCGACGCGGATTTCGTTCAATTCGCTTCTTCACTTTTCGAACCATTTCTGCCGATGTTGCTGTTTTTTTTCGTCCACTTCCTTGACGTCGGGCTACGCTACCAGTACCACGGTAACGAGCGATGGTACGAGACACAAAAGATTTATTCACTTTTAAATGCTGGAGGGCTCTAACGATAGCCACTTGTGGTTTTCCAGCCAAATGCAAAGCAATCACACTATCACACTTGAATTCCATCACAAATAACTTTTTTTCTGAAAAATTCCCACCAAAATGCTTTTGTGCGCTTGTAAATAATATAATGAGCTGTCACTAGAATAAATCTGACAGCTGTGGGACGAGCGGTTTAGAAATGACAGCAGTCTGAAGTTGGTTGCAGTTTTTTCATCTCACCTTGTATTGTGAGCGTGCATTATTGTGAGCGGTCGATCGAAACGGTACCGTTAATCGGTTATTGTTTCGGCCAATCAAAAGTAAAGTCAAATTGTAAGTAGCAAATACTTTACGTCTGCTCAGCGGTTTATGTTGAACCGTTAGATGGCGTTAGCAGTTCAACATAAACTGCTGACGCACTGATAAGCTGAATGCGAAACGTAAAAATGAAAACTAGTCATGTGCACTTTAGCACAAAACGATACACATGAGGTGCCAAACCCCTAAATGACTACCATCAAAAGTATTGATAGAATACGTCCAGACAAGCTCAGGGTTCTGTTTACCAGCTCAAAACAGGCTAATAAGCTTGTTCAAAAGGATCCTCGCTCGCAAAGTAGAAATCGACGGTGTGGTCACCGATTCGAGTTTGACTTGCGAGAACGTTCGCACGTTTAAGTACGGGATGGGCTGTTTTAAGCATCCCTCACTTAAGAATGTCAAGATACTGGATTGCAAGCGATTGCATTCAGTATCGATCGCCGGGGATGGAACAAAGTCCTATCCCCAATCAGACTCTTATCGTGTGACCTTCGCCGGCTCTGCTTGACCAACTACATCCTCTTGGACCGGGTTCGTTTGCCTGTTCGCCTATTCGTACCCCGAGTAATGAATTGTACTAATTGCAAACAACTGGGGCATACAGCTACCCATTGCAGCAATAAGCCACGTTGTGCTAACTATGGGAAAGCTCATGCGGACGGCTCTTGCGGTAAGGATGCTGAAAAGTGTCTCTACTGTAAGGAGGGTTCGCATGACCTCTCTGATTGTCCCGCTTACAAACTGCGAGAAGATTGGATGAAGCGTTCCCTGAAGGAACACTCCAAGCGTTCCTTTGCCGAGATGCTTAAAAGTGCCACCCCTCCTAAACAGACAACGAACCCATATGCCTGCTTGTCAACTGACGAGAGCGATTCTGACGACCCTTTGGAAGGTCCATCTTCGGCGGTCCCTCATAGCTGTAGGGAAAGAATAAATAAATTCTCTCATAAGCTACCTAGTAAGAGTTCGAAGGTGTCTTCTGAAGGGCTTCGAAAAGTTACAGCTATCGGGAATCGGGACAAACAACCGAAGCAAAAAGCTCCTGGTCTCGGAAATATCAATTCCGAGATGGAATTCCCACCACTTCCAGGGACTGCAAAATCCCCAAGCGTCTCTGAAAATTTACCAGAGAACCAGCTAGGTGCTGGACTTATCAAGTTCTCTTATGTTGTGGACTAGATTTTTACAACTTTCAATATTTCTGACCCTCTTAGAAGCATCTTAATTGCTTTCATACCAACAGTAAAAACATATGAAGCAGTTGACTGTAAATTGGCCCCTTCTCTCAGCGATTGTATCCTTCGATGGCTAAATCATCCACCGAGGTCACGGAACTAATCACTGTTTTACAGTGGAATTGCAGAAGTATCAACCCAAAAATAGATTCTTTCAAATTTCTAGTGAATAATCTGAAATGTGACGCATTTGCATTGTGCGAAACTTGGCTAACTTCTGAAATATCCTTAAACTTCCACGATTTTAACATTATTCGCCTGGATCGAGATGATCCCTACGGAGGAGTACTTTTGGGGATCAAAAAGTGCTATTCTTTTTATCGAATTAACCTCCCCTCGATACCAGGTATTGAAGTTGTCGCATGTCATGTTACAATCAAAGGTAAGGACGTTTGCATTGCTTCCATCTATGTTATATTCCCCCAAGAGCCTCGGTTGGGTATAAGCGGCTCAGTGATATCATTGAGCTCCTTCCTGCATTGACGTTGGTTTTAGGAGGCTTTAGCTCACAGAGTACGGGATGGGGCTGTCTTCTCGACGATAACAGATCAGCTATGATCTATGATATTTGCGACAACTTCAATATGACAATCTTGAATACGGGAGAAATGACACGGATTTCTGCACCACCAGCAAGTCCAAGTGCGCTGGACATTGCTACCTTTGCTCGACATTGCTACGGTTGAATTGCACGTGGGAGGTAATTCCTGATCCCCACGGTAGCGATCATCTACCGATCGTAATCTCAATCACCAGCGGCTCAAAACCATCGAAGACAATCAATGTTTCGTATGACCTCACACGAAATATTGATTGGAGTAGCTATGCGACCGCGATATCTGAGAAACTTAAAAGAACTCAACAACTTCCTCTGGAGGAAGAGAACACGTTTTTGGCTGGCTTGATTCTTGACACCGCGACTCAAGCTCAAACGAAACGTGTACCCGGCGCGAAAACTAACATCCGTCCTCCCAACCCGTGGTGGTACAAAGAGTGCTCAAAGTTAAACGCGGAGAGAGCCTCCGCGTATAAAATATTCAGAAAAAATGGATCACCTGATAATTACCGGAATTACGCGGCGTTAGACGTTAAAATTAGGAACTTGATTAGAACCAAGAAACGCAGTTACTGGCGTCGGTTCGTAGACGGCTTAACGAAAGAAACATCTATGAGCACTGTTTGCAACGCAGCCCGACGAATGCGCAATCATAACATCACGAATGAAAGCGAGGAATATTCCAACCGCTGGATATTCGATTTCGCTAAAAAAGTATGCCCAGACTCTGTTCCGGAACAGAAGATCACCCGCGCCGCGACACCAAATACAAACGAAACACCGTTTTCGATGGTAGAGCTCTCACTTGCACTCTTGTCATGTAACAATAGAGTCCCGGGGCTAGACAGAATTAAATTCAACTTGTTGAAAAATCTGTCTGACCCCGTCAAAAGCCGCTTGTTGAGTTTATTCAATAATTTCCTTGAGGACAATATTGTTCCACATGACTGGAGACAAGAGTAAGTGATCGCCATTCAGAAAGCAGGAAAACCAGCCTCCGATCAAAAATTCGTATCGGGCGATTGCTATGCTTTCCTGTATCCGGAAGTTGTTCGAAAAAATGATTCTCTTCCGTCTAGACAATTGGGTCGAAACTAATGGTTTGCTTTCAGATACACAATTTGGTTTCCTTAGGGGCAAAGGAACGAACGATTGTCTTGCGTTGCTCTCACCAGATATTCAAATGGCATTTGCCCGTAAAAAACAAATGGCATCAGTTTTCCTTGACATCAAGGGGGCTTTTGATTCAGTTTCTATAAATATACTATCTGCGAAGCTGCACCAGCATGGTCTTTCACCAGTTTTTAACAACAGCTTTTTATACAACATATTGTTCGAGAAACACATGTATTTCGCGCATGGGTGATTTATCGACAACACGATTTAGCTACATGGGTCTTCCTCAGGGCTCATGCTTAAGCCCCCTTTTATACAATTTTTACGTAAACAGTATTGATCAATGTATCAACACATCTTGCACGCTAAGACAACTTGCCGACGACAGCGTTGTGTCTGTTACAGGACCCAAAGCTGTCGATCTCCAAGGACCATTACAGACACCCTCGACAACTTGTCGACATGGGCTCTTCAAATGGGTATCGAGTTCTCTACGGAGAAAACTGAGCTGGTTGTATTTTCGAGGAAGCGAGAACCAGCACAATTACAGCTTCAACTAAGAGTTGAAACCATAGCTCAGGTCTTCACATTTAAATATCTGGGCACTTGGGGGTGTCACATTAGGTATCTGAAACAAAAATGCCAGCAGAGAATCAACTTTCTTCGTACAATAACCGGATCATGGTGGGGTGCCCACCAAGGAGACCTGATCAGGTAGTACCAAACAACGATATTGTCCGTTATGGAATATGGATGCTTCTGCTTCCGATCCGCCGCGAACACCCAATTCATTAAACTGGAAAGAATTCAGTATCGTTGTTTGCGTATTGCCTTGGGTTGCATGCAATCGACTCATACGATGAGCCTTGAAGTGCTGGCGGACGTTCTTCCATTGAAAAACCGGTTCTGGGATCTCATATATCGTTTGCTTATTCGATGCGACATTTTGAATCCTCTGGTGATTGAAAACTTTGGAAGGTTAGTTGAGCTTAATTCTCAAACCACTTTTATGTCATTGCATTTTGATTACATAGCTTAGAATATTAATCCTTCTTCGGTTGCTTCCAACCGTGCTCATTCCTTGGATACTTTTGATTCTTCTGTTTTTCGAGACATCCATGAAAGAAGAGATTCATGGAATTCCGGATCATCACGACGTTGGTTCAGGGGGATGAACGTGAGTCGTGATTTTATTCGTGTTATGTCACGGCTCATGTCAAATCACTATACATTCAACGCACATCTCCGGCGTATTGGGATCGTGGAGAGCGGGCTCCGCACCTTTGGCGACGGTTATCAGGACATCGAGCATGTCGTGTGGTCGTGCGTAGAGTATCGCGACGCCAGGTCGAAGCTACAGGAATCCCTCAGGGCCCGAGGTAGACCGCCTGAGGTTCCGGTTCGGGATGTGTTGGCAAGTCGGGATAGTTCATATTTGCTTCTCATATATCATTACCTTAAACACATTAATGTACAAGTGTAATCTGTTACATCTTGCTTAGAAAGTTCCTCCTATTTATCGACGTTGTTTCAACTGTGGCTAAGAATAATTTTCACCTGCAGGTTCGATACTAACTTCCGCCGATTATCCCGATTCCTCATATGTCCACCATCTTCATCGGAACTAACAAGATCTTTTTGCTGTCACTAACCTTTTCGTTTCCCCCCTCCCCGTCTCTTCACCATTTCGATGTCAACTAATTAGATCTCTGTCGTTTTTAGACATTTCGTTCCCATATCGCCTTTTTACTCCATTTTCGCCAATATTTACTTCTCTGTATATTTTTTTCTTATTCTTTTCCGTAACATCACTATCATCGCCCACGGAAGGCCGCTCTAGTCTATCAACAGCATGCGGGCCACCCGCCGGGTATTCGTAGCCTGGGGGTGTTTCTCGCGGACCCACACGGACCGAAGGATGCGGCCAAGATAAATACATACAAACGTAATCTGGAAGACTCTCATAATATATTCAATCCACTGGCCGATCATCAGCTGAAGGCTGAATCTGCCAAAGTCGATCACTGCGACGACATTACCTAATGATACTACCGAGTCGACGACATTACCTAAGTTTTAAGTTAGTCGTTATTTAAAAATAGAAACGGATATTTTCCGCGCACTCTGAGACTGAACTAACTGCTAATTTGTCTACGGGCCGACGCCCGAGACCAACGGCTATTTACCGCGCACTCGTTGAAATTGAACTACCTGCTAACTCTTCCCAACTAGGGGTTTTTAAGCTCCTAACATTTACTTTCGGGTGAAGCCCGAAGATTTTAGTACAAGCCGAGCTTGTGATTTCAGGTAGAAAGTTCATCCGACTTTCTCCCGAAGTTCTACCGAAAGTCGAGACCACTGTCGCTAGGCCAGAGGCAGTGACTAGTGTCCGTGAAAATAACTATGTTTTTGCTAGTCGCGTTTACGCTGACATGAAGGCTTGCCTGAAAGTTGACGAGTTTTTCCTTCACGACTAGGTTGCTGTTTTTGCAATGTCGTTATTCCTTCATGGCTCCCTATTTTATTCACAATACTAACATGTTCGAAGGAAAATTTGCTAAGGGCGCTGCATGCCCCTTACTTACTGAGCTTGATGTTACCTGAAGGGTAAACATCAAGTCGGATGCGTTGGTTTATAACATTAAAGTTTGTAGCTGGGTCACAAATTTCCGTATTTACAATTGCCAATTGGTTTATTTTTCGTTGTTGGCTATACGTTAGTTAAATTTCCTAACCTTACGATGGTCCGCGTGTGTGTGTTCTCCTCTGACGCCATCCTGCTCCATGGTATGCTTCTATTGTTGCTTTATCTGTGGGAGTGATCGAACGGTTGCTAGTCTCGGACTCTGGGTTCCGTGTCGTTCTCGTTCCTAATAGCTCGTTCTTCTGTGTTGGTGATACGTATTAGGGCTTCTCATTGTTTATGTACTCGCTTCATTGGGCATAATTGAAAAATGATCGTTGACTCCTTTGCATTTTGGACATCATTGGGATTACTGTCAGTAGTAATATTGGTATTCTGTATTGTTGCTTCTCATCATGGCTTCTCGTTTGGTACAATGTGTTGAGGCTCCTAGCAGCTTTTATGCATTGCATTTGATTTCGTGGTTATCTTCTTCGTAGTGTATTTTTAAACAACCAACTGTTTAATTTTTTTTCACGTATTAATAAGCTTTGATTTTCATATATTGGTTTATGGTACTCAGTTGAGCTTTTGCCGATGCTCACTGAATAAAATATGGGGTAGCAATTTGTAACGTTGTGGCATACCCATGCAAGTCATATTTAACTGTGTTGACTGCATTTACTTCCTTCTTGTTTGGTTATCAGTTGTACTTGTTGATGTAGCCATTTGTAGCATTGCCATTATTTCGATTTGTTATCACGTCTTCCATATAAAACTTTTTCGTAATTTTTCTGCCTCGATTTTTTTTCAACTCGTAATTGCCTCGATTTTCAACTCTGCTGTTCTTCCTTCTGACATCTTGGTGATTCCCCGGTTCCCTTTGTCTTCAACTTGCCACCGCATCCGATCACACCCTCTCGTTCTCTTAGGTAGCTTGGCTAAGCTACTGACATCCTTCTGCGACGACTAATTTTCGGGTGCACACACAGTTCGGGACTCCAAAAAAAAACTACTTTTATACGTTTTGTATGACTCTGTGCCTTTAGTATAATCATTTTTCTATTCTATGATTGATATTATCATTGTTATTTTTATATACGTATTACGTGATCTATTGTCTATTCTATGATTGTTATTATTTGTATATATATATATTTTTTCCCATTGTCCTATCTTTGTGCATCGTAAATATTTTTTTTTTCGTTATACATGTTCTTTCTATTAGTTGAATCTATGTGTTTTTTTTTCTATGCATTTAAATGTTTCTGCGATCTATTTATTCGTCTATATGTTATCTCGTGTACTTTTCCATTAATCGAGAGGTTTTAATGTTTACTTCTCTTTTTTTTTTCTTTGAGGTACCTTTAACCCGTAGATACAGGTCGACAACCCGTCTGTCGACAATACGTCTGTCTGTGGATATAAAATTGTTATTAAAGTTGCGGCATGCGAATGCTTGTTGCAGGTTATAATGAATCTTTTCTAAACCTTTTTTTTTTAAACTTTTCCCGCAACTAGCTTCTATGCCGTGTTCATTTTAATGGTGTCTTACCATCCTTGCCTCCATAGCTTCAGAAGTCGTCCTTCCGTTCTATTACTGGTCGGTTGTGTAGTGCTCATGCCGCAGCTTCTCTCCCCCACTACCTGAGCTGGTTCTTTCGATACGTGTTCCTGTTTTTCCTGTCTAAAAATAAACTCGAATCTGGGTTTTAATATTTTTCCAATAATAACGGTAACCCATAAAGTATTAAAATATTATTAGTTTGTTAGTGGCAGAGTTTTCATGTATATGTATTTTTGTAATCCCCCATGAATTCTTTGGTATATAATATTTTAATTATTTGTTGTATCTTACTTTCATTGTGTTTTCGTAACTTTTACATGTCCATATTGTCGTATCTGTATTTTATTGACGTTTTGATTTGAGTGCGTAATTTGCACTTAAGAAATCCTCAATTCATTCATATTGTATGCATCTTTAATTTTTTTCATTCCGGGGTCGCGATCCCCTTGTCCACACACACTTGATCACTCATACTAGTATCATTGCATATAGAAATTATTTGCTGGCCAGCGTCGTTTTAGATAGTCTGTTCGCTTGTGTCTTATCCTTTTCTTGTCGTATCAGTCATATTTCATCACTATTTTATTTATTTTTTTATTCGAAGTATTCTTTTAGTATATTTCCAGTGTTAGTTTTATGCTATTGAATGCTAAACCATTTTATTTCACCATAGAAATTCTCCTTATTTATAACATTGTTTCCGTATTCTATACTATTATGTTTACCTCCCTTGTGTAATGTACTCTTCTTTTGTTCTAAACGCATTGTAACTTTTCCCAAGTTCATTTTAATTTGTAGCATTATAGCTTCCTCCCAAGAACAAATTTTCCTCACATCTATAATCTTCCTCTTGAATTTAACTTTTTTTTTCTTATGACCAGCACGGTATTGCTGTGTATGACATGATTCCCATGTTTAAAATATATTTGAATTTTTTTGATTGGTTGACTCATCTAGGATCATTAGAATCCCATATTTTCCCATGGTTTATTTCCACTTTGTATTACTTCAACTATATGTTTGAATTTCTTTTAGTATACTCTCTCTTTTTTTTTCTTCATATGTTTTCCCCCCATTATATATCTTCTTTGACAATTTAACCTATTGCTTTATTGTCCCTCTGATGTATCTTTATCCTCATCAGATTATAATCATCAGTTTCACCATATTTTTCTTTCTTCATTTGATGCCCTTTTGTTTCGTTGTGTTCGTTTCATTGCATAAGTAAAATTTTATTTCTTATTGACCCCCTTTTATTACCCTGTTAACAGTTTTAATATCCTTCTGCTCGCATTCATGTTTTTTTTCCTTATATTTTTAATATTATTCCATTTTCTTTAGTTTTACGATGAAACTCTTAATACAATATGTTTATTTTCGTGTATCACTTTGAATCTGTTTTGAATCTTTTTATTCCTTTTTTAATGTCTCTTTGATACCCTTTTTTCTTGGTATTCGGTGCTAACGTTCGGTTCCTCAATCCGTATACTTTTTCAATCGGTTATTGTGAACCTTTTCTAGTCTATTCCCATTCTTTATAGTTGTTGTTTGCTCACTAGGAAGAGCAACTACTTCATACGGTCCTCTCCAAAGTGATTGCAATTTTTGTCCTGCGCCTGTGGGATTGGCTTTTCTAACACTAATTCTCCCCACATTGGTTGCCATTCGTTCGAGTTTTTATCATACAACTCCTTACGTTTTTCTTTGGACTTAATTAAATTTTCTCGTGCCTGATGATGCAATCGCTTGAATGACGATCGCATCTCATTTACGTAGTCTTCATAGTACATTCCATCATTGTTGTATTTGTAGACGGAGTTTGGGATGTTCGCCCGTCTTCCGTATAATAATTCAAACGGTATATAACCCGTTGAGGAATTTACAGTGGTATTATATTCGAAACTGAAGAATGGGAGCAACTGATCCCATGTTTTCGGTTCGTTACCTACGTATTGTCTTAAATAGGTTTTCAGTTCCCTATTCGATCGTTCCACCAAGTTTGCTTGTGGATGATATGTACTCGTAGTAATTTTTTTAATTTTTAAAATTTTACATACATTTTTCATAAGAGAACTAACGAAATTGGTTCCATTATCGGTTACCAATTCGACGGGTGTTCCATATTTACAAATATAATTATTCATGAAAGTTTGCGCAACCGTGGCACTCTCTTGATTTTTCATCGGTGCTACAATTAGATATCTAGTCAGATCGTCACAAGTCCGTATCTGTTCCCCCATTCTGACTCGGGTAATACCACTATGTCCATATACAATTTCTCGAACGGTTCGAACGATGTCGTGGTAATTCTCATTGGAATTTTGTTCGCTCGACCGATTTTGTTTTTCTGGCACGAGCTACATTGTTTAACATAATTTTCGATATCCTTCCGCATATTAGTCCAATGGAATAGTGGACTCATTCTTTTCAACATCCGTTTACTTCCAACATGTCCGCCTAGAGGAGCATCGTGGAATTCTTTCAATGTAGTTTTGCGGTCTTTTTCTTCTGGCACCCACATCCTGTCTTTTTCTCACCGCTGTCACCACTTGCAAGCTCCCGGCCGAGCGGTGGCGGGGGAAGAATAACGAAGAGGATGTTTCTTTCAGTTCTATACGGAGTAACACTCTCCAATTCGGTTTCTCTTTTATGTCATTGTATTGATTCATCCACGTGTTTGAGATTAATATCACGAAATTCACCTTTTTTTGAGTTTCAACTATTCACAACACTTCATGGTGAAGTCGTCGGATATATGTCTCCACATTTACTTGTTTACATTAATAAAAGAAGTTATTCTTCAACACGTACTTTTGTTGTCATATATTACCAACACTACCCTAACACGAACAATGGTTGTGTCTAACTATTTTTCTTTTGCATGTGAATATCAAACCTGCACATGAAACTATTAAAACTTCACTCATTACAGCAATCTTTCACTCAATTCTTTAGGTGCCTTCCGAAATCTATTATATCCCATTATAAACAATATTTCTTACTTGATTTTGATGTCACTTGATACTCAAGTCTCACAATGCACACATGTTCCTATAGCTACTGTATTATACTCCGAACTGAACTGAACTAGCTACTAACTTGTCTACGGGCCGACTAACGGATATTTTCCGCGCACTCTGAGACTGAACTAACTGCTAATTTGTCTACGGGCCGACGCCCGAGACCAACGGCTATTTACCGCGCACTCGTTGAAATTGAACTACCTGCTAACTCTTCCCAACTAGGGGTTTTTAAGCTCCTAACATTTACTTTCGGGTGAAGCCCGAAGATTTTAGTACAAGCCGAGCTTGTGATTTCAGGTAGAAAGTTCATCCGACTTTCTCCCGAAGTTCTACCGAAAGTCGAGACACTGTCGCTAGGCCAGAGGCAGTGACTAGTGTCCGTGAAAATAACTATGTTTTTGCTAGTCGCGTTTACGCTGACATGAAGGCTTGCCTGAAAGGTGACGAGTTTTTCCTTCACGACTAGGTTGCTGTTCTTGCAATGTCGTTATTCCTTCATGGCTCCCTATTTTATTCACAATACTAACATGTTCGAAGGAAAATTTGCTAAGGGCGCTGCACATGTACAAAATCCTCTAGAAAATTATCGTGAAACTGTTTGTACGTAGTTGATTTATCCACACGTAAAAATAACTCTGCATAAGTTTCCGGCTCCATCATTCGGCGAATGCGCTTGAGTTTGAAAAAATCATCGCCGTTAACTGCATCACAGGCCTTCTCAAAATCAGCAATCCATTTGTTTGGTGTCATAAAAATAACTACCGGGCAAACTTGCTCACGGAATATTTAATATCTTGAAAATGGGGTTGTTTGTTCGTCTGCACTTCGGAATCGGCGAGATAACGTCGTAGATCAGCAATCTTCTTCCGTTTTTCTAGCTTACGAATCTATTCGCCCAAAGCGTTGTCATCTGCAGAATCTCCTGAAGCCTCTA